>NW_019101643.1:7176-452502 GCF_001856785.1 Myzus persicae
CTCAAAACGCATTTGCCTGCGGGCGCCCATGTCCCCCTTTCCATTTTTATTTTTAAAATTGAATCTCGATGACTTAAATACCATTTTTAAATTTTGATAACCAGCTGTTTGCTTATACATATTAATTTTACCATAATTTAATTATTGTAAATATCGCTATGAGTTTAGTTTAACTGATATTATAGACTGCAAATTTAATGTTAGTTTTTCATGCGACTTTTTTCATATTTTTTTTTTTTTGATTTTTTTTTTTATAACTCAACTCTTGTTCAACTTTTTATTCACATTTTTTAAATTTTCATAACCAGCTGGTTCTTTAAAATATTCATTTTCTCATGATATAAGTATTGAAAATAACGCTATAATTTAGGCATACTGATATTATAGACTGTAGTATTTAATGTTAGTTTTTAATGCAACTTTTTTCATATTTTTATTTTTTATGATTCTCAAAATGCATTTCCCTGCGGGTGCCCATGTCCCCCTTTCCATTTTCATATTTAAAATTAAATTATGTTTATTTTTGCATATATGTTTTTTTTTGATTCTCTAAATACATTTGCCTGCGGGCGCCCATTTTTATATTTAAAATTGAATTATATTTGATGTTTTCATATTTTTTGTTTTTTTTTTCTATAACTCAACTCTTGTTCAACTTTTTATTCACATTTTTTAAATTTTAATAACCAGCTAGTTCTATAAAATATTCATTTTCTCGTGATATGATTATTGTAAATAACGCTATGAGTTTAAGCATACTCACATTATAGACTGCAGTCTTTAATGTATGTTTTTAATGCAACATTTTTCATATATTTTTTTTTTTTAATTCTCAAAACGCGCCCATGTCCCCCTTTCCATTTTTATTTTTAAAATTAAATTATATTTGATTTTTTCATATATTTTTTTTTTTTGATTCTCAAAACACATTTGCCCGTGGCTGCCAGTGCCCCTCATCAAATTTTTTTTGTATAACTTTACTCTAGTTCAACTTTTTGTTCACATTTTTTAAATTTTGATATCCAGCTTGCTCCTTATACATATATATTTAAAAAAAATTTAATTGTTGTAAATGAAGCTTTGAGTCTAGGCATACTGATATTATAGACTGCAGTCTTTAATGTTAGTTTTCAATGCAAATTTTTCATATTTTTATTTTTTTTGATTCTAAAAACACATTTGCCTGCGGGCTCCCAAGCCCCCCTTCCCATTTTTATTTTTAAAATTGAATCTTGATGACTTCAATACCATTTTTAAATTTTATTAACCAGCTGGTTCCTTATACATATTCATTTTACCATAATTAAATAATTGTTAATAGAGCTATGGGTTTAGGCATACTGATATTATAGACCGCAGTCTTTATTGTTTGTTTTTAATGCAACTTTTTTCATATATTTTTTTTTATTCTTAAAACGCATTTGCCTGTGGGCGCCCATGTCCCCCTTCTCAATTTTATTTTTAAAAATGAATTCTGGATGACTTAAATACCATTTTTAAATTTTGATCACCAGCTGGTTCCTTAAAATATTCATTTAGTCATGAAATAATATTGTAAATAACGCTATAAGTTTATTAATACTGATATTGTAGAATGCGGTCTTTAATGTTTGTTTTGAAAGCATATATTTTCATATTTTCTTTTTTTTTAATTCTCCAAACGCATTTTTCCATTTCTGCTTATGTCTACCTTCCTATTTTTATTTTTAAAATTGAATTATATCTAATTTTTTTTATAGTTTTTTTTTTTTTTTGACTCTTTTAATTCATTTGCCCGCTTTTGCCATGCCCCCCTTCCCATTTTTATTTTTATAATTGAATGTTATAAAATTTTTTTATAATTATTGTTATTTGATTCCATAAACTCATTTGCCAGCTGGCGCTCATGCCCCCCTTCTAATTTTTTTTTATAATTTACTCTAGTTCAATTATTTAAAAACTTTTTTTTAATATTTGGTAACTTGTTAGTGCCTTATAACTATTTGTTGTTTCATGATCTGATTATTGTAAATACAGCTATGTGCTTAGGAATACTGATGTTGTAGACTGCAGTCTTTATAATTTTTTATCATAAAGGTTTTATATTGATAAATGTAGAGTGATATTTGACATAAATTGTACTCATTATTCAATTTTGCAGTTTAAGTGTTTCCGATTCATCAACTTCAAATATGTTCTAGATTATTTTCGGCATCGTTAAGCTTTATTTTAGAAAAAAAAACATGATTAAATAAATTGGAACTAGTGTGGAGGTAGAATAGTGTTTTGAAAGTGACGTTTCTGTTTCATCGAGTTTGAAACTTAAAGATTCAATTTTCACCATCCTAACCGTTTTTATATTATCATGTGAACGACGAACTGTTTGTTGACAAAAAAAAATCCTGAATTTGTTCATTTTTTTTCTTATAGGCCTTATATTGTCACTTGTAGAGTGATATTTGAACATACATTTTCACATTTTATTGTAGTTTGCGGCTTAACTGTTTCTGAATCATCTAATTAAATTTTTTTGAAATGCTTTAAGAATATAATGTGGATGTATTGATGACTGTCAAAAAGTTGTCCATTGTAAATAGAGATTCTGTATTACTTGAATTGAAACTTCACAAGTTAGGTACATTTTAGTTATTTATAACTTTCACATACTATGGTGGTAAATATCACGTTTTAGTATCTCCTGTAATGGTTAGTATGTAAACTATTACCTCTTAACCATTTTTGTAAGATATACATAACTGATGGGTACCAACTAACCTATAATATATGATGTTAACAAATAGGTAGATACCTACCTAAGTATATGGTATCTATTTAAATTTGTAAGTCAAAATTGTTAGATTGTGATTAGTGGTTACCGACCATTCCATGAACTTAATATATAGGTAGCATTAACATGTACTATCATGAGTACTTATACGCAGGTATGTTATGAAAATTGTGTACTTTGACTTTATTGTGTATAATGAATAATGTACTGTTGTAATTTTGCTATTCATTTATTTATTTTATTATCGTTTCCTAAAAATTAATAAATTCACCAAACATATTTTTTCAATAAAAATACGAGTTGAAATAAGTTAAGTTTTTAAAGTCTAAAACTATTGCGTCTAATACATAGAATGTAGATTATTGAATTTTGTAAATCGTTTAGTGAATTGCTAAGGCGATTCATCATATTTCAAAATAGTATTCTAAACAGTCCAAACCTAGTGCCCTGGATAAACCAGTTATAATTTGTTCCGTATGTATGCCAGAACTCTATAGTACCTATGAACAAATGAACAAAAATGAAAAATAACCTTTCAACATTTGTGAATCGTGTAATATTTCACCCTTTATTGAATGTTGTCATAATTACGATATAAGTCTGTACAAAATAACAAGGGAAAGTAAAGTTAAATACATATTTAAAAATATCTTATCTTATCATCTGTGAACTAAACCGTGAGATAATTTTAAATCATTACCTTCGAAAGGTTATCCAATTTTTAGTTGATTTAGTACCATTTATAATAAATAATAATGAACAAATTGTAGATATTTATTCACATAATTTACAGATTACACAGTAGACGTTATATTCTGGGTTATAATGTTATATATTATAACCCAGCTTGTCTACGAGTCAATAGTATAGTATTTTGAGGTGCAAATGTGGCTTTTGAGTATACAAAAACAAGTAATTTTAACTTGATAATGTAATAGTAATCATTGTATACGTATCTAAAACCCAAACGAATCATCGCTGTGAATATACAAAATACTATTTTCTTATTTACTTATAATTTGCAATGTAAAGACATTTTTTCAAGATGCTAAATTACGCAATTTTTGGATTTCCTACATAATTTTCTTTTTTAGTTTCACAAACGTTCTTGATTGCACTAACTTATTTTGAATAGGGTACAGTGTAATGAGTGTAACTGTATAGCAGCATAAAATGTACACATTAAATTTCAATTATACTAGAACATTATAGACGGTAATACGGTATTAATTTTTAAGGGGATTCAACTTATATCATATTGTTTGTAAGGAGTTTTGTATAGGCAATACTAATATTCCCGCGTGCTGATCGTGGTCTTGTGTGTGTTGCATAAATGCATAATACTATAATATAATAATCATTATTTATAATATTATTTATTGTGTGTAAAGGAAATAACTAATTGTTAATGATAATAAACGGTGAAAAAATTGGTATATAATAGTAAAATGTGTCTTTTTCTCTCATGCACACGCAAATATCAACTTTAGCTATAAACTCATATTATTTCATTTATAAATTGATCTATTTTTATTCAATCATACAGATCGATCCACGATTTATTTATTTCTTATGGTATACTAAAAAAATACGTCACATCACATAATCATAATCATAAAATCATATTTCAAGTAAAAATTACAATTTACAGGTAATATTGTTATATGTGTACGTCTTATAGTTTTACCTGACCAATATAGCTTCTTGGGTAACGTTTTGATCTTGTGAATACAAGTTAGGCTTTAAGAAAATAGATTTCGGATTATGAAAATAGTATACCTATTAACATTAAACTCTATACATCAACTAAACGTGACCGTTGCCTTATGCAATATAATTATATACTAAAATTAAAAGTCAATTAACTCTAACTGATCATAGTATTTCAAAGACAATAAAATTAATAATTATGCACACCAAATATAATGTGTTTAAATTAATAGTATAACTATTAGTTATTGCCATATTCAAATATTATTTGAAAATATTTTACCTCATGATTGATAATGATAAAGTTCAATAGGCCATATACAGGGACCAGGTGACATGAGTTCTATACATTAAGTATAATGAATGCCAAGAGTCAAATAATATATCGTTGTACCTTATTTAACATAAAAAATAGGGGAAACCGAAAAATCCAATTAAAATTTCATTTTCAGTTAACGGAGGAATCCCATTGAATATTTCAGAATTATTTGAGATTTTAGTTTCCATTAAACGTCTTGAATATTAAAATATATTTTAATTTTAACAGAACCAAATAGGTGTATTGTAGTTCTATTCCAATGACCAATTTATACTCGTACTTAAACAGTATACTAGTAGGTATAGGTACAATACAGTGTCTAAAATATCAAAGATGTTGTACTGCACGCTTAATATTCGGTATGTATATATCTACCTACAATTATACAAAGTATACCTATAGCTTACATATATTTATTATTTGTTTATCAAACATTTATTCGTACTTATATTTTGTAAAAATCTTATTAAACCATACACACTTGACACAACAAAAAAATAGAACATAAATACTGCCAAACTAGGATTCTAAAGTTATAATAATAATTTATTCATAATTTGTATTAATCATTATAAGAACTAATAAGCATAATGTTTTGAATAACGTATGTGTTGAAAACTAATAAAAATAAAAAAAGCATAATATTTTAAAATTACTACACTTTTAAATCATAATTAATAAGTAGAATTAATATTATCATTCAATTTTTTAGCGAAAACATCGTGAAACCATTCATTTTGTTTCCATTATTGGGTAAATAATTAAATTGGAGACAATCCGTTAATGTTTAACTATCTTAAATATTATACTATTGATTGTAAATACTATAACAATAATATACTATTTAATATTCTATAGTTTGCTACTTACTAGTATTTATAATCAATGATTAAACCTATACCTCCATATAAATAATAAACATTTTTCATATTCTGTGGTCACGGAAAAAGTCCGAATCCTCAATTTTAGTACAAAACGATACGTAAACCGATTACCGATACAATATATGTCTTCTTGATAATCGTTTTACATCGATGTTGTTAGACTGAACTGTCTCTAATTTGATTATTTACAAAATAATAAGAAAGTGTTTATGAAATATAATATGTATGAATGCGTAATTGTACAACTCATATTGGACTTACGTATAAGGTTTAGCCGGTTTAGGTATATTGAAGATCATAGGAAATAAAGTGTTAACAGTATAAAATAATAAAAAAAATGTTTATTGACAGTAGTTATTTGCCAGAACAACTTGACGTTTTATCCAATAATTCTAATTTTCAATAACGAGGACAAGCCTTATGTTTAACACACTTTGCAGAAAATGTAAACTGCACACTTTACATTTTGTTCTACACACTTATGCCCGCGGGTTGCATAAACTATCACTAAACATTTAACGAATCAAAAGTGAGCTAATGATCCCTTAAACATGGTTTAGGGGCCTATGATTGGTCCATTAAATTTTATTGGGCCATTAAATTAATAATTTTTCATGCAACCCGGCATAAGTGCTCTAAAATCAGTGTTATGCTTTTTCTAAATAAAAATGTTTTTTTTTTATTCTACATAGATAAATAAAACTGTTATCTGATTATCTGCAGATAATGTGATATGAAAATTTTTTTTTCATTAAAATGTATTAACAAATTAATCTAAATTGAATTTTACGATTGCCGCTCATCCGGTCACTCAATAGTGTGGCGCGATCTTGGGACGAACGCGTACAGCACTCTTGGAGTCTTGCGTCAATAAGTCGAATGCTCGCTCCAAACACCGCCGAAACGCGGGTCGAACGTCGACCGTCTTGTTTCATCGTGTAAAGACAATATCGTGGCCCATTCGTCACGCCAAGTGTACTGTCGTCCGTGATATCACGTTTTGTGTTGTGTCTGTCACGCTTGTTGTACTCGTGGGTTCTCGACGTATGCCGCCTAAACGCTGATCGTTTGCCGTCCTTCGTATCGTGTACAGAGACATCGCGTAAACGCGCGTAACGTGTCTGAAGCGCAGGCCTCAGTTTATTGTCGTCCACTTGGTTTTTTTCTTCGTTTAATCGTACGGGCGATTTATTGATCAAGACGTCACGGACGTTGATTGGACATGACCATCGACATTCATCGTTTGAAGTTATTCATCTGACCCTTACCCACGTGAATAATGGGTCACTGGGGCATCTGTCACGACTTAAGATTTATCAATACGGACAGTAGTATCTGTGAACCACCGGCGTTATCAGAAAGTCTATTATTATTTATTATATCAATATGAACAACACAGTCCACACGTTTAATATTTAATTCCAATAAGCAACATTTAATAAGTATTATTATAATATACCTATCCTATTATATGCCTACAGTTTATTTATACCCAGTAGCCACTCAGACGCCCGATCTAGTAAATTCTTCAGGTATTATAGGATGAATTCCTTCAGTATCCCATAAATGATGATGAGTTAATCATGCCTTTATAGTTTCATCAAATCCTTGTACGACTTCGTCTGCTGGACTCAATCTCAAAAAGTTATACAAGAATATGACAGAAGTCCATTAAAATGTATACCCAAAACTTTTTGTGGTTGATCTGTAGAGACCCTGTTTAGTATTAGTGACAATTTTTCTAGATTCAGAGTGAATTTGTAATCCAGCAGGATCCTGGATTTACAAAATAAGGAATCATAATTTTTTTTTTAAAAACGAAGCTTTTTTAGCAATATTTTAAACCACCTATAGATTTTTGCTTATTAATAAAATATCACAATCATACTGTCTACTAGATTCGATGGGATCACGCTCGGAAACCATTATAAAATTATTTTATTTTTAAGGTTTTAAAAATTGATGTCATAATATATAAAATTCATCAATACAATTCTAAGGAGGTGTTTGTATGTTTACTAGCAAGTAGCAATCATTGGTTTATTTTTGGCATCTTAAGATGGCTAGTAAAAATTTTTTTTATAATTATGATTTAAGAAAACATTTTCCTCAACTTGGTATTATTACTGTTTTATCAATTATAAGTAAAACACCCTAATATACATAGTTTGTGTTCAAAGGTCAAATTTCAATTAGTCCTTTATACATTCACGATAAAATTGGGTGTAATACCTAAGCAGTAGCCTATTTAATCTTCAAAATCTGTAAAAAATATTGAAATAGTATATAAAAAAAATCAATATGGATAATAACTATTAGATTTGATTGAGAGTTTTATGTAAAAAATAATGATTTCATAATATTCCAAAACTATTATTTTGAAATACAAAACAAATAATAAATAATTAATCTAACTAAGAATTTTCATAAATTATTTAATACAATAACAAAAACTTAAACATTTTTTGAAGGTGACTACCTCCTGTGTTATATGGATAAATGTTAAATGATTCTTAAAATTAAATTTTAATTTTTACCTTGTAAACATAATATGTACATTTGAGCCAGAAGGCAAGACGTACTTAGTTCAAAAAGCCGGGGCCCAGCAGCTTCCACTTTAAATTCGTGTTCCCTAAAAAAACGACTTTTTATAAGTAATAAACTAATAACTAATAATGAGGTACATACAGTTTTAGCCACCATTTTAGCACCTCCCTAAATTAGGTTTATAATATTTTCATATCTAGTAAGTATTGCTCCGATGGATCATCGTGAGTTCTTAAACAATAATATTATAACAATGAGAATAGCGTGATCAACAACATCACCAACGGACAACATGACACAACACTCGCGTCCGTCTTTACTCCACGTGAGAAACGTCGGCGACTGGTATAGTGGTATCTCATATTCTCATAACGACGGCGGGTACAGTATATAGTTATTACTATTATTACAATATTATAATATCGGCGCGCGCCGACGGATGTTGCGCGTGTGTGCTTACCGACCGCTGCGGGCGCGTCTCGGGGCCCGGAGATTGGGGTAGGGTTGCCGTTGCCACTGCCGCCGACACCCCCCGCCGACCGGCCGCGAGTTTTGGATGGAAGGCGTGCGCGCGAAGATAATCCAACGTGGCCGAGCACCGGGAGCCGACGCGCGGCAGTCACAATTGCGATACCGGGCCGCACACCGCGCCGTTCCGCGACTCGATGACGATTTTCAATAATAATTTAATATAATATTATTCTTTTATTATGCTTCCACCTACATCATAATAATACCGTTTTATTTATTTCCGTGTCGACTTCTTCCTCGCCGTCCGCACCGCGACGCGTATCCGTATTGCGTTACCTACTGTTTTCTGTTTTTCAATACTTCTTATAATTAATTTTTCTTTTAACTCGCCCACATTATAGTATAATACATTATACTAATTATAGTATATATTATCGCTGTAGTAGTGTTTCGTTATTAATATTATATCACCGTGTTTTTTATAATATAATAGTTAAATTTATTTTTTAATCAATTTAATATCGTTATATACATATATATATATATATATTGTAGTATTTCTGTATGCCATTGACGGCCAATAATATGGCTAGTCCGAAGACTATCAATACTAAATACTTCACCATTACAACAGTTGCTTTTACATTTTTACATTTCTGACACTGCTCAAATCCGGCCCTGGTGATTCCGTCATCCATCAGATACCGAGGTTTGTAATTGATTTTTAAACAATTGATAAACGCACGAAAAGCATTATATAATGTGTTTATGTTATGATAATGTTTCATATAAAATAATATATGCAATATATTATATATTCAGAGTCGATATATTATACACGGAACGACTTTCGAACAACAATATATTACGAGGAACGTGTATTTTTAATTTCGATAATTATTGTCGAATGTAACTCTGGGTGTTGAAATTTTTTTATATGTTACATTGTTATATAGATCACTGAATGTGCACACATGATAAATATATATATATATAAAATATTTAATATATATATATATTTATATTAAATACTATAGTCATTTAGATAAAATAATACTGTTATAATAGTCGTATTGACTCGTTTATTGGTGTAGTCATGTATAAGGTAGTATATAGATACATAATAATAATATAAATGTAATATAATATTATGATCGTTGACCCTCAAATAATCATACTCACAAGGAAATATCCTTGTCCACCCCAATAATTAAAGTAGTCTGGACCGCTAGTATCACTGCTCCGAGTATTTCCAACTACATTGTGTAGTTTATATAATTGTGTGTTCAGTGTTGGTCAATGTAATGTTCCATATTATTATTTGCGATCATAACTACAATACGTGTGTGAGGTGTGTGCATGTGACGGTCAAAGGCCAAAGTTGAAATCACGATTACAACTGTAAAGGTACGTGGTTCTTAGGAGTTTAATATTTTGGTTTCGTGTTATCATGACGTTAGGGTATTCAGCCAAATGTTAGGTGTATATGTGCAGCACTCTCGCGCTCCCTTTGCCGGCTGCGGCCCAATCGATTGCGCCAAATACAATGCGCAAAAATGTCCCGACTCCCGAGGTGTGTCGCTTTTGGCCACCGGAGGGCAGGAATATCAATAAAATGCGGTTCTTTTATAACACATGCTTGCAATGCTTATAATTAAACACGTGCGCAGAGTTTAACAGTAACCGTATTATATTACTTACATAAAAAAAAAATAATACATTGAGACAAATATAATAGGTACCCACCCATATACATATATTAAAGATTTAGTAAAATGATCGAATATAACATAAGTACGTAATAATAAATATTCTCATATGAAAATTTAAAACCATTTTAGACCGTTTCTATAAATCTCATTTTTTACTTCCATCTTATCGGTTTTAAATTGCTATTAAAGTGAAGAATGAATTATGTTTATTATATAGTTTTGTAGTCTTTAAAATAATTAAACCTATTACTGCAAATATCAATCATAATAATATAGTCATTTAAATCATGAAAAATATATTATAAATTATTTAATTACAGCTAATATTTGATGAACCGTGGTGAACATTGCACTATAGACTATATGGATAAGTCCATTTTTAAATAAGCTATTAAATTATTTTAACAATGTATGATTTTATATTTATTTCAACTACTTACTAACTGTATGGCTAATGGGTATTGGCATAAAATAATAAATGGTATTATTATTAATTTAATTATTTATTCGATATAAAAATTTGCATTTTGTTATTTATTTTAAAATTACTAAATAAGTAAAAACAATATAATACATTAAAATCGAGATTATTATATACATACCTAGGTAATGTGTAATGAGTAGACTGTATAGATAAAATAACATTGCTTAGAGTAAGTTTTAATCATCAAATTTAAAATATGGTAAACTGCTTTTACCAAGAATACAATTTCGAAATAAAAAAAAATGTTTAAATAATTATTAATTATTAAGTGTAAAACTGTCTTACTTCACTGATACCTAGGGGAGAATTGTTTTCATAGTGCCTCCATAAAAAATATTTCATTGTATCAATTTTTAAATGACTATAAAATCTTTATAAAATAATTTTGGGTAGGTAGTGTGTTTTTGTTACACTTAAAAATATCCTAAGAGTTGCATAATTACATAGGCAGGTCTATCTAAACAATTTTGTAGATTCATTCTTATAATAATATGTTAAAAAATATAAGCATTACATTTTTCGAAATTTTCTCAATAGTTTTCGAGAAACAAGGACGATGAAATTATTCAAAAGTATCCATCATTTAAAAAAAATATTTTTTTTTAACAGGTATATGCTTAAAATATTTATTTAGATGCAATAATTGTAGTAAATGTTTTAAAAAAAATATATTTTATGATAAATAATAATAATTATTATTTATTTCAAATTTAAAGACGTTATATTAATGACCAATGGCTATCAAATAAGTAGGTACCAAATTTAAATTAAAAAAATGTAGTTTAATTATGAGTTAAATGCATCTGTATACTATAATAGTATAATATAAATACAATATTTAATATTGTATGGGAGAGTATAAAATAAACTGTTATATAATTATTTTAAGCTAAATTTTTCACTTCTATATAATTTTACTGTTTACGCCAGACTGCTCAGAGGTATTTAAACTGTGCGTTGCTGTTACAAGGTGTACCGCGGTGCAGTGTAGTTAGTCAGGGGAACAAATAATACAACTTATAATAATGCGATTATTATCTTCTTTTATTCTAAACGTAAAATATTTAATTTTGGTTTTCTATGCATAGATATTACATTTGTTGTCAAATAATTATTGATATATTATAAATAAACATATTGACATACACTTAAATATTATCATTTTTGGTCTTGATTAATTCGGGAATCACCAAAATTTTGTGAACAAATGGCATGGCATATAAGAGTTTGAATACCTCTGGTCTATGAACTACGTTGATGTGTAAACTTACTGTCTTATTAAAATAAATACTCCATTTACAAAACACTTCTACTTACCACTAACACTCATTAATGTTACTCAGATTTTTACCAGTTAATCTGTATAATGCAAGTGCATATGTTAATATCACATGTGGAACATTTTACTTAACACGTGAAGAATATAATATGACGTTTGGTTTGTTCACATCATTTTTTAAATATGATGTAGTCATAAACTCTCATAACTCACGGTGTTTTGTATTATTAATATTTATTATGTGTTGTAAATTTATATTAAGTATTTTTAGTTATAATAATGGAACAAATTAAATTGATGCCATCTTGTTTAACAGTTATTGTTACTATAATGTTTCATAATAAATTTGTTTCATATTGAATGATTAGATTATTCCCTTCAGTATAAATAACAGCCCAATTTGGAAGTGGTCCGTTATAAACAGTGTGGGCGACCACCATGCCACGTGCGTGCTCTTTTTTTTAGCCACACAAAATCCTGTTGTTATATCAAATTTCTTTGAGTCTTTAATAGATTATTTTTAAACGTAAAATAATTGTATACATATAAAATGACTTGTATTATAATGAATTATACTATACATTCTGATTTCTAGTCTTCTAGGTCACACAATTATTGTCATGAAGGTACACGCATTTTGGTATTATAGAACTAATTTATCACCTGAAAATAAATAAAATAAAATAAATCTTTTTTGATAGTGATTTTGAGTACAAAGACATGATATTTTAATACAAGAATACTTTCTGATATCATATTAATTGTTTATTTAATATATTTCGATAATCTGAAGGTTCTCATAATTTTTGTCACCTATAAGATTAAAATGTTTAAACCATAGTTCCCAAGTTTACACTCTATCGTGCATTCAGTTCGTATACTAAAGTTTGTATTTATATAATATAGAAGTATTTTAAATTGTAGGTTTTTTTGGTAGTTTCCCATTAAATTTTAGAATTATAAATGTCACTCTTTACGTGTGTATATAAAGACTATATAAGTATGATTTAGTATTAAAAATTGAGTCACTTAAAATTATTATTCTATCTTTTATTTTTTGAATGCTTTTTATGTTACAATACCTACCTAGTACCTAATAATTATTTATTAAAAGAAAAAACTGTAATCAATTACAAAGTTACAACAATGATATTCAGGTGTATGAACTCAGCATAGCGAATTATCCGTGGTAATAAAAATGTGTAGATACATTGATTCTAATGAATAGTAAATGTGAATAGTGTGAGGGATAAATGCATGTATAATTTATTTGTATTTTGTATAATAATATGTTATATCTGTTTGTTAAATTCATACTGGTTATTATAAACAAAAAACATTTATTAGAATCCGAGATATTTATGTGTGAATGATATAGATTAGGTTAACTCTATACAGGTTTTCAATAACTATTTTTTAATAGTTTGAAAAATATTCAGTATTTGACATTGCAGTTCTTACAAATATAATATCTTACTTTTTAATGAATACAATAGTATTTTGTTGAATATTACTGGGTCAGAACGTGAACATTTTTAAAATATTATTTTCTCATTTATATTTATCTTGGAACTGAATTGAGATTTGTGAACATATTTTGTCGAAAAAGCATTTGCTCTGAAATTTTTTTGATTGAAAAGTATGTATTTGGAACCGTCAGAAAATATAATTCGGAATCCTATTAATTTGTAAACGTATTTTGTTGGAATAGTATTAGTTTTAAAACGTATTTTGCCGGAAAAGTATTTGTTTGGAATCGTATACCGTAACCTAATAATGTACATTTCAAATATTTTGCACGAAAATAAGTTTCTGAGCAATTACGATTTCAACAAAATATTAAATTTATTGATCACTTTAGTACTACAGAATAAACAATATAATATGTTTCCAATAGGTAGAATATGTCCCATAACGTTTCCGATCGATTTATTGTCCAACATCATCAATTTAGAACGCCGAATGGATTACGAAATCATAGTAATATCCATTAAAAACAGTTTAAATAAATAATAATATTTGTTGTCAACGGGATATTTTTCCACAAAAATATTGTTCCAAAGGAATAAATTTCGCTCTCTGTATATAGTTTAAACATATGCATAGGTATAGGTATCAACTACCTACATATTATTATACTATGCATTTTTAAAAGTATATAATTAGTGACCTTTTTGAAATGTTTTATGATTTATGTGTTGTCATATCTATTTATAGAATGTTGTACAATTTTGAAGTCTTCAAATCTTACAAACAAATAAGCTCCCTCCCTCTAAGAATTAAATAAATTCTAGTACTTAATATTTTTTATAGGATTACTGCATCATATTATAAACTAATGTTGTAATACTATTTCATAACCGGCTAAAATACTTTACTGATATTCAATATCAAATATATTTTGTATAATTGTGTAGTAATGTAAAATATTTTATTACAGATGGCATTATTAGTGGAATCACGGTCGTTTCGGCCGTTCAAGTCCAGTGAAGAATATCTTTATGCTATGAAAGAGGATTTAGCTGAATGGCTGAATGGTTTGTATCCTGAGCTCTACATAAACGTGAATAATTTCATGGATAGACTTGATACCGGCGTGGCTTTGTGCAAGGTAAAGTTATACCTATTCTATCATTATTATTAATCTAAATTCATGGTGAATCATGATATAAATTAAAATTAAAACGTGAACTATATGATAAAATATTATCACACTGAATCATCCCGTTATAATCTAACAATATGTCACTATCCACTGAATAGATCCAAAGTCTATGTTCTAAATAACACTATTCAAATTCAATATATATTTGCAAGCTACAATTTTTCAAAGTTTTTTCGGAATGGACTTGGCATGGATCTTACAATGTTGAGTTTTATCACTTTGGAAGATTCCATTTAAAAAGGTCATCTCTTTTTAACAACGATTATTTTTAAACTATACTGCATTCTTTTCTTTAAGTCTACTTCTAGATTTAGAATAAATGACTAAATATATCGATGTACATTGTAGGTTGAACAGTTGCAAATAAATTTACGTTAAATTATATTTAACAATATAATATTAATAGCTCAATTTAACAAAACAGAGCAAGAAATTTTTTCTTACATAATATTGTTTTACTTTTTATGAAAAACTTACTTTTGTTTTAAACAAATAACATGTGTTTTAATATCAATGATTGCTCATTGAAATGTATTGTTAGTATCTGTTATCCCAATTTTTATTCAGAATCTTTTTGTTCTTTAACTATGTACTAAGTAACTGGTAGGTACACATTTTTTAATATGAAAATATTTGAATATAAAATAAATTTATCATATGATTGTTTTGTCAAAATAAATGTACTTACATATAACCAAAATAATAATAATTAATCAAATAAAAAACAAAGCAGTTTATGGTTGAATAACATTATTTTATATACAACTAGCTTTCATCGTCTTTTTAAAAAATTAAAAGTATATAATTTGTAAATGCTTCTTACTAAACAGTTTTTATTCATTTCTGAATTTAAGTAAGAATAATTAATGATTTAGTATCAACAGCTTTTTTTATCTTTCTTGACATTGAATAATATTATAAATTAGTTGAAGAGTTATGTATATAGAAGTATAGTTTAAAGAACACTGATGAATAATTGTGTTATGTATTTGTTTGACACTTAAAAACGAGCAAATACCTACCTAGGAAAAAAAACCCATCGATGACTGTAATATCTAATTAGTATGAATATTGAATTGTGATCATATACAATGTTATCAACAATATATTTTTTTCTATATTTGTAGGTACTTTTATAATATTATTCATCATTCAAATAAATATTTGGAATATCATAATATTCAGTACTCTTATGAAAAATACAAATAAATATTTGAAAACATGGATAAATGGATACATCGTGTCTGAAAAATTCTATTAAATACATTTTTTTGTTATTATCATATAATACACTAAATTATTATTGATAAATATTTTTTTCATCATTGTTATGGTTATTTATTAGTCTCGATTCATAATTAGTTTAAACTATTTTAAGTGGTCTTGATGAGGGGACCTAGAGGAAATAACCACTTATTATCTGGAATCTATTCAATTAATCAGGTATAATTTAAGGCAATCTGTAAAAAAAGTTATTGTTTTAAAAATTATTATTGCGTACCCATTATAATCATTAATCCGCATGTGTGTACTGTGTGTAAATAACTATTCGCTTATTATTTGTATACACATATATGGTACAGTCAATTATTGACTACAATTATTATACATTTAAGTGCTATTATAGGTACTTGATAGGTCCTTATTCCAGTAAATCGTATCGGTTAAATTTACTGCATAATATTATATATTTATATACCTATAGGTAGTTTCTATTCCGCATACCGTCGAACGCGGTACGCCCGTTCAGTATTGTATCGCATATGATTGCCTCACGATTTTCTCTTTCCTGTAGGAAATCACGTACAACGTGCTCCGTCCATTTATTGATGGTCTCCATTATGTGTTTCAAACACCTTAATGGATTAATGGCCCTTATATTCTACCGGTGAAAATGAAGCAAATTGACAAATAATCCATGTATTCATACAAGTTGTTTTATTATGATTATTAAATTCATAAACATTTTTCCGCTTTGAACTACTTTAACGGGATTTTAGGGTTGTGTTCTAGTTCGTTTTCTCTTATGTATTATATTATTAATATTATCAGGTTTAAAATCGTATACACATATTATTGTTGTTTATTGAAATAATGCATTTTGTTGACATAATTTACTGTAGTTATGCATAAATTGCATACAATTTATTGATATAATATGCAATATTCTCTCGATGATGTGTACTATATTTGATGTTATCTCTAAAATAGACCACTATATATTATACGACTGTACAAGTCATTAGTATACTATATACGTATCACCCAACCATATTGCATTGTTCTTATTTTCATTTTAAAGACATTTAAACCTAGGATAGCATTTTATCGCGCTACACATAAACAGCTTATTATTTAATAGTGGTTGTAATATTATTCGATTCGTATAACATAGAAATTACGCTATACCATAATGTAATAACTACATTGGATATTGCAACTAACGATATCTGCAGCATGTTTTTACTAATATAGTAGAAAAATACTCGGCCAACTTAATAATTCTGTAAATTGTCTAAAGATAAATCTAACTTTTTTTAAATTATAATTTCGCAAGTTTGTAATGTCTTGTTGTATTTTTATTTATTATTTAATGAGTTAATAATATTAAAATTATAATTCTTTCTGCGTTTAAATTAAAAACAAATAGGTACTTTCTTTCAAAATTAATATGTCTAGTTTTAGAAGTATGTATAAATTGTTATTCAAGTTCAAAATATTTCCCTTTTCCGTTCCCATAATTACATCATTTTTTCTTACAATGCATGACTGAACTCCGGAAATGTTATAAGTTATAACTGATGAGTGTCGGTTTTCGTATCTCTTAGAACATAGATTTTTAATTATCAATTAGCAACACATGTACAGTTGGATAATAATTACCACGGAATATAGTGATAAAAAGTGTGTATGTATATAAACAACAATAAATAAAAACCCATTTTAGCTAACGGAACATTTTATCAACAAAATAATAATTATTACCACGTTACTCAACTAAATAATTATTACGTTTGATTTAAAATTTTTATACATTTAAATTTATATTTTATATTTTTGTAATAATGTTAATTTTTTATTTAACGGTATACGTGAGTACGTGACCAATAAACCTCTTGCTGGTGTCTTTCATGAACATTAGAAATGTTTTCGGACATACTAAATCGGGTCAAAATGAATGGTTATAGTATGTCAAACTAGCGTGTATACAATGTACATGATGATTTGCAAATTATATTCAAGTGTAAAGGTCGAAAAGAAATCTGGTAAATAAATAACTAGAATATTTGGGAGGCCAAAAACTGTAGACAGCATACATTTGAACATTGCAGATATTTGATATTATATTATGATTATCTAGTATCATAAAATAACTAGGTATGTTAAAGGATAAATGCAACATTTTAAGCAACCACTAAATATGATTTAATTATTTCATTCAAAAACCATAAAATATTAATAAGCCAATAACATTTTGAAAAAAATATTTTCTAAATTATTATTATTATTATAATCTTATATAATTTAAATTAACCACTGTAATATAATATAATATGTTGTAATATAAAATTATCTTACGGTTAATGGTATCTGTAAATAAATTATTCTTTACATTTTATTTTTATTTTTACCAATAATTATTATTACTTCAGTCCGAGCGCGACGCGTTGGAACGTACATACAAAATGCTATTCATTCATAACGAGTATAACGTCTTGCATAAACTATAGCCTGAACGGAGTCCTTATTTTCTCTACGAACGTAATTTATTTAATAAATTCGGTTTATAAGACTGCAGTAAATTATTTTTTACAGTGAGTTATTGAAAAATCTTAGTGTAAGCTCCTCATTTTATACGTCATGTCATACTACTCGGTACTCCACTATATATAATTATAGATTACTGAGATCTTTACCGTTTTCATTCATAATATACTTATTTAATTATATTAAGGATATTATTGATTATTCTACATGGTTCCATCATACTTATGTTATTTATTGCGTTTTGTTTTTTTTAACATATAGGTATATGTTTTGGGCTAAATACAACTTTTTTTTTTACTGATTTTTTTGCGTGACGTTTGTTTATTGCCATAGAAACGCAAATCAATAAAAAATCAATAAAATATAATATATTAAAAATCAATTTATAATATTTTTAGTTAATTGAATTCCTAACAAAATGTTGCACGCTACTTGATATTTCCTTCACTGCACTATACCCAAAAATATATCTAAGATTCCTCGATTTGCCTTGCAGTAGAAAAATATCTAGTAGCTATTCCTAATATATATTTTAATATACCTAATTTATTTATTTTCCTTCTTAGTTTATTAAGTTTTTGGCAAAACCTAAAATGTTAGAAGTTGCTTATGAAAATGGCAATAATTAATGACAGGAAACACATTATTTTGATTCGTTTTGGTTGTCACGCGTAAGGACATTACGCTGGTTATTTTCAGTCTATTGGAAAGCGTCATACCTATGTTACGATTGACCAAAGCAGATGAGAAATATTATATAGTTTGGGTGAAACGAAAACGATATACTTATTTACAGAGAAATAGAAAACAGCGATACTTTCAACGCAAGTTGAATTCAGATTACAATTTTTGCTGCGTAAATGGCTACGGTTGATTATTTTCACAATTCGATTTGCTCTACATTGTCTTTTTTTTCACCATTTCTGAAATTGTATATGCGTGGACGTTTTCTATAACTGAATATAAATCACAGAAAAAATATATAGTGTAGCTCTTAAGTTTTGAACAGAAATACCTCCATCCGTCCATGAACAACTCTAGGATATTTGTAGTCATGATGTTAACATAGCGAATACCCAATAATAATATAATATAGGTACTTGCAAAGCTATAGGTCGGTTTCATAATATATTTAAATACAAAATATATTTATAACTGTATGCCTATTTTATCATATAACAAATGTTTTTATTGTCTATCGACTGTCACGTACCTACTCAAGTTTCAAAAAAATAATAATTCTTATTCAACTTGCATTGATCATAGTTTCTTGCAAAAAATCACATCATTTTTTAAATGAAAAATAAAGATATTTAGTTTAGTCATATTTATGGTATATTGTCATATATATGTTTATAAAAAAATAGATTCTAATAAATATTTGTGCTGTGTACTAGTTTATAGGTACCCACTAATGTCTATTAGTTTAATGATTGGTTAAAAATGAATCGATTTATACCTTAACTATACATTTTATTATAAAAAAAAATAAATAGTAAATATCAATAATACATAATATATTTGAGGTTATAAAAATATTACTCTGGTTAAAAGTTCACGAGCATACTTAACGTCATACTTGGATTAGGGCGCAAATAGGTGTAGAAGCCTTTTTAAATTTATCCTTGGTTTTATAACAATGGACTGACCTAAATAAATCTCTTACATTGGATAAATTTAATTTTTACACAAAGTTATAATATACATAAAAATATTAACATATTTTTCAATTGTTGTTTGATTCAATTAATATTCAATAAATAAATATTTAGCTTATTATAAATACAGTACCATAATAATATATCCAAGAAAAATATACACGCATGTTTAATTATTTCATTCCTATATTTTAAACTAATAAATAAAACTACAATGTCAAAATTCATTTGAATGAATTATATTTTGATTTTAAAATTTTTTTATACTATTATAGATAAATTTGTAACAATGTGTATGTAATATGTGAACTTAAAATAAATAAATATTATGATTTAACATACATTCAGGTAGTCTTTCTGCAATATGCTGGATTTAGTATTTACTGGTGTGACATTATCATATAGGAACATTGTCGGCAATTGTTTCCATCTGGCTTGTACTGAATTAAATAATTGATTAAGTAAAATTACGGTCAACGTATTCAATATACAGTACCTAGGTATTGAACTGTTGTTGAATGGGTACTTAAGTAATAAGTGTCAATAGTAGTTAACACTGAATGTGTATTTCACACGATTTTTTATATTTAACTGTACTCTTTCATCTGCACTCTGTTGCATACTTGCTCAGATGACGTATCAATATTCAATATATTATAGTGAATGCTAACAAACCATCGGTTTGAAGCAAAGTATCACTATTTTAATAATCGCCCTTGACATGTAAAAAACTGGAACATGGCTAGGCTCATCTAACATTTTGATACTTTTTTATTTGCAATAACTACGTAGGCGTCAACTCGAAAATAATAATTTGATTATCTGATTGACGGAAAATTATAGACATAACTGCGTAGTATTGTTTATTTTACTTTAACATATACATAATACATATACCTACATATCTTATATAATTATAGCTGTCGACTTCTAAAAAAATTAACTAAAAATACATACAAAATAAAAATATAATATTCTAGTCATTCTAAATATGTCTACTTCTACCTATAGCTATCTTACACTAGATATCTAATTTAAATTTATGACAATGTTTTATACATGATGGAACTAAAGATATAAAATACACTATTATAAGTTATAAATATACGTATGTTAGCTAGAGTCTTAAGTAAATGAAAACCCTTAACATTATGTTTAATTTTATTTTGTAGCATTCAAACTGTGTGAGGAACTATGCAGAGGAACACGTGAATCGAAGACAAGCGGCTGGGAAATCTAATATTAGCGGCATTGCGAGCATAGTTCTTCAATTACCAGCTGTACGATATTTACCCGGCGCTAAAGGTGGTACGTTTTTTGCTAGAGACAATGTTTCCAATTTCATCAATTGGTGCAGAAACGGACTTGGTGTTTTCGAGTGTCTGCTGTTTGAAACAGATGATCTTATAATGCGAAAAAATGAAAAACACGTGATCTTGTGTTTATTAGAGGTAAAATTGTATTGTATAAAAAAGCTTAAAAAAATATTAATATGAATAAAAAATAATGATATTTATGTTTATTTTTAGGTCGCTAGACGTGGTGCTAGAGTTGGTGTGCCAGCTCCGATGTTAGTGCAAATGGAAAGACAGATTGATCGGGAAATAGCAGCAGATAAAAAGTATGCTCAATTTTCACAAGGAACTGATTTTAATGATGGCGATGATACTGATTTGAGTGACGGCGAAGACTTAACCGAATACGCGCCATCTCCTCAAATTGTTACTAACGATTTAAAAAGCTTAGATGAAATGGTAAGTGTGAAAATAGAGATATTTAATGAATAATGAACAATATTTGATGATAGAAATTTAGATCGGTATTTTACATATTATAATACAGAATTAGTTGTTACTTGTTGGTTGCTACTTTGTAGATACTTACTTAAACTATAAACTATATAGGTACATTTATACATTAATTATGTAACATAAGACCCAATAATACTCTACCTATTTAACCGTATAATGATGTACTGAAATGTGTTAAACGTAATATTAGAAAACGACCCTTCAATTTATTTTACATATTAGAAGAACTAAAACACGAATATATAATCATAACAATATAATATGTACAACCATGATTTTATATTCGAGTTCTACGCATTTACATAGGTTAATATTGAAATTACTTATAATAAGAAAAGTACTGCGTGATGATATGATAAAACCACAAAGCTAGGAAGTGAAATTTTTGTAGTATTGACAATGTAACCGACTACACTGAAAATTATAAATTTGTTATTGTAAGGGGTCTGATAGTGTGTAGTCACTTGTAGCTGTAAAAAAAATAATATAATAGAGTAACGGAATCAAGCTATATACAGTGATTGTCTGCGTAATTTATTGATAATATAATACTATTTTATCCTCAATTAAATATTCAACTAAATTAGATATTTAACTATGTATAAAAAAATTATTATTTGGTGATATGCGGAATCGAAGAATTTCTCATACCAGAAATATTTTGAAACGAGTAAAAATATTATCTAGAAGTATGACATTAACATTGTTTACATAAAATGTTTGAAAGAATAAGTCATCATAAAGGTGTGTATTGGAACATCGGGCATTTACATAAAATTGCAAGCAGTAGTACTTCAATATACGAAGTATATTTTCATGATTACCTAATATTCTCGGATAAACGCATAAAACATTACGCCCATATGAAATATATATTATACGCATGTATTAATGTATTATCATAAAAAATACGAGCATTGTTTGTAGAGTTGAGATTAATTTTATTTGAATAAATTAGATGTATTCGTACTTATTGAATACAATCAATTATTTCGAGATAACTTCACAATACATCCTTTCTATTACATGATGAAATATATTTGATTTATTCAAATTTATATTTTGTAACGGTCGAATTTATAGTTAAAACTATATTAACTAAATATTATACACAATACAAACACAACCATTTTGATATTTTGCGTTCAAACATAATAAAATTACTTATATTTAAATCCATTTTCTGGTATACAGTATATCTATACTATATGACGTAATATTATAATATTATAGCCGGTCAATATTATTTTATCATTGAAAATCAGTGTCCAATAACATTGTTTTTTGTTTTGTTTTGTTTACCGATATCATGATGATGTTCGTATAAAAATTATGATCCTTTATCGGTTTGAATGCCGCACATAACCTTGATTTTTATTGGACAATAAGAAAACGTCGTGACACTGCGAATTAGTGAAAACAAAGCGTTAAGAAGTTGCCGACCTTAGCCACCGGTGCAGCGTACCCGCGGCACAACTAGAACGAACACAGTGGATTGTGATTGATACAACCACATCACATACACCGGGCCCAACTTAATTAAAATTTAGTACAATGACATGAGAATAAATTCGGTGCAATGCGCAGTTATAATGCTAATTAAAAAAAAAAAAAAACATAAGTCGGCATCTCAACAGAAAGTTCAATGACAAACATGGGCACATTGTGCACAATATTGCGTGGAAATATATTTTATCCAAACGAAATACTTTGTTGCTTAAATTATATGAGTAGATAAAACCAATGTAGTATAATAGTATGTGAAAAATAATATATATATATATATATATATGAAACTCTAATACTGTAAAACCAGTTATTTCGGTAAACATTTCGTGGGTTGATAATCACTATTGTATAATATTATAATATTCATATAGCTAATTTCTATTATTTTCTATTATAGCTTTATCTCATGATCAATGTATTATTAATATTATGTTCTTGTTATTTGATGTACGATTACGAGAGAACAAATTATAGTTCAAGTTATTACATTATCTTAAAATTACTGATGATCATAGTAAATATGTTGAACAAATTAGTAGTCATTACATGTATATTATATTTTGTTTATCTTGTTTGAAAATAATTTAACGTATTTTTTTACATTAGTGCTTATCGTAATGATAAGCAATCTATATTAAATAGGTTAAATTATAATAAATAAATAAATTATGCAGCGTAAAATTATTATGACAAAATATTAACTTTTTTTTTAAAAAATATTATAAATATTTTTAGTACATTTGTTAGAATGTTATAACTTAAATTGTTGGAATAGAAAAGAGTATTTTTTTAGGAAAAATATTCAGTCTTTTAAAATCTGATGATATGAAAATAATAACATAAAACGAACTAAATTGTATATTTTCTTATTATTCATATAATATAGGCTAAAATAAGTAGATAGATTTCAACTGGGAAAAAAATCGTAAAATTATATTAGTTGGTTTGATTTGTCTAAGTACTGTTATTACTCTATTATTTCTGGCCACTGATATGAAATTGAATTCACGAATTTCAGTACGGTACTTTCTAATTTGAACGATAATATTTTTCATATTATACTACTTTGCTGTGAAACATGGTAGGTACCTACATACACGTATGTTCAGGTGCCAAATACAAATTACTGCGTTCGGCGTGGTTGCCGTGCCCACAAAATCTCATCTCTTATTATTTTTGTACCTTGTTTTTTATACATTAACCAAACGTACGCGTAACCTTATTTTTTATTTCATTAGGTACGGGATCTTGTAGAGAGGTGCAAGTGTCCGACCCAGTTCCCAATGATCAGAGTGTCCGAGGGAAAATACCGTATCGGTGATACTAAAGTCTTAATATTTGTCAGGGTGAGTGCTGTGTATATGGTATATTATTATATTAGTATATTAAATGCAATCGTGTTTGTAAAATATACTTATGTCCGTTCAACTAATATATTATATTGTTGTTCTATTCGGCGTGAGTGCATAATAATATCATCCTTATATAGATACTGAGGAGTCACGTTATGGTCAGAGTGGGCGGAGGCTGGGACACACTGTCTCATTACTTGGACAAACACGACCCGTGTCGATGCAAAACTGGTAAGCCACATTTTACCTAAAGCGAAAGAAAACAAATATATGTAATGGAAGGAAAAACATATCTTGTCCGCTAAACAACACACCGTAAAGCCGTACGTTATTATGTGGCCGCATTTATAATATATACCTACGTATTAGTGTAAAGCTTATGGGCGGCAGGGAACAAAAATAGAATACGTTTCCTACAAGGTCAACAGTAATAAAGTATTGGTGTAGATCATTTGTCGAGAAATTGATTCTTGCGTAAAATGTCCCACTGGACACATTATATTGTGTTGTTGTAGCGTTGTAGTTAGTTTTGGTCATGCGTTTGTTGTTTTATCGTTTTTAGTTTCTTTTTTTCTTTTTTTTTTTATTGTTTTTTTTTTTTATTAATTTTACTTAAATAGCTCATCGAGCCCCGGTATCTGCAAAACTGACGGGTGTCAGGAGCGGCGGGCCCACGTTGGAAATATCGCACGCCCAAGTACACTACGAAAGGTCAGTACTTTGTTGTATTTTACTGTATTATATTATTATGTTTGTTTAATACGTTTAGCATGTACCGAGTAGGATTTGCATGCAGTATATTATTATTCATAGGCATGTACAACTACGCATTAATAATGCGAAACTAAAAAAACATTTAATAATCCATTTGGTTTTTTGTTCAAAAACACATAAAAACCTTATATATTTCGTAAGAAATTTCTCCGAAGGAAACAGGAAAAATATCGTAGCACTTCAAATAAACTTACTGACATTGTAAAATCAGTAAGACATAAGCGCTGATAAGTTTCAAAGCACAAAGCTATAATATGTTATTATGCCATTTCAGTGAAGTTAGAACGAATAGCATAATCTTATAACCAAGTACAATAATAAATACCACAGGGGGGATTTTTTTTACTTCGAATAACGGCATTAGTGTTATGTTAATAGTAATATTATAATTAGGACTGTGAATATAATGCAATTAATTAAAAATATTAAGAAAGTCCTGAGCATATTAAAATATTAGTTCATATTCTAATTTCTTTTTAAATTTAAATTTGAACTATCAGATTTAGAGTAATCACAGTAAATTTTGTAGATACAGGATGATTTTGAAGCATGCTCATCCCATTTTTATGTTCAAATTATACATATATTCAAATTCTGATTTTTGAAATTTTTAAGTGTAGTTAAAAACGATATTTTTCGATTTTCACATTTAAAAATAGGAGTATCCTATGGCGATACCAACATTAATTTATCAAATAGGAGCCTACATATTTTAATGCAAATTGTAAATCAGATGATATTTCTAAATACTTTGACGTATTGTAATCGAAATTCGAACTAAAAATAATAAGTCATATAATTATTCGAAAATATCTTCTATATACTTAAAAATTCCAGAAACTAGAATTATGCATAATTTAAACACAAAAATGGGGTGAGCATACTGAAACAATTATCCTGTATAAGACAGGGTATGAAGATAGATTACATAATAATATAATATATGATGATACATTTCATTAAATAATGAGGTTCTTAACATGTTTTAAGAAAACTTAATTTGTATATTTGGAATACGTATTCGTATACTTTCATAAATATGTTGTTATTGTATTTAAGAACAAATAATTATAGAAATCATAGAAATCATTCGGAATAACCACATGCGAACACTTTTATTAAACTGTAACTCCCTCATCCATTTTCAATTATAATTGTTAGTTACTAGTACCTACTTATAACTAATTAATAGATTATTATAAAGTATAGTATTGTACACTTAAGAGGAGTTGCTTATCCCATTGGTATTCAAGTGGATAATAGTGTTACCGGTTACCACTCAAGTACTCAACTGTACACTTAATTTATATTATCTTAAATTTTTCTTAACCGTTTCCTTATTGTAATACATTCAACACAACATTTACTGCCTTCTGAGCTTAGATACAACTACATATTCACAGCCCTAATTTACCAACACTGCAGCTTCTGTTTCACCCTGCAGTTACATATTTTAATATCTCATAATTTACCATCTCCGTATGTACATGTATTGTGTGTGTATAATATATAGATCACCGCCAAGAACACGACGCTCATCCACTTCCAGCACCGGCAGCAGCGGTAACGGTGGTTACTCCGGCGGCCTGAGCTTGACGTCAGGTGGCCTAGCCACGGCTAAGCGGGCGAGCCGCCGCCGGAGCCGTTCGCCGTCCCCGCGGCCGACTGCCAAATTGAGCGCACCCGTAGACGCTGGCCGCCGGAGCAGGAGTCCTACTCCCCGGCGGGCCACCGACCACTTGGCCGTGGCCAACTCGGGTTGCAGGTCTAGGTCGGTGACGCCCAGCAGGAGACTTACACGGCGATCTGCGTCACCATCGTCCGGAGCTGGTAACGGCGGCAGCGATCGTTTGCTGAATGTGCCAAACGGACAGCGACAGTCCAACGACCGCAGCCGTTCGCCGTCGGCGGCGCGCCAGCGAAGCGGAGTGGACGACACGCCGACGCCAAAGATATCGGTGAACTTCACGCCGGAACTGGCCGCCGAGTTGAGCGACCGTCTGCAAAGATCTTCCAGAGAGTCGTCCGTGGACATACAGCACCTGGAGACTGGAAAAATGGACAGTGGCCGGAACGGTGGTGACGACTGCGACGATGGCGACGACGACGACGATGACGTGACCGTGGACACTTCGTCCACTTGCCGGGTTTCAGATAATTTCCGAGGCACCGGACAGTACCATGTGCTAAACCCCATGCCGGTGACGGCCATCGGCGAGAGGCGGCACTCGACCGTCAGGGAGGAAGAGTCCGTGGTGGACACGACGCCGTTCAGCCGCGTGTCGGACAGCCTGAGGGTGGCCGCATACGACGATTGTCCACCGTCGGCGGGCCGGAAAAAGTCGCATACGGCCCGCGGGGACGCGAAGAAGTCGGAGCCGGTCGGCACAGACAGTGGCTCGGAAGTATCGGACGAGGGCTACAGGAGTCTGGGTGTGGTAGCTTCGCCGCCGTTCAACTCTAACGTGAAACACGTGCAAAAATCAAACGGTAAGCGTCATAATATAATGTCATTTAAAATGCCATTCGTGCGCATATAGATCGACTCACTATGCGATAATAATTCATATCTGTACAAACATTGTACATTCTCCTAACTCGAAAATAACAGTTTCTGCATTTTAACCAATTTTGAAAAAAAAAACTCTAAGTTTACGTCTTTGCAGTAGGATTCGTTTTGATGTATTGTGTATTGCCGTTTAGTGTTGACTGTATATTATATGTACATTCTACACTAGGATTGATATAATATATACATTATTCAGTCACAATTATCTGTTTATAAACACCGTTTATAATATCATTAGCATACATTATAAATGTATACAATAATATATTGCTTACTGAGCGTTGACATTGGCATTGGTGTGATGTATGCCAGAGAAAATTTTATTTTAATAATACCTATGTAGGTACGGGTACAACGATACGCGGGTTTGTGTCGTTGACCTAAACGTACATATTATTATTAAACGAAAGAGGTTTTTCGATATTTTTTAGATTGGTCCGCTATTTGCCTATAGGTAACTAAATAATAAAAAAACATACTACGATGACCTTAACGTTACAAAATAAAACATGCTTAACGAATCACAATGAAAATAGTTCGATATTGATATTCCTTTTTAATCGGGACGTTATAGTTGTAATTTTTCGTCTCCGGGTCACTACATAAATATTTAACATTTTAAATTATCAAATGTTAAATTTTTTCTAGTGTTTTTTTTTTTTAAACAAGAAAATATAATTAATTCTCAGCTCAACAGACACGATGGCTAATTAAAGTAACATATGTTATAATTACTCACGACTTAGGACCACCACAAAGAATTAATTATATACAATAATTAGTTTTGTAATGTTACGATACAGGTAACATCCTACGCGTAGCCACAAGCGTTTTGTCACGATTGGTAATCTCGTTTTAATACATTTTAAATTATACTGAAATACTCATTCTTATGGGCTTAGTAGTCGCGTAATAAATGTGTAAACAATAAGTAGATTGGTATGTTACCTATACATCATATACGAATGTTTTGATAAAACTGCTTTGCATTTTGGTAGAATATATTTTTAAGTCTTGTGCATGCATTTTGAATTGCTGTGTATATATACTCTTATAGTCACATATACTTATAATTTATAACCATAATATTATAGTATATCTGATTGTGGTTAGAGTTTATGAATGTAATATTATGTGAGAACTCGCAGTCGACACGAACACCAAAGGATTAAATCAGGTAGGATGGATTGCAATAATATGTTGATGAGGTGGTATAGTAGAGGTACATGGTGCGGTATAGTAGTATAATAAACGTTTCCCCTCCTACGAGTAACATCACAGTTTACATACGCGGGAACTTCAAACCATCGCAATAACAATAATATCTTACCTAGAAAATGTTATTTCGCATCTTGTTGTAATTTCTTAACGCAACATTATTATTATTATTATTATTAATATTAGGTACTTTTATCATTATCTATTATACTGGTAGGTATATTGCATAGAGTAACTTATCTATGTGCCATACCATTCCACGGTATATTATTAAGCCGATTGAGAAATATCCGACGGTGACGACCATTCACTTGATCACTATACACATTAGTCTCTTCGCCGTTATCACTGTTGACACGATATACATTTATGTATGTGTGTAATAAATTATAATGCATACCTATGTAAAATATATATTATATATTTGAACGGTTTACGCAAGCTGAATTTATAGCTTAACTTGAATTTCAAAACTACACGAAGTCCATAAATATTCTCGTCTCGAACGCTGTCTCCAGATTTAGCCGACCAATCCCTTATAGTATATACATAACTGTCATACAAACACCTTCCCACTGTCCAGACTACTGTGTCGAAACCCTACGTGGTTCAACATGTTTTCAGTTGGCTGGCCTATACATCATCACGTTTATTATATATATTATAATATGCATATATACAATATATACATGCACGCATATTCCAGCGAATAATGTAATCCACGCGTATTTAAAATGTTATCTCGCCCACATTTTGACACGCCGAGCCAAAACCACGTACGTACGCAGAGCAGCAATTTGGGTTCAGATTTTTAAAAAAAAAATTGTTTTTCTCAACCCGTCAAAATTGCCCACGCGTGTACTATACCTGTTTGATCGGACTGCACTCCGATCACGGTGGAATAAGCAGTTGCGACAGGAATGCCGGGTGCTTTTACCTATATAATATAACCGTATGTATAACGTTTTATCCTGAACTATAGAATCGAAGGGTGTAGCTCGAAGCGGTGCCGGTATATTTGTAGGTAGGTATATAATATATTATTACGCGTTGTGCATAAATTATATTATTATTACTCATTAGGTACGCGTACCTACGCAGGCACTGGTAAATTTTCGGACGTTAAACATAACGTCAGTTGTGGAATAAACTCACACACATCTATAATATTTGATTAAACAAATTACGGATGAAGATAATTATTATTATTTTTTTTTTGATTTGCATAACTTTTACCTCATAAAATATATTTTACATAATAGTTTCGAAATAATAGAGAAATAATCGCATACACGATATTTTGTTTACAGTCGTTTTATAAACTATTTTCGAAAGCGTGCGTCCAACATCGAACGAAAAGTGGTTTAATTGTATTTCGAGAAAAACGCGTAATGTTTAAATTATAACATCGTTTTTCGACGTGATGTGATCTTGAAAATAAGAAATAATAACTTTTACTTGTCAAATTGACAATAGAGAAAAAGAGGGAAACTAATGAAAAGCGTACCCGGGTCAGCATAACAATAACAATAATAATAAATAATATAGTTCTTGAATAAACCACAAACGCGAACTCTATTAAAAAAAATACAAAAAATAAATAAGAACCGTCGGTATAATACTTTTGTGTATGATGCTTGTATAATGAGCATAATAATAGCTTTAGTTTTCGCCACTGCGCATGTTCTCGAGTTAATTGATCGCTCCGCTCGATGTCTGTTAGATTATAGGGTGTTAGCTGATTATTTCTAATTTTTATTAAAATTTATTGTATTTTTCAATTGAAGAAAATTATGGTTTTTATACCGTTAACGTAAACTGCGAGAACAGTACAAATGTATATAATCTGATGCCTCGATTCCTTCGCGGTTATAAGCACATAATGTTATGCAATTCAAATTACAAGGCATGTAGAAAAAAAATTGCTCACAAATTGACCGAGATGATCTCAGCGTTTTGTGTTTAAATAATTAATCTTTGGGCATAGGCGACGATCAAAGCCTAGCGGAGGTCGAAAACTGGAACATAGTAGTCGAGCTCGCAGTAATACCACAGCATATATGAAATATATATAATATATATTATATTCTGTGGTAATACTATAGTGGATTAATTTTTTCAACTCGTTCGTACCTGTGTGCGTGTCGCGTGACGACGAACAAACGAATAACCTACCTCACATTGCCGTTTAATTAATTAATAATTATCAATCGTTGATTTATTTTGTGTGATTTACGTTGCAGCCGATACCCTTTGGGAAGATGGAGGGGGGAGTACGCTATACCTGTATAGTTGTCCGAGCACGTATTTAACACTAACCTAACACAACTTCACGGACGTATCTTGCGTGCTTACACCGATTACAAATTATAATGGTATTTAATGTTTTCCCGCCGTATACGCGACTATGATGAATCGGCCGACGTCTAAAACGGATTGCAGTACGTTTGGGGCTCACGATTCGCGGAGACGGCCAAAATACGAATAGCCGCGGGGAACAGCGCGAAACCACGTCAAACGAGAGATAGGATAAAAAAAATAAAAAAATATTTTTATAATTTGTTACCTATATAACATACATCATGATACCTATATAATACCTACGCCACGCTGGGCGCATAATATAAAACGTACACACATATTATTATTATTATTATTATACGACTTTGCCGTCCACACTGTCGGACACGCCTATACATTTTTTAACATATATTATAAAATATAATAATATACGTGTGCCGTAATCGTCACCGCGGACGCGTCTGCACGACGTCACGCTAAACCACCGCGTGCTCAGTCGTAATAGTCGTCATCATCATTGTTATTATTATTTATAGTAGACCGCGGGACATACGCGCTATGACTTATTATTATTATTATGTAATAATGAAAAACGGCCGGATTCGGCGCGCATAATTTCACCAATGGTTCCTCGTAAAATATCTTAATTTCCGCCCAAAGTTCAAAACAAATGTTGTGCAAAAAAAAAAAAAACAAAAACGAGTAGGTAATAGAAAGTAGAAACGCTCATGATATGAAATATACCTAGGATTAATAGATTCCGTCGAGTCGGAATGCCATCGCCGTGGATCTGCTCAATTAGATCTGTCGGACGATTATGACCCAACGACTGGAATAGGTAAATCTCAAAATTTAAAGAGATGAAAAAATGTAATTACCTACTAGTTTTAATGGATAAAGTAAATGTATAGAACGTAATAACTATAATAATAAATTTCTGTAGTTTAAGAAATGTAGGAAGACAAACTACTGTGTATTAATAATAGTATAAAATACTGTAACTGGCTAAATAATAATAATAAACATATAATTGCACAACTCAGTGTTCAGGAGGAGTGTTCGACGAAAAATAATTTGAAATACTTGTAAGTTGTAAGAGTACTTTACTATAGGGTGCATTGCAGGTGAGGGGTAGCAATGCTATTGAGGCCCCCCTAACGTGGTAGTTTGAACAGAAAATAAAGGGTGTATGCAAAGAGAGTCACAACTCGAAACCACCACTTACCATTAGTTAGGATACTGATTACAGACGATTACAAACAACATTGCATATTATACCATTCCACTTAATTATATATTTTAGATGCGATGACCGATGAATATAGAAATACCAGATATGCGACGGACCTCAGGAGTGTCCTATTTTTCAGCCAATCGTTTCAAAAAGGGCAAACTTGTCCCAGCGTCGAAAACTCGAAACCATATAATATTATTTAAATGTTTTGTATACCGAGTACCCGCGAGTATACTATAATATTTACGTTAGGCACTAGGTACTTTTAATTGTTTGGTACTTGTTTTCCCAACATTCTTAAGCAAAGTCATACTAAGCACTTTTTTCCCAAGTTAAATATAAATGTATCAAGACGTATACTATATTTTTAAAATATAGTTTACTTCAGGCTTGACCTCCTGTATAATACAGCTCACATCATATTATTTAATATTTTTATAGTACATACACCTAATCGGACTTAACCTAACCTTACCTTACCTATACATCATCGCAGTGCGTCATCATTATGCTTTTGATTGTAGGCACGCCACCGGTGACGAGAGTGACGCGGCCACCACGAAGCCGTTCGGCGGGCGGCAAGGAGACGCCTAGCCCGCAGCAGTCGCCGTTCCGCCGAAACCGTTCTACCACCCAGTCGTCGAGACACCAGCAGCCAGCGCCAGCTTTCGGGCGGTCGCAGACGCCGACGCCGAGCCGCCGATCACCCGCACCGTATGCAGACGGTGGCCAACATCAACCATCGTTTTCGACGTCGTCAACGCCGGCCACACCGCTGCTGGGCCGGAACAACACGTGGAACGCGGCTGGCGGCCGGCACTGGTCGTCCAAACAGCGGCCGCAACTTTCGGCCGACACGTTCTGCCAACAGGTGGCCGACATCATAAACCGGTACGCAGTGATGGCTCCCAGTCCCCGGAAAGACTCGAAACCCGATTCGCCGATCGTCACCAGGATACCGGCGCCCGTCCAAAGGACTTGATCGTTTGTCGCCGTCGTCGTCGTCGTCGTCGATTGTAACGACGGGTCTGCTGTCAAATCGTTACCGAAGGGACGTGGTGGAGGGGAAAACCTCTTCTTTAAAAAAAAAAAAATTAATACTCTGTATGCTTTGGTTTTTTACTCCGATTCAGGCGAGTCCGTAGTGGTCTGCAAATATAAAATGGCACCATTGTCATCGATCTTTTATATTACCGTTGTGATGCGAAAGACATATTCTGCTGTTGCAGCACACCGGAAAAGCGATTTTAATAACAATAATAGGTATATTTATTCGGAACTACGACGACGACGACGAATATTATGTTTGTGTATTTAAAAAACGTTTTTTATTGTTATTGCGATACGCTATCGTTTTATGTGTTGTTTTTTTTGCAATCGGATTATATTATAATAAAGGTAATATTATATTATTTTTTTTTGTATAGTGCATATTATATTTATTATTTATTGTACGTCGTTATAATATTTAGGTGCGTAAATTAAAAATATTATTTTGTTGTTATGTGTTTGTCGACGATGGCAGACGGGGAAGACAATATTATGCTTTTCTCGCGCGAACGAATGGTGCTAAAAACCGACCTTAATTAGTGTTACGATTTTAATAGTATTATATAGTATATATTATGTACCTACCTACGATGATATCGTAAAATTATTATGGTCTGACGCAGTGGCGAACTCGTGGTTTCTTATTTTCTGAGGGGTCGTAACGGTAAACACTGTGCTTCCCCTATAACGAAATCATTAAATACTCTTAAAAAATACATATTCAGGGGTGTGTTGTGCACGACCCCTTAACCTCCCTTCCTCTTTCGCGTGCGTCACTGGGTTAGCGTGTGTATTAGTTATCATTATTATTATCATTATATTATTATTATTATTATTATCATTACCACCACTGTAAATTATATGTATAGCGTATCTTATGCTTAGGTTTATAATACCACTGACTGTACGATATATTTTTTGAAACACGATCTTCATATAGAGACCTATATATATATATATATATATATATATTATGTATGTATAATAAAAAGATGTACATACATAATAGATGTGGGGTAAATTTACAATGACTAAATATATTATGTTTTATATTAAATATAGATCGGTCATTTTTTTGTAATATCTATACGCGTAGGTAAATATAATAATGATATGTGCGCTACTGTTGTTAATAGTCGTGTTAAATTGTGAACTCGTGTACCTATATGTACAATAAAATATTATATAGTATTATCCTATCGTATCGACACACATCATAGGTATTACGCTATTATGTAATATTATATCATATAGACAATTTATTATATACATACTATAATAATGCATTATATTCTAAATTAGCTAAATATACTAACAAAATTGTTGAGGAATTTTTTCGTTTGTTTTATTTTATCATCATTATATTTTATTATCATACAATAGTACCACGTTGTGCGGTATATGGTCGTTATTAGGCGTTTGAATTGTTACAAGTATACAAGACGGAGGAAACCTAAAAAACATGAATAACATACGGTTTTATGATTTCTGGACTATAGTGATGGCTGGTATGAGGTATACATGTATAATAAACCTAAATGTGTATATTATAAGTACGTGTTCGATTATTACCCACTCATTCCTTGTCACGGATAAAATATTGTTGTAATATAGTTTGTCGGGCGGTAGACGACTGCCATTTTTGTTGTTGTCATTACTTGCCGTCGCCGCCGCTGTGTTATAACCAGTTTTATGTACACAATCGGGTATTATAATATTATGTACCTGCAATCACCGTGCGTGGCTCGGATGAGTGTGTTTTTTTTTATTATTATATTATATACACGATATAATTCGGGCGTGTGTGTGTGTGTGTGTGTGTGTTTTTTTTCAATCATGAAAAGACGTTAAAACCAATTTTCGCGTGTACGCGTAATATACGCGTTTAATATTATATGGTATTACATATTATTAGTATAATATATTATATTATGTACACACTCATTTATAACGCGTATGGTCGCGGCGGCGATCGACAGGACCGCCGACTATGAAATAATAATAATAATAATAATATAATATTGTAATCTCGCGCATTATGAACGACACGACCGACGACTGCGGACCGAAATAATTATGTGTTCGTATGAAACTACTCGTATTCGTGCAACAATCGCGCAATACAATCACGATAGTAAAAAATAAAAATAATATTTATACACACGCCGAACGGCGACGCGTTGGTCCGTCCGCTGCAGCAGCCGCGATAGGAGAGGGCAATAATTGAACGAAATGTAAGACTATATACGACGACTAAATGTAATTTAAGTGTACAATGTACTTTGCTGTGTCGTATATACGTGTAGGTACGCCATGTTATATTGTACGGGGTGACACGTTTGACGAGCAACACTCGTTATTTCGGATAACACTAACGTTATTTTTTAAAAATATTTCTTTTACTATGTACCTACTTTCAGGTGATACATTTTTGGGAGAAAATGTTATTTTTACCATTTTTTATCGTTATTGTTTTTAAAAAGTTTTTCTTTCTTTAAAACAACAACATACGTATTTAATTTCATATAATATTCCGATGCAGAATATTACTCGGAGTATTTCGAACTATAAAAATCAAATTTTGGATAAGTACCTAGTTTGTTAGTTATAACTTATGAGTCTACTCGTACTTATAAACTATTGGCCTAAAGTTCAATTTCTATTCATCGAAGTATTTAAAAAAAAAATATTTTACTTTGGAATACTGAAATAAATTGCACGTTGTTATTAAAAAAAAAAATTATGATAACGGTAGTAAAAATTGTAAAAAAATATATATTTTTAAGAAAAATGTAGTTTTTAACCACTTAAAATTATGTAAAAAAAAAATATGTTGATAAACGTTAGGATATTTTTTGAGTTACTTTAAACGGATCACCCTGTACCTATATGACATTTACGACAAGCCTGACCTAACGAATATTAATGGGCGCTTTTCGTGCTCCTCTCGCTCGACGAGAAACAATCCGGGAATATAATATTGTAATTGCACAATTATTCGGTTTTTTGTTTTTAAACCAAACGAGATTTATGTACTCGCGTTAATTAACGCGACGATCACACTTAAAGTGAGTAATGCCGCCGCGGTCCGAACACTCACTTGGGTGGATGGGAGGTCGTTCACACGTCGATTATATTGCATATAATATATTATATTCTATATACGAGACTGCAAGGTTTTTCGTTTAATTTTATTCTTTGTATACTAAATGACGATTCTTGGAGGATTTTTTTTATTCATTTTTTTCTCTCCAAAATGTGTTGTCTTTAAGACGTGCGTGTCTAGATTGTCGTCGCACAGAGCCTCGCTTGTAAACTTTAATAATTATAATATTATTATTAATTTATCGTTCGGTGACGTCGCAGGTCGAGTGCTCGTCGTTTGACGTTTGACGGACACTGCAGCATACATACATTTAATATTTTACAAAGATAATGTCATCGAATACCTACCGAGCTCGTGTCGAGCCAAACAATTGGAAAATAAATATTTATTGAATGCTTTTTTTTTTTTGAATCACGACGGTCGTGCGCCGATCGAGCCGAAGAATCTCCAGTGATACCTCATGCAAAAACTATTATACAAATGGTTCTATCCATTAGTTCTCGGTTGAGCATACACTATATATACATTAAAGCAAAAGAATTCGAATCACCACGTTTTCTAAATTCTTGATTACGAACGGAGAATATTATGATGTAATAAATGTCAAGCATTTGTAGTCGTTTTAAAGTGATTTTTGTCTCAAAGAATTGAAATAGTGTTTGTTTTTTGATGTGTAAGTACACCACACAGTCGACTGTATTTTATTGTAAAAATGCACAACATTATATTATGATTTACAATACCTAAATGCTTTCAATGGTGTAGACAGGCATTTTCACTGTGGGGGGGAGAAGGAATATATATTCATTATTTCAAATATAGAAAATATAGAAATAAGTAAAGTTCAGCTGATCCATTCCCCATATCCCCCCTCGAATGCGTTATTATGTCGCGGTTTATGTTCATCGCTTTGAATGAGTTTACGACTCATCTCGTTGACTTTTCGTTTGTTTATTTACCGAATTATTATTTTGTATATACTTTAATCAAAACACTTTTCTGGATTGCAACTATTGCAGTGTTGTAGACAAATTCAAATGGATCGCTCTTTGTATGCGTGATAGTCGCTGACACTGCAGCGGGTCGCAGGAAATCACATATACCTACCGGGCCGCCTCTGCTATGGACTATCATGGTTCTATGTATCATTGTAATATATTCGATATTTTTAGTCGTATAAAATGGTTTGGTTTACACAAAAATCGAACCCACGACCGTTTTTAAATTCAAAACGTATGCTCACATTTATTAGCATTTCTTTGGTTTTTTTTTTAAAAATATTACCATCATTTATTATAATATTCAGAATACATTATTATTTTAACGAGTTATGCACATGCGATCGACGCGTGCTCACACAAATACCTATTATATATATATATATATTATCATGCATACCTACTGCACTATTTTATGCGAATGCGAGTAAAAATTGTATACTGTCGCCATTCGTCAAACGATCGATAAATATATTATAGGTATAATTTTCCTCGCTACTGGTTTTTAAGTGGACGTCGTGTGCTGACTTGCAAATATGAAAACACACCAATATTATTAATTCAACTGATATTCGTAGTACACATTCATAATATTCCTATAATATCATAGCTCGTATATTCGCGTACACAATCGATAACTCCGCAACATCGCAGTTAATGGCGTTGCTGTCTGTGCGATGACTCAGTGTCGTGTAATATTTTGACGACTAATACGGTGGCCTATATAAGGCTATAAATTATGATAATGATATAATATAATATTATTATTATATAATCATCGCGGACTTGTTCAGCGGCGGCTGAAGTGATCGCATCGACGATTTAGTCCCGAACAACTCGCACACATAACATCATAATTCATAATAATATTATTCTCTACACAACATTATTATTATATTTTGATATTACTATAATAGTAATAATAGCACTACGACGCCTCGTAAACGCCGTAGTCATTATACGCGACTGACGACGAGACCTTGTTGTCCCATATCCGGCCACACGTGTGTTTTTATTTTGCAGCCGATATGGTCACAGATTCGTTCTATACGCACGATAATAATACGTCTGTTTAATAGCTGTTATTATTGTAACGCGTTCAAAGTCACTATAATATTCTGTGTGTGTGTGTGTGTGTGTGTGTGTGTGTGTGTTTATTATAATACGACGTCTGTTACACTTGCAGCAGGGGCGACACGTCGGGACGAAAACGGCCGCGCCGGTCGAATAATGAATATAACGCGAAGCTATTTAAACGTATATTATGTAAATCTCCGTTCGTTTGTATACATCAGCACACGCCCGTGTAGTTATATTAACACGTTTAAATACTTAAGCAGCTCTCTTCCTCTTTCTCGATCTTCTCGTCTTTATGTCGCTCCCTCGCTCTGCACGGGCCAACCGTCCCGAGACGAACTCGTCGAAATCCGTCCGTGTACATTGCAAGGGGCGCGTTCTATTACTGTACAACAACTACTGTACTGGTGTGTATACAGTCGTGTAAAAATACCGAAGATTAGAGTGCGTACAGTGTTTTTTTTTTTTTTTTTTAAACTCTACATTCGTAGGAAATTCAATCGGATATTGTATCAGGTAATGTATACTGCTGCACGAAGGGCGGAAAAAAACATTCTATTAGAGGATGAAAATTCCCTCGGAAAATCCATTCTGTTCTAATGGTTTTAGTTTCATTTCATCGCCGACGCCCGTATATATATATATATATATAGGTATAGAAAATATTCATGTACCTACATATCGTCACTTTATATTGTTATTTTCTGTGTTTTCCGTGTATATTTTATTATATTTAAATACACAATTGACAACGTTTTTACTATTTTCAAACTGTATTTCTATGCATGCAGTGCTATATAGATATTAATAATAGTGTTGTTGACGTTTGACGTAGGTATATGATATTATACAGGTAATACCTACATCACGGGCATGTCATAACTCGTACGTATAGAAAGGAGTCTAAATCATAATATCGTTTGTCGAGAATTACAATATTATTTATATACGTATCCAAAGTATCGTTTTAGTATGACTCTATTTATGGAGAAAAAAATCTGGTTTCGTTGACCATGATTATACGGACGCAGTATTCAGTAGGTATTGTTCAACCTTCATATTATATTATTTCCAAACAGGAACTACCTATATAATGTATAAGCTTAAAGACATAATAAATTAGTAAAATATTGTTTCGACATTTTGATGATTTTTTTTCGATTACATTTGCATATTAATATTCTACTATACGTAGTCGTTGACGCCATTAAACGATACATCAAGTGTTAATATAGGAGGAGTTCAACAGTCAAGAGTTGTTGTAACGTCATAATTTATGCCACTCAGTCAAAAACGATCTGAAAAAAAACGATTATAAATTATAATACAATATATTATCATAAATTTACAGGAATTTACTATAGGTAAAATGTGTTTTATTGTATACAGGGTGATTAACCTAGCCTTCTTTTTCTTAAATAATGCAGTTATTCAAAATCTGATTTTTTGAATTTTCAAGTATACTTACCCAACTACCATATTTAGGAGTTCTTGAGATTTTTGTGCAACTATTTAAGGAGTGTCCTGCGAAGATACAAACTTCTATTTTTCAACTGAGAACCCCCGTTTTCACAGTAATTTATTATTTTATTTTTTCACATTTTTACTTATCATATAATCAGGATTCGAACGAGTAGTTTCTAAGTTTATGGGTCTATAAATAGGATAATAGGCCCACCATAATGGGTTCGAAAGATATGGGAGTTATGTTGAGTTCAACATTTTATTTAATTAATATCAACAATTATAATTTATAAAAATGGTTCTAGCATAAAAAACACTACACCAATATTATAGGTACATCTTCTTTATATTTTTGTTAAACCATTTTTAAGAACTATAAACATTTTAATGACGGAAAAATGATTTGTTCGAATTTTGAATTATGTAGATAAGTCAAAATTGTCAAAAATTTTCCCACTAAATAATTTATATAAAAAATGGGGGGGGGNAAAATTGTCAAAAATTTTCCCACTAAATAATTTAAATGAAAAGTAGAAGTTTATGTATTCACTGGATACTCCTTAAATAGTATGAAAAACTCAACGATTTGAAAACACGGACTTTAAAAGAATATTGAAAATTTTAAAAAATCAGAATAAATTTTAATAATTGAAAAGTGGGATGAGTATGCTTGATGAATCACTAAACTATTCCGTATATTATATAGAAATTTAATTCAGTATAAAACTACAATACATCAATATACCATGATAAAATTGTATTGTTGTAATATACAATATACAATTTAGAGAAGTAAAATAGTTTCGATAAACGTGCAACGAGCACGCAATCGACTCAAAAGATTGTAGGGTGGATTTCCGAGGAGTGGACCTCCCCCTACACGGCTCCACAGAATAATGGCGTAAAAACCTTATGTGTTTAGGTATTAAAGTTTTGCGTATAATAGTAACATTTACCTGCGGAACGAATGGCGTTCACGAGTGTTTTGGACGGTAAGCCATTTCACTGCCTACGTTAATATTGTCGTGGTATAGGTACCTTTATCAAATTTAATAAAATATAAGCTGATAAATAGTGCGAGCTGGGCACTGAAGTGGTGGTGAAAAACAATAAGGAACCGAAATCCACTTTATACGTGCTGCACGTGCAGCCTCTCCCCATGAGAACGCCCATGAACCGAATTTCTCAAAACATATATCATTATATTTCCCCGAAATATACCCACAGAGTGAATTGCGCGGGCCTTACGCAATGAAAAAAATAAATGTTGTTGCAGAAATGTTTGCACTCGAAACGACCTACGTGTACAAGAATACATATTATTTTAATTCATAAGACGTATGATATAGACAATTGCGCGTATAATGATAATATTATTTTCAGATTGTGACCATTTTTGTTGGTGGTTGAATAGACATCACGAACGAAGTGATATAAGTAGATTCACGAAATAAGGTCAGAGAGTTGTAATAACATTTTCCGAATTAACGATTCTGCAAATTGCCACGAATATCAAGGTTCTTTTATTACAGGTATTACCTATCTGTACCGAATCAGTGGCGTCGCGTTATGGGTATAATAATGCGTATTTTATTATATTTTATTTCACCTAAAAAAAAAAAAAAATGCAACAATACAATACACTTGGCCGATTAACATTTAAAATAGGCCAACGAGTAAAGTATCATAGAATTTCAGGGCGAGTGACGCACGAATTAAAATTTAATCAATACATAATGGCATGAATCTTAATATTTTAACCTATCCATATAATAATATAATGTATAAAAGCGTGGTGTACTTAATGTATATTATAATACACACGGGATCAAATGATCGGAAATTCTCGTTACAAAAACTGTGGCAATTGCATACAAGATCACCCCTGCAAGTGAATTATTCATTTATCATTACTGCGGTTCGTAAAATAACTCAATATAAATCCTACAAACCACAACTGCAGTGGTGATAATAGTATCTGGAGCATGTATTTACTGTCATCGGCGGGTTTTTTTTTTGACGACAAATATCAGCCATATGTGTACTTACTAGTGACTACTGTCTTATACTACTATACTGTTATTATTGTTATTATTATTATTTACACTATGTCGACCGATGACGAGCGTGTGTGTTTATAGTGCGTGGTGTATTATGACGTATATTTCCGATATAATATGCTGTGTACAGCATAATACTCGACTACTCGCGTTATAACGTCCTGAAACGGAAGACACGAGAGAGCACTTTCCGACGGGAAATAACTTATTTACTTATATACACTCGGGCGAGCCTGCAGACGTCAACTACAACTACAGCCACGTTGGGAGTGTCGGGCGAAAAGAAGTCAAACACTTAAGAATTTTCAGTAGTTTTCCGTCACCGTCACTGTACAATATAAGTATATAGATTATGTATACGGCTGGGTTATTGTATTCAATCGTTTTTCCCGTGTCAGGTATATGTGTGGTAAGACAAAAGTCGTCGACTCACTCCGTATAATATGCGCATAAAATGTAATATTTTTGTTTATATGTAGTGGGCATATAGTTTGACCGCTCGACGACGTTTTCGCACTCCTTTATTATTGTTTTCGAGACGTTGACGAGACGTCTGCAGCTCCACCGCCGCTGCCGCCGATACGCCAGTCTCATTATAATATTATTTCGTGTCAAACGGTAAACATAATGTATACAATATACCTGGTTGCCTACCTGTGTAGGATATTATAATATAGTAAATGCGAAGTTTTCACTTTTCCGCTTTGCAATCGATTTACGACCGGTGACTATATACAATGTGATACCATTATTGTTACTATAATAATATATTATGTATCCACCGTGGTCCGTGGCCCGTCACCTGCACACACGTCACGCGGAGCAATCGATGCGGTGACCTCATTAATAATAATAAAAATTATATTCCTCGGGGGACACTCGAACGTGGCCGATGCGCCGAATTCGTCATTCCGTGGACACGCAAGTCAATGTATTACAAGAGGCACATTTGTGTGTTAGAAACATCATAATTTCATAATATTATATACCCAGACATTGAACGGAGTCTTCATAAATTTATTTACGATCGTGATGGTGATCATAATATTGTAGGTGTACAGAATTATAAAGGCCGGAAGATATAATAATAAATAGCATCCTGCAACAGACGGTGCTCCCCATTTTGTTTTTTAGCTGTTATTGGTTTTCGTTCATGATTTAAACGTTATATTCGTTTACATTTTGTACATACGGTCCGACGCGTGAAGTGACGTTTTTACGAACCTCTGCCGCTATATGGGCTGCACGTACTAAATTATAATATTAAATCCACCATCATGCACGCGATCCTAGTTATTTGCTAATAGAACATATTTTCGTGTGAAAGTACTGTTAACGAAAATTGATTATGATTTATTAAGCAACAAAAAGATACCAACGTCACATTAAGAAGTGTGAACTCTATATTATATACAATCACAAGTCTTATATTCTATGATAATTGATAGCTGATGACTGTTCTCTGCTAAACAGTATTTTCAAGATGGGAAGAAGAAAAGTAATTATCCGTTAAATTTCTAATAATAAAAAAGTTCATGTAGTGTGCAGTTCTTGTGGGAACAGTTTTTCTTTAATATTACTTACGCGACCATGTCGTATATAATCAGACTTTATTATATAGCGTCATCGGAAAAGCTGTTTTGTGTGTGTGTGTGTGTGTGTGTGTGTGTGTGTGTGTGTGTGTGTGTGTGTGTGTGTGTGTGTGTGTGTGTGTGTGTGTGGGGGGGGTATATAGGTAATGATAAATTGTATTGTTAGTTATAAATTCACAAACTGGTGATGGCGTTAGCTATGTGTTGTGAGTGGGCTTAAACGTCAATAACCACCAAAATAGACCCCATAGAAGCTGGTTTGTGAAGTGTGAACAACGTTACTGTTTATCATAGTATTATTACTATCCACTCACCAGCTTGTAAAAAAGTTACTTATCGAATAGTCCAAATAACTAATGGTCATCAATTGTGTAAACAGAGCAAACAAGGCGAAAAAACCCAGTCACGAGAACCGTAGTGAGAGCCCTTCGGCATCGCTTACCTCATTCGTCACGTCACTGTAGAATAACGACTAGTAAATAAATCGATGTAATAGCTATACATACATATTTACTACCCCTTTAAATTGTAGTGCTCGGCATATTGTGCGTCTATGAGGAGTAGGTACACGATGACGTGTATATGTATTAACATAAAATGCATCTATGGATAAAAAAACAAACGTGTAATCGCAATCATTCTGGTCTAAAAATGTTGAAGCTGGGGGACAACATCTTGAGCGTCTCGTTTTTCGATTTGTTTTTGTCCTCCCGAAAACACCTATAGCTGATGTAGAGATGGAAGTGGCACAAATGCACAATGGACGCAGCTGCAATCGAACGGTTAAGAAACTTCCGGTTGCGTTAAGCGTATAATATGCCAACTTCAGTCTTGAAATTATTATTGTTTCTCGAGTGCTGACATTTTTGTAAGATCCTTAATAATATAATATTACTTTTGTGTACAAATAAAAAAAAAACGGTACACCTAGTTATCGTGTGTATATACAATCTTATTCTATAATTTACATACTTTGCGGTCGTTAATTATTCATTATTAAATACTAATTGAATATAATGCGCAAATACACTGTCATAATAATATAATATTATGACATACCTACCTACTTACCTACCTAATGTAGTTGTAAGTCTTTAATTAATACCGACGACCGTGGTCGTAATGGATCATAACGGCTAATTAACCGTATGTAAATAATGCTATAATAATAAACTATGTAGGTACTTTACGTTTTGACAATAATATCATAATTCCAAACTTAATATTAGAAGAACCTGTTTTCGGTTGTCAAGTCTGAAGGAGTTAATTTGTTATTATTATTGTACCGCGTATTTAACAATAACCAGTTATTCATGCGGTTTTAATATATATTACCGCTTAAATAGTCCAGGTATGCGGTATACCGAATGATAATTTTATCATTGTTTAGCATTACCAATAATTTCCAAAGATTTCTAGTTTAATTTTGTTATGGAATTTCAAACTTTCTATTCACATTTTCCACTAGTCATTTATTGGAAAGTTCAAAGTACCTATGGTTTAGATGAGCGAGATAGAACAATTTTCAGAAACATCTTTAACTGTTCCTTTAGTTATCTGATAAGTAATATTTAAAAAACTAAAAGATTATTTTGATTAACTATAATATCAATACAAATTGAAAATAATATTAAAAAAAGCTTTAGAGATTCAATAGTGACTGAAATAAAATGTATTCAAAATGTTGGCCAATGATATAATGATCACTCTGTATGTATAAGTAGTAAGTACCTCAAATATTTTAAATGCATGGTTGTGCAACTAGTATGTTAAAATACATTAAAGATTGGTTCGCTTTTTTAAATACATAATATCTTTATTATTTATGCTGTAAACCGTTTAATATGACCTCGGAAAAATTGTCTTATTAGTTGATATGCGTTATATTATAGGTTTGTTTTAACATTTTTTTGTGGGAATTTTTTTAATTGGTCATTATAACCTTATAAACGGTCATATAAAATCATATTATGTTTCAGTAATTTCTAGATTCTACTATATTTTTTTTCTCGATACTTCGATGTGACGTAGTTGATTTACTTGCTTTATATATTGTTAAATTCAATAACGAGTTTATATTTTATAATCGATGAACCTAATAGTCAAAAAATGTAAATTTGTGTACATAATTATACATTTCTGAAAAAACGTTATAGGTATAAAGGAAACAAAACATTACGTTATATTATAATGTATGACGAGGTTCTCCGAAAACTATATAATATAATAATATAGGTACACTTTTTAATGCAATAACAATGAGTATACGATGGTGAATATTAATATCACTTACAAAAGTACACTGCAGTACACGCCTATGTTGTTAATTGCCAGTAGTGAGTTTTCACAATTAGATGTAATAATATAATTTCGATGAAAAAAATGAAAATTATGATGAAAGCAATTTCTCACGCGGGCTTACACATATTATAATAATGTAATATTACCTATAATATACCTATATATATATACGCATAATATAATTTAATAGTGCCAATGTTATGGAATAAGCTTGGATTGAATAAAACGCTTAAAATGTGTATAACAACAGGATGTAATAATATCGGAAGGTAAAAATGAAGTGAAAAAACTCGTTATAAAACAGTGGATTTTCAAACGCGCCGTTTGCTTCCGCACGATAACTTCCGTGCAGTGCAGATAGGGTCTGCTTGTAATGCTTGTATTGTATGCCTATATAAGTACATGGACGTGACATGTATCGTTTTCGACGAAAATCTCAAAAGGTTTGTGTAATACATTATAATATCGTAATGCCATCATATAGTGGATAAAACTGTTTGTATGTATATGGAACTAGTACCTCTGCAGTGCTGAAACTTGGTATATACATTGCAGGTGGATGTCTCGTGCGTGAGAAATACTGTTTTGCGACTCATGTAAACAAAATTTTGGTAAAAAAAAAACCACCGTTTCGTCCCCGTCGAGTATTAAGGTAGGATATTTGGCCCCTGAGAGTAGTTATAGGAGTTTATGTAGCCATAGAACGTTTAGTACCCCGATATATTAAATTTAAAATTTAAATTTTTATTTGAAAATGTGAAATTCCCGTAGAATTATTAAATTTATATTGGGCAATTTTTATTGGGGGGGAGGGGGAACTTTATTGTATGTAGTCGATATGCCGTATTTAAATAATAGATATTATTCTTAATCTGTGGAAACTGAAAAGCGTATCATAATATTATCCAAGCTAAATATTTATTTGCAGCATACAAAATTAAATGACATGATGAAAAAAAACTTTATAAAATTATGTCATATCAATTTGATCAAATACGTACTCAAAGTTTTTTAGCACAATTTTTGATAGTTTATCAAAAATCAAGCACTTTAGTAAATATTTTTTATGAACCAAGGTTAACCATTATATTAAATTTGAATGAAGAATGAGATTAGTATTGGCTGAAATATTGTTTTTTTTTATACGTATAAGTACATAGAAAATACAATAAAGTACCTAAAATAATTAAAATGAATAATATATTTAAAGAAAAAATTTAAATTTGTAGCGTGTAATTATTTGAAAATATTATATTCTTCTTGATAAAATAATTATTATAATACCATTCTGAAATTGCCTTTTCGATAATATGTTTCTAATTAATTTACAAAATACCAAGAAGGCAGTTGCCCTCTTCTCCTCAGTTTACGTCTATGTCCATTACAACAAAACTTAAAAAATTAAAAATTAAAAATGACTGATGATTTAAAATACTGGGGGACCAGACGTCTATGGACTTGTCTTTTGACCGGGACGAAGCAGTGGGGACAAAATGCCCGCTGCCTATGTAGTTACCGAAAATACCTTAAAAATATCTCCTTTTCCTCACTAATTATTTTATACATTACTCACATAATAATATGTATAGGTTAGTTAAACCTACTATAAGTAATATATTTTTTTTCAACGAATAAACAATATCAATAAATATATTAAACAGTTAATTTAGTTGATGATAAAAATAGGTAAGTATATGGATTCATTTTTTATTCAGGTAATACAGTTATTTTATGAAGGGAATATGTACGAAAGAGTTCCATATTATACATAATTTATAAAGGTACCTCAAGCACCTTTATGAAGCATGTGGGCACCTGCAGCTCGGTCGAAGAAAATAATCGATTTTCCGCGGCAACATGTATACGACCACGGCAGTCTAGACTCGTGGCGCGCAAGAGAGGTAGGTAGCAGGTACAATATTTATGTTATAGACGCGTATAGTCTCGAAATTCGCAAGTTGAGTCACCGGCGGCGGGCGACTCCGACGCCTATATAATAATACGCATAACGTACAATATTATACATGTATAGGTGCCTAATGGATATATTGTTGCGGTGCTGCACTATATATTCGTAATAGGTGGGTAGGTCGTAAGTCTCACGATATACGGCGCGTACCTATATACTATATAGTGATATGCATAGTAAATATATATATATATACATTACGCACTCGCCACTCGCACGACGTAGGCATCGCGTGCATTGCTGTTTTTTTTAAAAAAAAAAAAAGCGTAATTACTCTTTGCTCAAACGCGCACACACTCACACGAGCACACGATGACGGTGTACTTTTTTGCTACACCGTATTGTCGAAATCACAAAAACACTCGCGCCGAGACACACACAAGAGCACGCAATACGTCGGAAAAATAATGTTGTGGCGAGGTCGTTGACGCTTTTAAGGGGTGTGGCGGGTGGGGGGAGGGGGGTGAGTAGGGAGAAGTATCCACAATATGCTGCAGATAATGCACGATAGCATAATGGTAATATTACTATCGTTTCGGCCAATATAATACGCGTCTCCAGTTTTTGCGACATCGCCGGGATAATGTATGCGCACAAGACGTTTTTTTATATCATATACGACGTACTCGTTATGTAGAATTATATAATATAAGCATAGACGTACAAGTGTTATCGTAGGCACGCCGCCGTATTTCGACGATCGTTTGTCAGGTCGGCGATCTTTATCTTAACATATTATTATACTGTTGCGCGGTGCCGCCGCGAAGAGGGCCGTGTGCAATCGAATATAATAATAATAATAATAATAATAATAATATGTACGAACAAAATACCGCTCGTAGACATGTTATAACTAGTAACGACATCATATCGCAATATGAATATGCGGTGGATACATAATATTATTATGTATATTATAATATAATATTATGGCGTACAGCATATTATCTGCCCAATTTTATTATCATTATTATTTATTACGCGTACTGCAGAGCTTGAGCCAACTATAGCTGCAGTTCTGTTTAATACACCAATATTACGGTCGTCAATTCTAAATTAAAATGGTCAGTAAGTTGCACATTTAATCAGTACACCAGTTAAATACGTGAAATATTTTTGAAATTCATATAGGTAAATTCTAATACAAAACAATTTCATAAAAAAGTGTTCAACTTTTGTTGTTTATATGGATGTAACCATTAACCAACCATATCTTATTATGTAGATCAATGTACGGATGTATAAAAATACATCTGGGTGTATCCTATATCTGTAATTAAAAATATATGTACATTTTATCAATCAATCAGCATTATTCCAATTTATTTTCACGGAGCCATGTTCCATCGTTAATCACATAGTTATCTAATCGTATATTAATTAACATGACGTATGTGGTTTCAATTGAACCAAGTTCTATACATGAAAATGAAACTGATAGTAAAATCACTAAGTGCTTCAAAATGTTTTCCAAATGTTTGTTATATATCTAGGTATTACATATTATGTTTGCGAGAATTGCTGCAGTTAAACGTTAAACCTCACAGTGCTGATGTATAGAGCGTTTAGTAGTAGATGTAACTCATTAAAATAACCTTACACTCAACTATAGCTTAAACAAAAAATCTGTACTTATCCATAAATTATAATAATATACCTGCATCCATATACGGTCAGGTTATCGTTTATGATGCATCATTAAGAGAACAAGAGGTAAACAACAGAATTATTTTAATGCTGTGTCTTTTTCGGAGAATCAGACAAAATTAAACTATTGAAAGTGAGAATAAAACTGCGAAGAGGAATTATAAAAAAATAATTTTAATCTGTAATTATAAAATAAAAGTTATATTATTAAAAAATGTAGTTAAATATATTCTATATTTTTGTGGTTTTGTGTAGGTATATACTGTATATATATACTGCAGCAGATCGTTGAGTGAGCGCCCAATTTGGTTTACCCCATGCTCAAAATTATGTCAGCCAGCTTAAAAAAAATTCCTTAACTCAAGCTCTGACCTGCAGTAGATAGTAGATATCAGGTGTATATAATGATATAATATTTAGGTAGGTACCTATATAATAAATAATAATAATATAAATTGTACGCTTGAGCTTATAACGTCGTTATTATTCCTTCTATCTTCTCATATATTATAATATGCGTCGGCCGATATTCCTCCTTCGGGTGTACCGCTACCAACGTGTGCGATTGCAATGATAATAACATCATAATACACGAGATAGGTATACTACAACACACCGCTGCGGCGTACCCACTAATAAAAATCGTGAGATTTCATTTTTTTTTTTTTTTTTGATTTTTCCCCGAGACCAAAGTATCATAATTTACAGCATAATAATAAAGTAGTACGTTCGCACGAGCGTGTAATAATAATATCTCCAAAGACGACACGACGTATAGCACACTCATGCGTCGTAAATCACTGGAGGCCCTAGGACCGATGTCTTCAGAGTTATCTGAACCGAATCGCGAGCAAGGTACATGCCATTATAATTGTGCGGGCTGTGTTGCGAAACATCGTGACAATATTTTAATTCATAATTGATTTATAATATACCTTGGACGAACGGTCGGCGATTCATCTTAATTCAGTGTATTATGCTAGGTATACTAAGTATTTTCGTATATTGTTAGAGGAAGTCGTCCACAACAATAATATTATGTGTATATAAACATATACCTACCTACGATGGCCTACCATTTTCACGTTGTATTTATATTTAAATATTGTTATATAATAGCTGGGCAAGGTATACCTAAATATTATTTTTTTTTTCTCAGTGGCGGAGACGGTAGTTGGTAGGTACTTATGTAGTAAAACGAAAATGTGCCACAAGAAAAAAAATGTATAATACTTATAAATTATATAATAAACGCGAGAGTTAGCAACATCTCGTTGAGTCTACAGTGGTACGAAACGAGCATTCTATCTCGTCTCCCCGAATATTTGTTTGGATACAATTTTTCTCAGTGCTTTGCAGACAAGTACGAGGCCGGCGCCCCGGGCTTCGCTGAATGGGCTGGTGGGACTTGTTTAGAACAATTTGTTTGAAATGTAATTGAAAAAATTCAACCTGCTGGTTGTACGCGTACCGGTACCTATTATACTACAACTAAAGTAATCAGTCACCAGCCGTTTTCTGGAATCGAAGCCCCGAAGCGGATATCACAGTCGTTGCACTTCTGGTCATGTACACTGTCATAATATTAAGTATATTTGTATATACCAAGTGTAAACAAACAAATAATAGCAAAAGATTATAGTAAATAGTAAATACATTGTATTAAATATTTATTTAAATACAATATAAATACGCATCATCTTAATTATTACAAATAGGCTCAACTCAAAATGTATGTCAAAAAAATAAAAAGTAAAACAGACGTTATTAATTTTAATATCAGACAATTTTTAATAGTGAAAATTTGTAGAATAAGTGTTTGATGAAGTATACATGAATTTAAATAATACCAATATAATTCTAATTAATAATAATTAATCTAAGATAATATTAATACCAAGTGTGTATAGAATGAGAACTTTAATTTAAATTAACATTTTCGTTTTTAGCCACTATGATTTTTACCTGCACTGTATAGTTGTTGTATTTGAGTTGTGCCGTTCTTTTTCTGGGTGTACGATTGAAGCATTTAATAGTCGTGAGAATTTAATTTTTCAATTGTTTTATAAGTCGCTTACGTGTACACCGAAAACACAGCCGCGATCGCTGCACTACTGCAAGTCCTGTAAACTGTGCAATGTGCATAATATAGTATAGGTAATTATTATAACAAAGTATAATAGAAAAATATTATAATAATTACATTTTATTCAAGCATAATAGTTGTGAGAATTACATTTTTCAATTGTTTTATAAGTCGTTTACGTGTACATCGAAAACAAATACTGAGGGGAAAAATTACTTAGAATAGGTAAATAATTAGTTTAATAATATAATAACTGTATATTTTGGTTTATTAGATAGGTGAAATTTGGCTAATATAAATTTATAAAAGTGTAATATTATGGCAGTGTAGCAATTATGGCGATTTGCAGGATGATTTAGATTCATTACGTATTTGAGTTACAGGTTTATTAAAAATTAGAATGTAGAAAGATTGGTTTAATAATAGTATATAATATTTTGTAATAAGGTCAAGATATCAGAATTTTTTTAATTTTGAACTCGGAAGTTTTTTAATAATTACTTTATAAGATTACTATTTGTATAATATCTTTTGGTTGAAACTAATAAAATTGATAAAAATAAGATTTCTATTTTTTAGTGAGCTGAGTATAGACTGTATTACATGTTTAAAGTAATAGAAATTGATCAACTACAAAGTCAACATTTATAAAAAAGTGTTTAAATACATTTATTTTTAGTTTAAAAAGTATCGAATTGCATATTTTGTGTTATTTTTACTCAAATAATAGATGGACGAAGAGAAGTATGAAAGAATAAAATAAGGGACAACTTTGTTTACTTTTAAGCTTAAACTATACAGAGGCCATTACTTTCCTATATTGTTATTACATTTTATTCAATCAAAAAATGTACAATACATAATATACGCATACATCAACTAAACCAATAGAGCTAGTCTGTTTTCATTAATGTCGAATACATTCTATTATAGGTACTTATAATTATTATTCTACTAATTAATTCTATAATAGTACCTACATATTTTAAATTAATGTTTGTTAAATAAATTTTTGAATTAATATTAGAATATATATCATATATAATATCATCAATATATATCATTTAAAGTTAAGTAATACATTTTAAAATGATATCGCATTTGGTTAGGACTGAACTCCTAAAATCCTTAATTCCTTAAGAAATTAATTTTTGTTAAGAATAAAACTTTTTAGCAAAATCCTGAATTCCTAATTATTATTGTATTATAGCATGTTGTACGTAGCTATACTATAGTACATATACTATTATGATTTATGACTGTCGTTTATAGTCGTATAGTCTTGAACCTTGGTGCTATTTAGATTATTTAATTATTATTTATACTTCTATTATGAATTTATTGTGATATATTTGACAATATCAACAAATATTTAAACCACGTATAGAAAATTTTCAATTTTTTTTGTATTTATATTACATGTTGGGTAAAGCGAACTGATTGGCCATATTTTGAGGTTATCATAATATGGGTATTATGGTGGTGGATAACGATTGTTGTATAAACAATAACATATTATGCAATTACTCACGTCATATTGTGCGAGAAAGAGAAAGACGTACTACGAAACGTATACAAATATACCACAACATACATACCTATTATATATTATTATGTTATACTCCATCATAGTAAACTATTCGTTTATCTCTTTCCTCCCTACCACGAATCAAAAAAAAAAAAATAGTGCGTGCAGAATATTAATTTTGTAGTCGTGTCCGTTCCATACGTATAATAATATACTATTGTCTATAATGATAACGAGTAGTTAATTATTTATGAGGCGATCATTTTGCGTCGAAACCGATTCGGCAGATTCCGTCGACGATAGTAAAATAATATTGTCGCTGCAAAACCTCTAACACCCCGTGATTAGTAATATAAAATGTGCCGGTGGACTTCAGTAGTTGATCTGTGGCACGTATATGGTCAAAATAAAAACCCAAAAACCAAATCACTGGTTGTGAACCATTTTGGAATGCGTTTGTTTTCACGTTTGCAGTACACCGTTCATATTCCCGCGGTGTATTTAACCGACAGTATTGGAGGGGGAGAAGGGGAAAAGACGCGTCGTGTACCACGGGATGGCTCCCCTGATCGGGTTTCTATAGGTTTTTTCAGGGACTCGGTATACGCTTGGGGATTTGGTACGTTCCAAGTACAAAATGTACTGGGATTTTGGGAATAAGCTTTTTTAAATTACATATAAAACTATAAACATTTAAATGCCTCCCGAATTTACTAAATTTTGTTCTCTCTATAATTGGAATTAACGTGTTATTGCATATTATAATATATTATGGTAGATATTTGTAATAAAGTATTTTTCATTCAATATTAATCTTACAAAACCGAATATTTTGACTTCGTGCGTTTTCCGTAAATGGAGTCTATATAATATAATACATACATAATTAGACACCATGCATTCATACAGATATATAAACACGACGATAGGTGGTCTTTCCCATGTGCTCTGCAGTGAGATTTTTTCTTCTTCGTGCCAGTTCGACACGAATACATACATTTATTTGCCGTGTAATCAACCGTGCGTGTGAATTTTTAATTTTGTATACATTAGTCGTTTTCAATTTTCAATGAAATAAGAGAATCATCTACCAAAGATGAGTGCTTATTTTGAGAAGGTTAGCATAATATGGACATAGATATATTCCTAAGACAAGCCAGGTGTATCGCTTAGTTGGAAATTTTTTCAATTTTTGTCTATTTCATGTTTTTTTTTTGTATTTGTTATTTTACTGCTTAAAGGACATTATGTGTGTTTTTTAGTCTGTTTTTGTAATATTTAAATTGTTAAACTAGTTATAAGGATTTTTAAATGTTAACTTTTTACAGTCTTACACACTCATGACTTGCTTATAAATTAAAATATCGTAAAAAACCAACTAGAGAACACAGATAATGTTATAACCTTTAAATTTGATAATAGGTCAAATAACTCTGATAAGTAATATCCAAGCCAATAACACAAAATTGGAACTATTCTGAACTTACGTCGTTTATGTGTTAGTAGACGGAGATGACATAGGGCCCGCCGTCCTCTTAAATCAATTAGTTTACTAGAAAAGTAGGTAATCGCTTTAACATTTTGCTAATTATCACTGCTGATAATTACGTATGTTGTGTTATTAATTTAAATTTCATTATTAGTGTTATCTGTTTATATATTTTAGAGTCATAAATATTACTATAGTCTATAGGGATTAAAGTATTCTGGATTCTGGAGTATTAGGTAGAGGTTGAGTTGTTTTGTGACAATAAAATTAATCTCAACCTATTGGCTTTTACCCTCTTTTTTATTATTGTACTTACTGTATTTTTATGACTTATAAAATTCAAGTGGGTGCATTGTCATTTGGCACCCACTTTCCTTCCCAACTGTGGGCGCACGTGTATCCTGCTAGGTAAATTATACATTTAAAAGGTTACTAAATGAAGTTACGCGCTGCAAGATAAAAAAAAAACCCAGAGAAATGTACGTGCTTTGTTGAATACATGTATAGGTACCTTGTCTTTGAGTATAGATCATACTGTAATGGATTTGTTAAATTTTAATACATTCAGTGATAAATCACTGCAGCGTATACGAAAAAACGACACCGAGAAAAGACTGTGGGTCATTTTGTCAGCTTCTAATGCTAAAGATGTATTGTACTCGTAATTTATTTTCCTATTATTAATACAGTAAGTCGAACTATTTTTTTTGCGAAAACATTGCCGGTTTACCTATTCTTTCAAATTTTTCCCCATTACTTATAAAGTATTATAATTAAAAATATAATGTGTTTTGAAATTCAAAATGTTATAACTAAAATAATATTTTAATATACTATAGGTACATATATAAAAAAATATTTATTCTTATATTGAGGTTTATTAAAACATATAGCTGATAATTCCCACATTTTTGTGATTTTCACGAAATTCATCAATATTCAAACTTAAAAACACTTGTAGAGGTAAATAATTTGTGACTATATTATAGTTTTGATATTTAAAATTGATGTATGAAGATTTTATCAGGAATCTTGTGTCAAATTTTCAAACCTAAGGTATAATTGTTTTTAGTTTTTAACTAGAAAATATTTTTCGTTTTTCTTGATAATTTTAAAAAGTACTATTTTGTTTATATTTATTACATAGGTATTTAACTCCTTAATGTACCAACTTATTCCAATTTTCAACTAGACAAAATACTTATAGTTGTTGGAGAATTGTTCCTGTATAAAGTGTCATAAAAATTCACAAAAAAAACATAATTTTAAAACCAATAGAATCAGAATAGAAACGCAATGCAATTACTCCTTCGTTGAGCATATATGTAAAATATTGCTTGTTAGTTATAATTTACTACCTACTTACTTATCTTATAGTAGGTACCTCCTTGCTCCTACTCAACATGTCATTAGGATATGGAATGTGGTTGTTATTATTTTATTTCATTAGTTTTTACTTGTATTTTCTTTATTCACACTACATATGAGTTATTATAGTTATTAATTATTATTCTTTTCTACCAGTGTAGTTAATTATGTCATCGTACAACTAATTGTATAATAGGTAGTTTTGCTTATATTAAATGATGTACCTATACTATCTGAACCAAAAATATTTATTGAAACTGACTTGGTTATATCATAATAAGTTTCTATGAAAATGAATAACGACAGTCATGTTTGTTATTAAGTACTTAATTTTTAATTTTGGAGAAGGAGATAGGTAAAGTATTAACTTCGTTGTATTTTCTTGTGCATTGTATTGATATTTCTCACGGTACTTTTGCTTGGAATTCTGTAAATTGTAATTGGTTTTTTCATGCCTATTGTGCTGTGAAACACTGAAACCCCCAAAACCAAAACGTTATGTGTACCAACTTACCAAAATATATTGTTTAAATAAAAATTATTAAAATATAATACAATTATGAGAATTTTATATTTGTATTAACTGAATTATATGATCATGAAAAAAGTTATGACGTAATAGTAAAGTTGATTAAAATATAAACACATTCAATCATTTAAATGACTTCAAAGACTTTTGATATCATTAATATACTCATATTATCTGCAAATATAACGAATATAATATATATTAATTTTAACTATCGTTAGATTATTTGTTCGTAATAAATGTATGGCCCATAATTAAGTTTCATTTTAGTATTGAACAGTATATTTTCAACGATAAGTGACATAATTATGTAAATTGTGTATGCAGTATTTATTATTTAATGATATATATTATGTATATCTATATAAGATAAATATATTTGTCATACTTATGTTGAGTGTTTTTATTTTAATTGACACGGGTTTTGAAAGTTAGACCATATTAGGTAAAGATTTCTAATACTTTGCCAGATTCTTAAATTATAGATATTAATTCTACAAATTCCTTAGTTATTATTTTCCTGTCATAAAAATATAACCAAGAACACATACTTTTGACATATATGTCTGCAAAGTGTAAGAATGTTTTAAAAACACGCAAAATATTAGAATTAGAAACTTGATTCTTTTTTAATTTCAGGGTAGTCGACATTTTAGTAATATATCATATTATTAAATATGTATTAAGTATTTTTACGAGCGAATTAGGAATTCAAAATACTTAACTTTACTATACATATCAACGTTAACAATTATTTAGTATAATAGGTACGTCGTATTGTTTTTATATAGGTAAGTTTAATATTTGTTTGTGCTAAAAGTGATTTCACATCACACCTAAGTATTATAAGATACAGGTATCCGATTTGCATGTCATAAGACATGCAATTATAGATAAATTAAAAATATATGAAATGTATAATGATATGAATTGAATTAAATGAATAATAATTTATAGTAATCATTGCATTGTCAACAACTAAAATATTACTGAAACAAATCATAAATATAACCAAAATATCAAAGCTTGTAAATATTTGAAAAACTGTATGGGAGAAATAAAAATAAAATACATCTAATGCTAACATCTACGAAGTAGATAATTTAGAAAATATAGAAATATATAATAGAAAATATTATCTCCATCGAGAAATTGTTAAATTTAGGTAGGTAATGAAGTTTGTAATTTACATTTGTAATGTTTGTAATTTTAGTTTTAAGAGTACCTATATGATAAATATAAGCATAATATTATGCTATTATACTATTTTTTTGGATGGTTTTATAATGTTTTTTATAATATTGGAGTTCAATTGACATATTTTTGGATAAAAAAATATCTGATGTAGTGATTTTTTTTTCTCACAAGATAATAGAATTAAAATGATTCTGGCTTACGTTTATGATACATCAATTTCCCAGTTTTCTTCTATGTACTTCCGTCAACACTGTCATTGTACCAACTACACGTCCTTGATACTCAATAATAGGATAAAAAAATTAATAAAAAATCACATTACAGGAACGTCGAGAGCCTTGATTTAGAATAAATGTACGAGATTTTGTATCCATTTTAGGACGTGGGACGGCCAATATGCGTTTTTTCGCCAACATAACTTTATAAGGAATGTCTTGGCCAACCACAAAAGTAGCAACGTGAGTTAAAAAAATATATATAAATGTATAAAAGTAAATAAAATAATACTAAAAATAACTGCTGCGGATGCTTAAAGGGCGTAGAAAGATGATTTGCTCTCAAGAAAATATATTTGACAATGACCTTGAATAATATATATCTCCAAATTACGCGTACCGAGGTCTTACATTTGACATCAAAATAAACATATCGATCATGTGTTTGTGTGTTATTATAATAATTTATAACTATACCTATGTATTTTATTTTAGTAGTGAACAATAGTACTCTGGCCGTTTTCTAATAAGTAACTTTTATAGATACCCGATAAGCCCCTAAATATAGTATCTATGTGATATTATGTGGTACATTATAAGCAAATATATTTTCGGTTTTAGATTAATTAGGGGAAAAAAATTAAATTTTTTTGTGTAAATGTTAAAATCAAGATTTTAACAGTTTATTTCGTGTTTAAAATAACTATGATATACACAACATTACAAAAATATTCTCTTTGCTTACCTATCTAATTAACAAGTAACAGTAAATTAATACAATAATCTACCAGCATCATCATGTGAACTTGAACTTTAATTGTAAAGTTCAGTTCAAATATTTTAATAGTTTACAAGTGTTGCATTAATCTATACCGTTTCGCTTACAACAATGTGGGAAAGTGATGCAATATTGCGATATTAAATTTGAAAGGAATGATAAATATTATACAGAAAAAATGATTATGAGTAGGATTTGGTTAATAATATGTTTGCTTGAAAACTATATGGTTATACCTATACTTTTAAACATTTTCGATGGTTAGGTTAGGTTGTCTTGAGTTTTTTTTTGAACTCGGAAATAAGTACTTACTAAAATAATAAAAAATAAATTACTTCTGCAAAGTAACGTTGAGACTTAATTGCTTATATTATTTAAATTGTATCATTCTAAAATATACTTTATAAATTAACGTTTTACAGAACTTCTAAGGATAAGAGGTATTCACGTCTTCTTTTATCCAAAACTTTTTTTCTCTGCTTACAGACATTTTTCATAAGTTAAGATCTCTGTACTATGGAGGAATTTATCCGTTTAACAATAGTAGTGAATAAATAATAATGATGTATAATATTTTTTCTATTTACAAGAGTATTGTTCAGCCTGTCCTATTATTTTGTCTATCTCGAGAACATATGAGAGTTCAGTGTTTTGGGTGTGTTGTTATTAAGATTTTTTTTTTAAATGATTGAATTTCTACAAATAAATGGAACGACAGAAAAAAAGTTAATACTTACGTAAAATTGAAATAGATTGATTTTGTATTTTTTTTTAGTGTTATGCTATTGGGCTGTGTCCCTCCTATATAATATAAAAACGATTTTAAGGGTTTAGATTTTAAGGGTTAGATTTTATATTTGGACTTCGAAGTAAAAGTACTACTCTACAGATAAGAGGTCTGAGGTAATACTTAAGTAATGTTTCCTGGGTTGCTAATAGTAAACAAGTTTATCTGTGCAACGACATTATACTTTTTTTTTATTATTTCAACCTTATAAAAATACTCGGCACTTGCTTTTGTTCTTAAATAAGCTCGTGTGTATACATACATACAATGCGTACATATACACGTAAAATGTATATTGAACGGAATACAATGGTCCATTGAAAACGGTCGTTCAAAATTTAAGACACTGAATCGTGACTCTTGCGCCTAGCCAAACAAACGAGAAATGCGGGTGAAATTAGAATACGATAAAAACAATGGGTATAACGATTATATCCGAAAACCATTAAATTCGATTATGCATTTCATTAAACACACGATATTCATCAGATAACAATGGCTTCGCGACGGACCAATAAAATGATTTTGATAGCTGTTCCTCGCAATAATCGCAATAAAAAATATAATATTCTATGAGCCGAAAGATAATTGAGGAATATTTATATTGTCATATTTGTGTCTTTTTTTGTTAAACGAGGTGAGTGAACTGTATACAGTGCCCGTATTATAATAATTATAACAATATGCTTATTGTATATTATTTAATATAATATTATAATATATATCTCAATATATAATATTGAGTATTTCAGGTTTATTTTTTTATTCATTTTTTATTAGATTAGTACGAATAACGTACATACTGTAGTTAGGTTACAACAATACGCACTTACGAGTGCGTCAGTGTTTTATTTTAGGTATTTGTATAAAACATTTTTTGCACAAATAATAAGCCTTTGTATGTCATTGAAATAATTATAAAAAGATGATTACGAATAATTATGATTCATATTAAAATAAAACCAACTATAAAATTAATTTCACCTAAAAGAGCTATTAATATTTTAAATTTGATTTGATGAAAATTAATGGATTAGTTTGTTTAATGAACATGTTTTTGTACTTCATGTGATAAAAATCGTAGGTTATTCATAAGTGTCATCTATTCTGCCAAGAATGTAAATGTGTCAAAATACGATAAATTGCCTATCCGTATGTCTTTTAAAATTAACTTGTATGATTTATCACCTTTCTACCTCTGTTTGTATATTAATAATTGCTAATTAACCATCAAAAACGGAGCAAAATAATCTCCTATTTAACTTTCACTTGTCATTTTAGTAAATATTTGATGAATTAGTTAGTATATACTTTTGTGTATTTGCTAATATTTCACAAGCCTAAAAGTTTTACTGTAATCTTACGTGCGCTGTTAAATTTAACGTTAAGTACGCGTAATATTCTGTGTTTGTCAGCCTTTAGCAATAAATATGGAAAGTTTTATTTTGGAATATTGTACCAATTTTGACTGAAAGCGAGAACAATTAAAATTATGCTTGAAAACCGTGAGCGCGTTTAAGAAAGTTCAATAATATTTCACGTAATATTGCATTTTGTTTTTTTTGTAAAATATTTCTGATATTATCAGAAATACATAATGTTTCAAAGTCTGTTCCGATCTTCTGTGACGTGTATGAATCTTGAGAGTTTAGGTCGCTTCGGGCTGAATGTGTATTGTTGACTGTTGTTGTCCCTTTCTCGACATTATAAAAACAAAAAAATAATTTTCACCTTTTACAACATAAATAATATTCGAATGCATATATATGCAGAGAATATTACTGGTGCCTATGTAATATAATACTTTCGTGACTCAAAATATGAAATTTTTATCTAAATTTATCAACAACAAAAGGTTATATTAGGTTAACAGCTCTAGGCTATCACTTATCCGAGTGTAATGTACAGATAGGTACCTCCTATAGTTAACTTAAGTGTGTAGTACCATGGTAACATAATACATTAAATATATTACGTATCTGACACATGCAAACCTCTGATTTACTGAAGCGTCACGCGTTTATTGCTTTTTTCTCTTACTGCAGTATCTAAACCTTAATTATTAGGTGCCCGATGCAAATCAATTATGCAGGTAATAACAATAATGTATTGCTATATGGGCCCTTTGAAAACGCAATGAATCAATTTTGGAAAAAAAAAATACTTTCAGCCAAAAAAACTATTACTAATATTTTATATACTTATATTTAAAATATTTTTATAATTTAAAATAATTTAGGAAATCATACAGCTTAATGAAATCTATTAAAACAAAATACAATATATATATTATTCAATCTTAAAGATGATTTACAAGTATCCACCGTTCATCCTCGGTTCATAAAATATGAATACGGCAATTTTGAAATGTGTAACGTGGAAATAATAATTTAAATAAAAACATTAAAAATTTAAACAATGAAATTCGTTTTAAGAAACAATACTATACATTTATATTAACATAAATATGTTTTTGGGCTGGATACACGTTTTTTGTTTCTGACTGATTTTTAGTAAGGTTTTCGTTGTCATGGTTACTTATTAACAAAAATGTATTTATCACTAAACCAACCCAACAAAATAGACGAAATAAATGAGTGAGGTCGGAGAAACGTACTCTAATGTGTAGTTTATATAACTCATAAACTATACTTTCTTAATTCGATTTTTATGTATCCTTAATAAAATTATTAATTTATTCCTTTGGAATATGAAATCAAAACTATATGATGTTGTTACTCAGCAAAGTAGACAATTTTCAAAACGTGAAGGATGGAAAATTTTAGTTATTTTTTTTTAACAAATAGAAATAATATAATGTTTTTGAAATGATGAGTGTTAAATGATAAAAGAATCATCCGGTCCTTGTAAGTATATAATGTAATATGCAATGTATAAATATATTTTTGGACGATGCAATAGATAGAATAATACAGACGGACAGATAACGCTCTACACAGGTGTATATTATTCAAATAATATGTTGAACTCATATTATTGCATATTATTATAAACTTACATATTATGAACATTTTTATTCCTCGTCATTGTTACGAGGAAGCGATGAGTGTGCAGGATATTATCATGTTATTAAAATCGTAACATAATAATATACACACGCCTGAGTATGGGATATTATATTTATTATTCGTTTCCCTGTTCGTGCAGATCGACTGCAAGGGGACCACCCCGCTCGCCCGGCAGTCGAAGATATCATTAGTGCGGCGGCGACCGCGTTTCGGTCGGTCTTGACCCCGTCCGTGTCCGTCACCGATGTCGTTTTTCGACACTGAATGATATTGACATTGGACCCGCCAACTATGGAGCGATCCGTATCGGGCGGCTTCGGTGGAAGAGGCTGCAGTCGAGCGGTGGCTTGTTGAACCGCCACTGCCACAGCTTCCGCTGCTACCACTAATAACAATAATAATAATGATAATAATAACGATGATAATGATATATACGTACATATGTAGGCATTGCACAATTACACTTATAATATTATTATGCATCGTACCTACACACGATCTGTACGGCAGGCAATTCGACTGGTTCCCAAACTCGGACAGGCTCAATAATTATGCCTTATACGCGACGGCCGTCTCGAGTGCAGCGCCGGGCGAGGGGTCCCACTCGAAATAAGTATATATCTATGTTACGATATGTGTACACTCGTAATATATCTACTACCGCGTCCGTGGTTTCCTCTAGCTCTTCGTTTACTATACAGGAGTGATGATCACCCGCCTTTTTTTCCTTCCACAATGCGCAGTTAATTTAAATCTGACTTTTGTCAAAATAATTATATACCAAAACATCATGTTTTCAAATTCTTGAGATTGTTTACACTACTTGATTGGAGTCTATTGTAGGTATAGTCTTTTGGTTTTCAAACGAGAACCAAAATGTGAAACAAGTACATTATTATACAGCGAATCGTTTTCCGAAAATGTTGAAGCATCAAAATCAAAATTCGAATGAGTACCTAACTTGTGATCTATTAAATGCTTTGTGTAGTAAGGACTAAGAATCACTCTGTATAATGTATATACTCTTTTATAAACAAACGCACGCGGCACGCGTTTTCTTCTCATCTCGTCCGTGCACGGCGACTGTGCGTATTTTCAATGTCACGAGCGAACGCATGACGTCGCATGTGTACCTATTAAACCGATCTCCGACGCATATGATGCACCGCGAGTATACCTGGGTAACCTCCGCCAATGACACGCTCGTTCTCCCGTTATGGTTTTGAAGTTCGCCGGGGAGCCTCGGAGTTCTCGAAAATATTCGAATTAATCGATTACGTTTCCGGTCCGAGAACACCTACGCCTGATCATAAAACTCGAAAACACTATAATATACTGCATCGTAGTCTGCAGGCGCAGGAGTATTATAATATAATAATGCACACCTGTACGGGCGGCGAAGGAAAATCGTAAAAAAAAAATACGCAGCAGTTGCCCTAACCATACTTGTATATAATATATATATACGGTTCCGACGTCGAATGTTGAACAATATCATTGTGTAATACGTTTTATACATAAGATCTAAAATAATTTTCGGTCACGGTCTTCCAAACGTACAACAACAAGGCACGTCGGACGTACATTTCTCTGTGGCGTAAATGACGTATAGACTATAGGTACCTATACCTAGGTCCTTTAGTCTCTTCTAGAATTCCGAATTTTTTATACGAAGTATATAGCATATATTTTTCAAGTTTGACATTTGACGCAGAGACACCGACCGCCCGAGGTTTAAAAATAATATTAATTTTTTTAATTTTTATAAGATTCCGTAGGTACGAATTATATAGATATGCGTTTTGTTTTAAAGACATTCAGAACGTACAGAAATCTGTAGGAAATCAAACGATATGACACATTCGAAGTGTATTTCGGGTTTTCAGCTAGTTTTAATTTTAAGATAATTCTTTGAAATGTAAAACCCTAGTTCTTGGTTTGCTGTCTTGCAGCTATTATAATTTATAATGTGCCTAATAATTACTATTGAGCATCACCCACAAGGTGCAAAATAGAGTGTATCGGTGCAGACAATAAAAATAATTATACAACACCTGTATGTTTATTATTATAAATTATAATCCATTATATTTATCCTATATATATGTATATATATATTAAACACCTCTTTCTCGTTGGCCGTCTAAATTAATGGACATAACACTATGTAATAAAATATTGCTTTTATAGCCAAACCGATACATTATTATTATTATTATATTATGTTGTTGTTAAGCGTTTTTCACAATGTTCAGTGATGGTGATTAGAAGGAATTGATAATATAAAAAATGTTACGCCTACGCGTGACGACGATTATTTTTTCGGAGTTTCATTATAGTTGCGCGGCCGGCGACGACGATTCGCTCCGCGACCGCTTCCGTTTTAACACTTCCCCTTTACGAATGCAAAATAATAAAGTTTAATAATTTATATTATCATATTCTGCTGCATTATATAGGTACATACTTTTTTCGTAAAGCGATATTAGGTCGACCGTCAAAGCGGAATGCCTGCAGAGATGGGTATTTTTTTTAACACGTACTGTAAAATATGTAAATCGTGTTTCACTCGCTTACGTAGGAGACACATTTATTTCGTGTTGTAAAAATGGTCTAGAAAAATGTTTGTTGGACAGAAAATCTCGCGAGTCTAAATTAATGTTATTTTTATTCCTCCTAGTTCCAAATTGTATGTTTCATATTAATAAATGAAAATATGTAGCACGCGAGTGTTTACAAATACTTAGTTTCGTGTCTATGACGTACCTAACAACTTGGTTATTAAGATCATGTTCAAAATGTTGTTGCAGTATCAACCAATAAGTTATCAAAGTCCTATAATTCAAGTCCACGAACAAGCATTTAGGTGCATTAAAGAGTTAACAAGAACCAATAGGCTTAAAATCAACACTATATACAAGCTTGTAATTTAATAGTGATCTAAACAGAACCTTTTGGTACTTAACTATAGTTTATTATAGTGTTAAAAACCAAATTAGAGATAACCAAAAAGTACCATCTTATACAGTCATATTCATTGGTTTAATACCCATATGATAGTATAATATCAGTCATTAACCGTTATTGTTCATTTATTTTATCAAAAAACATTTTAAATTCTATAAAAAATAGTACTATAGTATTATTTTGGGTTAATATCACGTCAAGTTCAGGGACGTAAGTAGTAAAAAGTTTCAGGGGTGTTTTTGAAAGTCAGTTATTGAAAATAATTATAACTTTTTAAAAAAATAAAGTGATATAAGAAGTCCAAACACTTCCATGCGTAAGTGCCCGTTTACATACTTTTTTATTTTATCCAACTTTTCAATTTTGTTGTCTGAAAAATACACACTTAATTCAAAACAAGACATTTCAAAGGAATTTGTTTTTATAAAAAATATGTTTACAACCAAAAGGTTCTATCGGTAGATCTTTTTGGTCCTTAATTGAAATTTTTTATGTTAAGTTTTGCTAAAATAAACTCAAATTACAAGACTAACGCAGAAAAACTAAGTTAATCTTTAGATTTGACAATCAACAATAATCATTAATTATGATAAAAGATTTAATATTTTGAAGTTTGAAACAATTTGATATTTTGTGATATCATCTTTTAATTCTAAGTGTCAGAGCACACGAGCCACGAGCCACGATATATGTTATTATTTTTTACAGATAAATAGGCAATACCATGAGATAACATTATAATGAATAGTTTTATTCAGGGTAAAGTTACGAAAAAAAGAAACTACCTAGTCATTTTTTAAAATTAGTGCATAAAAAAGTTAATTATTTAGTGACGACGAATATACGATTGCAGGTGCTTAATAATTACCTATTAATAAACTTTATCAAGATTCAATTACAAATGAACTCGTTATTAATTATTGATGTAGATTATACAAAATTAGGTTAGTAGATAAACTAAACTTTTAATTTAACCTAAACTTATTAACTCGTTAATTGCTCAGTCTTGCATACCTATAGGACGTATTGAGGTCTATAATGACATGATGACTGGTTACACTGTAAGTCACAAGTAGGATACGGTATGGCATCGATCAACTATAGCATTCATAATTTTTTAAGCTTATTTAATGTAAATATACTAATATGTGCACCGCATTGCAACTTTAATTTACTGAATTCATATTCTAATACAACTAGAGCGTTCGTTGTTGGAACTTAAATGTCGTGTCGACGAAATTGATATGCGCTTGACCTAAAAGCCTGACGACAACATTATGCACTTAGATTATTCCAATCGTTAATTTATGAATATAAATTAATAATCAAGGTTCACTTAATTAATTATAATATTATAATAAGGGAGTTCACGATTTCTGAATTTATATTCACTGTAGAGAATGGAATATTTTAGATATCTACCTGTATATTATTTATAAATATTTGAAATGCTTTATCATTTATGTCACTTTTTTAACTATTCTAATTTAAAACTTATAAAATAAGCTATTATAGTACTAATTTTATTTTTATTTGTAATACGTCTTTTACGAATTTATTCTTGAGTACACCCATTATAAAAATTAGTACATTTGACTTCATAAAATATTAACCACAGTAATTGCACGTTATAAATTAATCATTTTAGTTGACACAGTTTTTAATTGTTGGATAAATATACTCATAAGAGTAACATAATTATTAAATTTGTGGAAGAATCATTGTAATAATAATTCCCTATTATAAAAGTTTTAATAAAATGTTTCTATATTGAAAAAAATTTAGACCATTAAACTATTTCATACATTTTTAACACATTATCGAGCTCTATAATATAGAGTATAGACCATTATACATTTATTAACAACCAAACAAGTCATTAATCATGACGTGACCTTTCTCAACAAAAGTGTTTTTGCATTAATATTTTATACATACGTTTATTTTTTAAACATTTTATAAGATATCACCCTTTTGAATTTCTATAAAAAACTAAATTGATTGATTGTGTTCATTGTATTGATTGTAATATTGTGTTTATGAAACTAATTCAATTCTTCTAAAAATGAAAAATCCGTATAATTTAATATTTAATAAAAAAATGTAATTGTTTTAAAAATGACTCTTTAAATATTATGATATTACCTATAATATATAGTTTAATTATTTACTAAGATACTACCTATAGCACTATATGGGCATACAACTATTTAAATAAATATGATATTGATAAATAATTTTGTAACAGTACGTAATATTATGATCGATATTTAACTTATGGCTATGAGTAAAGATTATGTTTAAAGATATAATAATGGATTGTTTTTTCAATAATGGTTTTTAGTACATTTTTCTGTGAATTATATTTTAAGTGCGCTCAAAAAGTTTCATACGTCACCTTTTATAAAGGTAGAGAGTTTATTGTATTATAATATGGTACTATGAATTGTTTATATCTAAATTGATTCAGCTGTTTCACTGAGCGTAATAATGTGATTAGGTACGACATTTGTTGAAAAATATTGAAGACATGTTAGCTGGTGTGATGTTATGTTTTAACTGACAGTTTCATAAGATTGTAACGATCCATTATTGTTCCAAAAATATAATATGTTTTAGTCACCAATCATAAATGGGCGATCGATACCTCATTATCAATATATTTTGTATAGAGGTACAAGACGTGTCCGACTCTATGTTTCTATGTCCGCTATTTTTATTTGAGAATAGGCAAATTAACACACTTCAGGTAGGTACCTAATAATAATTTATACAAAAAAAATATGTTACGTTTAATATAATTATGTTCAGAAATTTGTAATCCAGTTGTTACATAAATAATAATAATTCTAGTTATATTTGTTATTACACAACGAAAACTTGTTAGTATAATACAATTTTTTATAAATCACTACAGTTGTAGTCCAATCTAAAATTTAACTACGGTGGACTTATTCGTTGGACTAAAACGAGTTTCTCCGCATTGAAGATATGACTGGGTAGAGGTATCTAGTGGTGAATGTATGTTTTAAAATGCAATAAATATTATCTTTATGAAATCTAGATGGCGTTCATCCAAACTACAATATACCATTATTTTATTATTATTTAATAATAGTAGTGACTTTATCAAACTAATAATATTATTATTATACAATGTTACAATGTTGGTATAGTATTATTAGACGGAAGGGGGCATTTGTACCACGACCCATATCAGAAGTCCGTTTTACTTAATTAATATTTGAATTATGAATGCAATATAATAGCAAGGTGATATTGAATTTACATGTAGGCTTATGAGAGTAAAATACTGAATTTTTTTTTATCCTCGTGGCATTAATATGAAAGGATATGATTATAAGTATATAATTAGAGTTAACAAATAAAACTCGTCTATAAATATATTATTTTAGTGAATTTGTTCTATTCACTATTGATTATTTTTGATTTTAATTACTAATAATTTCAGAATATATTTTTTTTTATTTCTCATAATTATACTTTACGACATAATATTGTGTTGTACGAATTATTATTTGTTTTATATACTAAAATATATTATAGCTAGGTGCTAAATTATTACCAGTAAAAATCCCAATGAAATATTCTATTAAAAAATTACTTATATTTATATTTTTAACCGTCATAAGTTATAAACTACAATGTAATCATAAAAATCTTATCATAAATATAGGTAGGAATAACTTGGTCTTTAACTAAATTTTTTTTTTAAATAACTTTTTATAAATATAGGAATACTACTAACGTTTATTTTTGGTACTCAAAGTAAGGTTAGGTTAAATTAGCAGTTCAATATCACTAAAAGGTACATACGCCATAAATTATCATACAATTTGTACCAAAAATATATTTAAACCTAATACAATTTTATATATTTTTTTAACCTAATGAAAAATTAATGTTGAAATAATATAATTATCAAATAAAATTAATAACTATTTATTGTAAACAAATTTAAAGCTACTGGAATATCTATGTTTGGTATGGATAAACTTATATTTATGTATTAAAATTATATTTTTCTTACAGTAAAAAATTAAAAATTAATCTTCACCATGTAAACATCAATTAAAAATATATTATTATAATATTACGTGTTCTTATATTTTAGAATTATTATAAAATCGAACATATATTTTTTTATAATAATTTCCATAACAGCATATTAGCATTGCAATATGATTTCCTATCTATGGAATTATTATTGAAGTATTTTAGATTTTGAGCAAAGCGATGGATGTATTGATGCTTGTGTTTTTAAAATTTTTGTGTACACGATAAGTAGTCGAATTAATGGTTCGATTTTCAACTTCAGTATCTTTTCAGATGGGAAAGTGAATCTAGTTTTTGCATTTTGGAGGTCAAAATTAAATTTAAATCCCTAGCAGTTTCCAAAATCACAGTGAAAAACAAAAAAGGAATTAAGGAAAAACTGGAATTTTTAATAAAAAATGTATGCTCGGTCAAAAAACTAGAAAAAGTGATACGAGGTTCCTCGTAAGTTATTTGAGGCAATTAAAAGAACAGCTGTGTACACGTACTATAATTTTTTGAAGTTTTTATTTTGACAACATTCGTAGAAATTATGGAAATTTGCAAATTATTTTAATTTAGAAATTCATAAAAAAATTGTTCTTTTTATATCTAAGATTTGAAAATTTAATTCAAGATTCCTCATAAGTTTGCCTATCTTTATAAAACAAAAAAATGTTCTTCAGAAAGTTAAATTACATTTTTATGAGCTTGTAAATTTCAAATTTTTTACATACTTGGATATTCACTGAATTTCTCATGATGGAGTAATTTTCTTATTTGGTTGTAATTCAAAAACCAATGTAAAAAAATTAATATTATAGATACTTGAAATGCACAGTATTTGTTTGTCATTTTCTATACTTGATAAAATATTCAAAATATTTGTACTCGTTTTGAGCTATTTACGGACATTTGCAATTTTTAACTTTTTATATTTTTTAAACACAATTTACTCTTCATACATTGTTACAATACCAGTTTAAAAATGTTAAAATACATTGGTAAGATTTTTTTTATACGCATTTTAATTTCAAATGTTGACAACATTTACAAATTATTTTGTTGTTAAACACAAAGTCATACATAACTAGTTCATTCTGTAACCAATAAATTTATAAACTATAGGTATAAATACATTTTTTTTTACTATTATTTTAAGTCAAATTTGGACGAAATTATTTGTTAAAACTTTTAGAGTAGATAATATATTATTATATTTTATACCATAATTAATGTAAAATATATATTTTAGACTGACTGAAAAAAAATACGACTCTCATATATACACTTTGGTTTTGACATTTGTAAGAGCACACGACTGCACCGTATCGACTATCGATCAATTTCAATCATAGATTTCTAGATTTTCAAACGTCCCCACCTTCGAAACGATACCTCCAAAGCCCCTTATCACAAATCCTTATCACCTTCTCTAAATTTTGAGGTTCAACCCAACTACGGACGCGACTTTCATAATTACAACGACTCAGTCTTCGTGGACCGCAATTCACTTTCAGTCCACTCAGGGGGTCTGGGGGTCTCCCCCATCGACGCTCGGAGAGCTAGTAATTTCATAAAATATACCTACATATTCATATTATAGGCTGCTGGCTGATAAACTGTCTTTTCACAGATTGCTTTTCGTATACAATAATTTTATATCATTGAACGCAAATTCAACACATTCAGTAAAGTGACTTTCTAGACCAGTGATTCTCAATCATTATAGGACCTCGACCCATGTTTACCCCAGAAAGTCTATCGTGACTCACATGGTTTATTTACAAAATTATAAATAAAAATGTTTTCTTCAGTTAACGACACACCAAAGATACCCATCGTAATAATTACAAATATAGATAAGTATATCATAAATAATAATTTTAAAACCCGTCTATAATTTTCGAAATGTTTTATACCTATTTAATACTTTTAAAATCTATGTTTTAACCGTTTCAAAAATCATATATTTCTTAGAATCTATATAATTCAAAAACCTTCTCGTGACCTACCAAAAATCGACTCACGACCCACCACAGTTTGAGAAACTTAGCTCTAGATATCTGATGTACAGTAAAGCATTACCCACTTACACTCTTTTTTTAGTTCTATTAATTGTTGTGAATCATCAAGTATAGCAGGAAATTAGTGTTTGAATGCGGTTTTTTTTTTGTAAAAGAAACGTTTTTGTATAATTTAATAGTAATACATTTTTAAATGCAACAAGATTTATCATTAATATGATTAAATTAATTTATCTATAGTTTGGCAGAAGGAAATATGTAAAAATAAGTTTGTTATAAAAAAAGGAATAAAATGCTTTGTTTAAAAATAACAAGTTCGACGAGCATTTTATCAACCTATAATAAAGTATATTTAGATTGAATAACAAATATGTATTTATGCACAGAAATAAAAACGAACTACTTACAAAATTTATTTATCTGAAAGAATATTAAATAATAGTACATCATATAAATAGAAAAATATGACGTCTTGATGTTTTTTCATTGTCGTTTTTTTCGTCTAATTTTCTTAAGATTTTTTCATAAAGTTTTTACATATAAATGCACTCTTGTTGGTAAGATAATCTCAAAATCTCCATGATAAATGTCGTTAAACACAATGCCATTTTTCAACAATACTTACAGTTTAAGTATAAAATGAAAAAAATGATCTGAAAGTAGTAAATCATCTTTACGAGAAATGCAATTCTTACAGTTTATTTTGTGCAGAAATATTTAATTTTTACATGTATATCTGTATAATTGTTAATTAATTTAAAATATCAAGAAATTGACAATAGTATATAAAATATTATAATATATGTTTTCAACTTTATTTCGTGTACATGACATGTTTGAACACAAAGATGTACAACATTTAAACTGGAAGAAATTTTGGAAATAGCTTTTTTAACTTCGCAATATGATGAACATATCTAATACCTTCATTTCGATTGTTTAAGTTTTATCTATTAGCAAAATCTAAATTTCAATATTAAATTATTAAACTTAATATGGAAACCAAAATCGTGCCCAGACATTTCTGGCATGGCAGTAATATATAACTCACATACATATGACATGTATATGATATATTATTCTTATCCACGCCTAAGCAATAGATACTAATTTGGATAGAGTAACCTAATTTAAATTTACCAATTACCGCGATAAAAATGTATTGAATAAATAAAAATAAAATGATTGATTATCATGATACTATTGAATATTGAAGGGATGGGATGGGGGTGCAGACTTAGTCAAGTGTCTAACATGATTACCCCATGAGTACTCTTATGATGGGAACTAATATATTTTATAAAATATAATATGCTTATACATAATGGAAAGGTTACCCTTCGAGTGTTTCGAGAAATTATAATTTAAAAAAATAAATAGCTTCTATAGTGTCATTGATTATTAAAACATTCACAATGTAAAAATTAAATATTTTCTTGCATAGGTAAGTACTTGATAGTTCAAAAATGTATTTTATATTTTTATCCTTTACTACTTTACTATATTTAAAATTTCTTATCAATGATAATTCACATGATCTGTTTTGATCAAATATTATTATGATAAAATATATAAATTGTGTATGTTTGAAACCAGTGATATAATCGATAGTGATTTATGTTTCAAATGATTAACGTTGCATGATACGAAAATTGTCACGTACCTATGTCAATTGTCCCATTTTCTCCACATTAGTTTTTAAAAAGTATAAACGTTTTCATTTTCAATGTATAATTTATAACGGCGATAGTGATTTATTTTGAAATCACAACCAATAGTATCTTATCCAGAAAATCTCTGCCCCAAACCCAACTGTAAAAGAAAAAAAAAAGAAAAAAAGGTTTAGCTACGAAAGAAAATAAAGACAAGAAAACATTCGTGTTCCAATAGTATTTATACATTCAGTGCACACTTTAGTATAGCATAGTATCTTTCTCACACGCTCCAAACTCTGAATAAGCCTAAGAAATAAAGACGATACAAATAAATATAAACTGCAGCAGTGTGTAGCTTCGTAATGGATGTGTGCCGAATTAAGGATTCTAGTCCCACGTTTCGCATCAGCTCGGTGAATACAGATTCACCTTTCGATGCCACACCCGAACAATAATAAAGCTCTTAAGACCTCTGTCAATTTAATGTACCGTCTGCTATATTTTCTCAAAGAATGTTATTATAAAAATTTTGTTTTATTAAATTTGTTTCGACGATACTTGAACAGAATGTCACGTACGATGCATTTTTGCATTTTTATTGCAAAATAGTACTTGGGACAATGGACAGTGTTGCATGACTATGGAGCAAAAGTTTGACCATTATTTTCATGATTTTTCTAAGAGTTTTAACCTGCTTAAAAATGGACTTAATTTATTACTTTTAAGTTCTAACACTATTAATAGTCCATGCAAGTTATGATTACAATATTTTTATAGTTTTACTAGAGTTTTTAAAATTTAATTTAAACCAAGGTTGGTTGTCTAGTTCACACAGAATAATGTATATTATATTGATAAACTTAAACCAAGTAGACAAGCACTTGGACAATTAATTCAATTTAAAGAATTTTTATACACAACAACCAAAGTTTAGTATACAATATTATATTATATTAAATACTTTGTCAATAAGACTAAAGGACTCGTTTTCATATTTCATTTTATGCCTTTAGAATTTGGTTTAGATTGTATTACTTGTTTTCAAAGAAAAGTTATTAAATGTTAAAGAGAATAAATTCTTTAGGATTATATTCACAATTCATTCAAACACCTGCTGTTATTCACACGAAAAATAGATTATATTTTATTTAAGACATTTTTCATAGTCGTTTTATAATTTATTATTTTCCCAACATCATGTGTTTATGTATTACGTGTATATTTAAAAAACAATTTTCATTCATTCATTCTGTAACCATTAAAATTGACTTCGTGTTTGAAAACTTTCTTTTCCTTTTGAATGATTTAAAATTTTTATTAAGTTATTTTAGTTGTTTAAAACATAATGTTAGTATTGGTTTTTCGACTAAAACATTCAAATCTGACATTTTAGAAGGGATTATATATTTGATACGTCTAAAAAATTTATTTTAAATCAATCTAGTATGGTCCCCCGGGAATATAAACGTGTATACGTCGTATAAAGTGTAAAACTATGTTATACTATCATTTTATGTGTAAAGTTTTTATATTTGATCCTTAAAATGACATTTAGAGTGTAGACGTTGCATATAATGTTTGAAATCGTCATAAGCCCTAAATATTGTTATAAACACTTTGGCCTAAATGATTTCTACAAAAACGATGGTTATAAATTATTAACATATACAGTAAAATATACTAAGTTAATTGATGAAAAGAATTAGTAGTGCGCAGGCAGTTATACTTGACGTTATTTCTATTTATGGGGTTTTTTCTCTCACAATTTATCGTTTTTCAATACTGCTTTCAAAACTAAACTTTCTTTGTTAACTTTTCCTTATTACAGCTTAACCCATTATATTTTGTTTATTCATTATTACCTGTTTACCTTCTAGTTTTCTAGTTATTTAAGTAAATATGGGGGTGATACTTTGGCGAGTAGCGTATAAACTAGTCGTTTTACACGGTCGATTTGTCAACTGCAACGACAACGGGTTATACGTGATGGCTAGTGGTCTCATACTATAATAATAATAATAATAATAATAATACACATATACATTGATTGGATGATGAATAATTCAATGCGTTATCTGAACAAACGCTCGGAGTGACAAATAATTATTATTTGCCATGGGCTAATAAATTGATTAAGGTTCACGAAATTGAATATACAAAATAGGCGATCGAACGTCAAAATTATATGAAGATGCTAACATAATATATTTATATGTACTTCTGTATTTTAGACGTTCTCGTTTTGTTGATCCACGTTGGTACTCGTCGATAAATTAACGATTTATTAGCGATTGTATGTGCTACAATAATAGGGTGCGGAGGTTTTTATCATATTTTAAATTTGAGTATTATAAAAGTATGTATTCGAATACTGTTTCAAATATACAAGTTGTATTTTTGATTTAAACGCTCTTGCAGAATCGATCATATTGTAAAAGTTAGAAAACAATTCTTAAACCTAGTCCAAAGCCGAAAACTCTTGAGTATTTTATCAATTTATACTAAACGATTTTATACTAATATATACTATATATACAATTTTTTGATGCGTTTCAGTTACAACTTATATATTAGTTATTAAGTATATTATTATAAGATTTAACTGACAAACACAAAATCTGATACAGATTTTAATTAAGTTAATATTAAAATTCATAGGTATAAATAGATAATATATAACATGATTATTATTTAAGGTGGCAAATATTTAACATTCTTGTAAAGTCATACCTAAACCTGCTGTGTGCACATTTATATTTTTAACGATGTATAATCATTATCTCAGTAACAAAAAAGTATAGTGCCAACTGCCAATGAATTGTAGAATACTTAAAAATATGTTTGTATTGCTTGTATAGATGATGTAGATTCTCATTCAATGAAAAACGTCCACTGAGGCACACTGTGGCTGTCTAAAGATCACAACACGAGAGAAAATAAAATTATTACAATCGAACATGGTTGACTCGAACTTCTTAAACTCGAAAATCGTCGATATCTCGATGACTTTTTCCGGTACCTAGAACTTCCTATGATTGTATTATCCTAGGATAACCCAAATTCTAAGATAACTCGACATTTTTGGTTGGCCCCATCAGCTTAAAGTTAACCAAGTCTTACTGTTTATTAATTGAACATTTTTCAATGCCCCACATAGCATTTTGGGCTCCTGCACTAAATATTTTTGAAGGTCTATATATAATGTTCAATATATAATACAATCCTTTACAAGCGATAGGAGAATCCTATACACTATTTCTAGGTAATAAATGATTAACCTGCTACAGCTGAAAATAACAAAATAATTTTATCTATTATAATATACATTTATTTTACTTTATATTACTTAATATACCTAAAATAATTATTTATATAAAAGTTTAAAATTTCATAATAACTAAAAATTAATTTTAACAGGACTTTAAACAAACAGGATCCTGTATTCCTGGTCCACCCCCTCTTAAGTGAGACCCTGATTTCATTCCCAGTCATCAACTATCATAAAATTGTATTAAAACACTTAAAAAATTAGTTCTAGACAGTGTGCAGAGGTGTAGCTAAAATGCCTATTTCAGACGCCGTGTAATCGATTCTTGTAGACAATTAGATTCCGTTGGTACTGTTTGCAACTTGAGGTAGAAAATTCTCAGTAATTTTCAAAATTAAAAATATTTTTGAAAATTACCAAAAAATACTAATATTTCTTAAAACTGTAATATTGTTTTCAAAATAATTGTTTGGTGGTAACCGTGGTTAGACAGTCAGTCGTCACTCAAAATTGTTTTTAAACATAGACAATATTTTATCATTTATAGTGATTCACGCAATGACAATGTACACCCGACATCTATCGTACAGCTGAACTATAGAGAGATTTTTGTAAAAATAATTTTAAAAAACAATTCTGTTCTTTTGAATAGTTTTTTGTTTGGAAACCTGTTTAGAAATTGTTCGAATAATTGTAAAAAAATCAATGGAACAATTATTTAGATTAAAATGTACCTGACTTTGGTAACCAGTGCACAAAAAGTCACATTGGAAAAATAATAAGGTTTACTTATTTAACTTATGTACCTATTTCATTAATATTCTTTTAGTAACTTATTTTTTAAAGTTATTAACATAAACTTTTAGCTGAAGTTGCTGAAAATGCTCACTTTCCACCCTCTACACACAATTTAGATACCTACTATTTAAGTTACAATCTTACAATATAAATTGTGAACCTGAAACATTATAGGTTATAGGCCCCAACCCCTCTAAAAATAAATTCAACATACAACACACCTAAAAAAAAACGATCCGGTATACTAGATATAGACTATGCACAATATATGCTCGTTGTCGAGCTTGAGCAGTCAAAACATTTAACCAATAACAGGAAAAAAATACACGAAGGAAGGCCAATGGTAGAATGATAACGAAAAGGCAGCCGAAATTCGAACCCACTGCTCAAAAAAAGTTTAGCCTAAAGTATAGTCACATTCATTTGCATTGGCTATTGAGTGTCAAATTTTGACGAAATTTGATAATATAATGTAGTATAATGACAGTCTATTATCAAACCATTTTATGCTATTAATCATTCAACTCACGATTTTAGTTATTATGTGGTTATTCTAGAAATTATAACTGTACGGGCTTTCAACTAATTGTTTCTCAATGGAAAAATAAATTAATGGTATGATATTATTATAGTGACTTAAATTGACTTTAAAACATTTATAGAAATAGAGAAATAGATCCTGCTACACAATCGCTACTCATAATCGTTTTTTATATGCAATGATTTATCATCGAATTCAAACTAAATACATATAGAATTCATTATACTATTACACTAGCCTACTTAATGTCGATGAACATTCAACATTTACTAGACAGCAGAGTGATATGTATTTCTCCGGGTTTTAATATTTAATCAGACTGGTAATTTTTTTTTTAAACTAAATACCATATTTGTATTATAACATAACTTAAATACTTACAGTCATATTGTAAAAAAGTGTGTTGATTTTGATGTTATTTGTTAAAAATATTTTTTTTTTGTATATGTTAAGATTGAAATGGTTTTCAATGATCTTTTTGTATTATAACGAATATAAAACGTGTACATAGACATATATAATACAGTTTATAATGTTATAAACTTATATAGAACACATTAGGTTAATTAATATTATATTATAACCTACAGTTGTATGACACTATATTTAAAACAGTTTTATTTAAAAAAATCTTTTTTTTTTTTTTTAAATAATTGACTTTATTTGGAGAATTACAATCTATACATTTTTGTACAATAAGTAATATTAATAATATTTACACAGTTGACAGAGAAATAACATGAGGAGGAAATCACACATTTGTGACACCTCTTTTAAAAAAATCTATGGAAATAAAATTAATAGTAAAAGAAAAAAAAAAAAAAAAAATTAATAATACAATTTGATTATCATATTATGTAAGACAAGACAATGGTCACATCACGAGGCTATCTTCTTTCATAAAAAAAAAAAAATAATAACAATACAATGTGAACATTGTTAATAAAATAAAATTGAATTGGCTTTCAGTTATCAGTCAACAGACACACACATTTTTATCATTATTATACTACATATTATATATATATATTTATTATATATATATATATATATATATATATATATGGTGCAGTTATAAAAATATTAATGATTGACACATAAAAAAATTAACGAACCAAGACCATAGCTCACCAAAAAATAAAAACTAATCCTGTGATTAAATTTAATAATAAACCAAACGACAATGGTTTTTGATCTAGGGACCTTTAATTTTTCATTGAGTGTTATGAGCGATGTGACGGAAGTAACGAACGATGTACATATATTATGTATGTATATATTTAAAATATAATATTTTGTTTTCATAAAAAAATGTGTTAAGCAGCTTGGATCTTATAAGCGGAATCAAAGTCAATATTTAAAAATATAGATACTATCTGGGATACTGAACATATTCAATTTTAAGAGGCTCTAGTTGTATTTCGCATTGGGATATTCATATATAATATGGAGTAGTTTTACTATTTATCTACGATATTTTGTTGAATAAAAATGGTCGAGTAAACATATTTAAATCATATAAAGCTCATAAGCTGAGTTTTTTTAACCTAGGTATCCAAATAGAGATGAATACTAAGTAATAAGTATTAGTATACATATCAGTTTATTTTTATTCTTTAACATTGGCCCAGTAAAATAACTCATGGATTATGATAGTATAATACTATAATATGGTATTCTGTTACAACTTACAGGTATTTATTCTAAATTAGTAAACTGAAACGACTATATCATATTAAATTATAGAAATATGTCATTTATTATTATAAAAGTACATGATGCGATTTATATCATAAACATGTCTTATAACCTTATCTTGTAATAGGCGTATCTCTTCTGTCGTGAAAAATAACACACAAAATAACGTCACAAAATAGCAAAATCATAAAACTGCGGAAAATAAATCTTTAGCTTCTAAAACTAAATCCGATATCAATGAGGAAGAATCTTAACACATCTTGGAGTCAAGTCGAATCAAAAAAATGTATTATTTCGTCAAATGCTATATTAACATCATCTAGCATAAAAAAAAATCATCCGAAAAAGATGTTGCTCTTATTACTGATTACAAATCGTTTTACGCCCATGGCACTTAATACTGAAGACAGTCCGATGTCGATCGATGGTGATCATCATACAACTCAAATCATCGGAAATACAACCAACTAACCCTCCAGGATTCCACTTATATTTGTTAAAGTTGAGGTAGATATAAATGTCTTCTCTAAACAAATTTATGTACTAGCTACACCTTTACAACTGACTCCCACACAGAGGTTGTAATATACCTCAAAGAACACAAAGTCTCATTCAATTAATTTCAGACAAAACAATCACATCACTAAATTACCATAAATCAGAGAGAAATTAGGTCTCCATATTATCTATCTGCTATTTCCAAACCAGAAACATTATGATTGTAACTAACAGGCATACCAAGTCACATCTACCCATGTTTTTTCATTGATTTATAATTTAAGTCTAAGCCTGAAGATCCTCGTGCCAAAAAAAGATACTTCCTGCGCTGTCAATCGTCACACTGGTTCTTGTTGTAACTACCAATCGTAAGTGTTTTCGTTGTAGCGAAAATTACGATTCAACTCAGTGCATTAAAAATAGAAATTTGCTGGTCTAAAGTACTTTATGCAGCGGATCTCATCCAGTCAATTATAATGAACGCCAGAACGCTAGGTACACAAAGGTAAAAGCCCTAAATAAATTCTGGAAATCTTAATCAGCTAATCATTGATTTAAAAACAAATTACTTCAGCCAAAAAGAAAAATCGCAAATCAGTTCATCAGATTCTCTTAGACCATCACAAAAAACTTCTAACTAAGCAATCAACCCCTCCATAATAATATCATCCAACATTATGTTAATATCATTCCAAGTAAAGATAGGTCGTACTGTCGTATTGGACGTGTTTTATATAGAGTTTGCTTATGCTGATAGATTATAACGGATAATAATAATATACAGATTAGGATTTATTTTCACTGTGTTTATTTGATTTTTTTAACACTCGTATAAGATCTTACAATAATTACGTTGTTTTACCAATAAGATACTTATGTCATACCAAAATTATTTTAACCTTGCATTTTTGAAAATAAATTGTGTATTTGTCTGTAAATTTGAATTATTAATTTCTTTCAACAACAAGTATAAATTTTAGAATAAATTAAAAAAAAAAATCGAACTAATATGATATAAATTATGGACTAATTTTGTAAAATTGTAATTATTGTCAAATATTGTTCTTAAAATAGTTATAATATTTGTGTGAAATTATTACAAGATGAAGTAATTCATGGCATAAAAGATTTAGTGTCCATACAATAGTTTTTGGTATTCGGGACTTTACTGCAACATTTTCTTGAAAAATAACATTTCTTTTATGTCCACGGTTTATTTTTTAATGACAATTTAACAATAGACTTTCATTAGTGAAAGGTTGAATGTTCTATGCATTATACAAGTTTGTCATTTTTATTTTTTTAAATATTAATTCATTTCTCTCCGTCAATTTCTAGTGCGTGTAAGCTGTATTATAAATTACGCATTTGGTATTTTCAAATGTTGCCGAAGTATTCGATCAAAGGTCACCACTTGGTCAAAATAACAAAATATTATAGTTCAAATAAAAATAAAAATGTTTAATTTTGTTTTTTTATATTATGAATGAACAATGAACAATGTATATAAAATAAATGATAATTATTTTGAAGAGGTTAGGTTAAATTTAAAACATTTATGTTCGTTTTTTAGTATACAGTTAAAATATTTCGATTCCTGGTGATTATGCATACATAAAAAATTGTATTGTTTTATAAAAAATTAAAAGTTTTATTGGCATATTACCAATTAGTATTTTTAAATATAAATACGTGGTTCGTGTATCGTTTTATAAAAAAAGTTTTCATTTCGTATTTTGTCTATAACATTGCTTATGTCTTTTATGCTTCAAAGTATTTTGTTAAAATGGTTCTAAGCAATTATAATTTTTTTTCATAACGTTTTTCATAAAACAACAATAAATTATTCCACAGTCGATATTTCAATACATTTTAAATTAACGTATATCTACCGTTTTAGTTTTTTAACACTTAGTTTATGAATATAGGTACCTATAAAATTCATAAAAATAATTGTTTCAATAAGTGAACGTAATATATTACGTGATATAGTATAACAAGAGTCACAATTGACAGATACAAAGTCATGCAACGATGGCATTTTTTCTTTAGCTTGCTTTTAAGTTCATATATTTTATGATTTCAGGTGTCTGCACTAATGAAGTCTAATTGTTTAAGGCGTTTTGGAGGATTTTCCATTTCCAAAAATGGTGATCTGGTATAATAAATCAGAAAATTCTGATAAAACATTGTTTCGGTTAAGGACTGTTTTATTTGCAGATTCAGTATTAAATTATAATAATATGTAAGTAAGTGATTCCAATTACAGAAGTAATTATTCAAGACATATAACAATCTGAAATAGACATTATTTGAAGGCTGGTGGAACTTGGAAGTCTCAGATTTTGGAATGTCTGGCCACGTATAAATATACACAATTATATGTCAAAAGTGAATACAAACATTTAAATTATTAACTGTATTTCAATATTTTCCTAACCCAAACGTTTGTTGTTATTTTTGTTACAATGAGTTAAAATAAACTATAGTTTTTATGTTTTTGTACAAAAACTAATTTTGTTGAAAATAATTTACAATAAAGCGGAATGAAAGACGGGTGAGCACCAAGTAGTTTCACCCAACACATTAATTGGGAAGGACTAGTCCTAAGTCCTTAGGACAGCATCTTTTTAACCGTCTGTTAGGATTTCAGGGGTTAGCCCGAAAGAAATGAAGTTTTATTAGTGGTTTTTGTTAATTTTGAACTCTTTGGTGAATTAATACCTATCTTATAAATACAGGATAACATTAAGTACAATATAAGATAAATGACTTAGCTGTAATAAATATTCAAGTTGTTTAATTAATGTAATATACATATGCGCAAAACTGCAATAACAACATAAATACTTCAAGAAAAACTTTGCGAACTAGAGAATTTCCTTAAGTTATTGGACTTTGAGATAGAGCTGGTAAATCCACTGCATATATTTGTCCGACATGTATTATGTAGACGAACATATTTGATATTTTTGTTAGTCATACAATTTGCTTTCATAAATTATGTTCGATTTGGCACGATAAAATATATGTATCTATTATTATCTATTAAAATGCAAAAAAACAGTGTTTTCACAGTTTTTTCTGTCTAAATGTATACTTATTTTTATTCCAACATTATAAGTTATACCTAAATAAGGTAGTATCTTATCTAACTAAGGTTCTAAAGCATATCAAATATCATAAAACAGTTAAAACAGTCAACAATATGATCAATAATTCAAATGTGTTTTTATCTCAATTCTTCACGGATCCTTAGCCGGTACTAATCACCTACGCTGGTTTGTACACACACACACACACACACACACACACACACACACACACACACACACACACACACACCTGATTTATCTGAAAACACATTAAAAACTTCAGTATGGGGTCCTGTTTAACTTGGATCATTTTATATAACGTATACTTATTAAAGTTGTCTCACACAACCAACTATTGTACTTTTAATGCATGCAATGCAATTCATACATTTCTTAATGTTTTTCATTTAAATCCACTTCTTCTACAACATTAGTATTTTAATTAAATAAAAAAAAAGGAAAAAAGATTCACTTATTCATGATATCGTAATAGTAAGATAGAAAATGTAAGTTATGTTTATTAAAAATATTTTATTATAAACATTTATTTTTATGAAATTAATGTCATAAGACGGACGTGAATATGATTTATTAATAAAGTATAGTATATGTATTTTCTGTGGTTAATGAAAACTATGACAATTTCAAAAAAGTAACGAAGACAAAAATATAAGATAATGATTTAATTTTTTTAACTAATTAAGTGTTATTAGACAATTGTAATTATAAATATATTTACCTATTAGGTTTTAGGTTTTACAAACCATTTATATTCTTTGAAACAAAAACTTCTTACTTCTTACTTATACCTACTACTTATTATATTTAATAAGAATAATTATGGCAATGAATAACGACCAAATGATGTATGACTCTACATAGGAATATTGATCGAGTCTATAATTCTCTGTACCTACTCAATAATAATACCAAGCCACATTGTTTCTCACATATAAAACTAGCCGGTCGCCTCTAATAAAACTCAAGTCATCATATTGGATTGTATAAATACTACGGTTATAACGTCAGTTTTTTGTTCAAATTTAAAGTAGAAGAGTTACACGGGGCAGATGAGATAGTTCGCTTGTAAGTTGTAAGACAAACTTTTTTTAAAATTTTAAAAACCCAGCATTCCAGGTAGCAGAAATATGAGATTGATAAAAACCGGGTGAATTGGTTCACATAAAGAATAACGATACAGATAGAATGCACGGAACTTGAAGAATTTTATTTGGGAGGAAAACAATATTTTGATACATTTTGGCCAAACCTAATGAACCTAGTTTCACCTATAACTCGAGGACATAAAATCATTGGCGGAAAGCCAGTACAATTTCTATGGGGTACATTTTTAACATTAATACAAGTGGGAATCACCACACTTCGGAAACACTGCATATTTATTTGTATTTTTACTTTTATTTATTTATTTTTTTTTGTGTATGGGGGGGGGGGGGCTAATCACTTCACAAGCACCACCCAAATCCTGTCTATGCAAAAAATGCTGTGTAAACAATGTTCTACAGAAAATATAATACTACAAAACAATACGCTACTATATGTATACATGCTAGCTAATGCAAAACAAAAAAAATTAAAAGATATAATATTTTAAACAAATTTAATACTGACACACAATACCTAATACATATTGTGTAATAATCACAAAACCTACCCAGCCGTTGTGACAAATTCCCGTTTTTTTTTTTGTTTATTGAATTACCTTTTACCGAAAAATTCTCGTGATACCAAAACAAGCTCGTACAGTTGCTGCTGACTATATCTGGCCAATAATGCAGACGGAAATCGTTTGACGATTATGACGCTAAAGGTATCGGACCACCGGAGTGAATAGTTATCATCGGTTTGCCGAAAACTTTACAACTACAATAATATGATTTATATCGAATGTTGATGGCCTTTCGAACACCATAGAATCCAAAACCCGTATAATATAGTCGTGCGATGATGACGAGAAATGGGGCACCTCTGGGCGGTTTTAAATAATTCATCGGCGGCTCCGCGCGTGTATATTATAGTCATCCTGCTAGTACTCGTCGTTGAGCGTTCGGGCGTAATGAAACTCTGGCGCGCAAAACTATTTAACAACTAATTAAAAGTCAAAAATAAATTTGGTTCCCTATATACATAATATATACATATATTATAGAATTTTCAGATGGAGGACCGTATAATATATATATATATATACTATATAGCGGTTTTAATTTAGTTCCTCTGAGAAATAATATACCGTCGCCGCTTTCGGCGTTCGCGGTCGGCCGAATCCGAAAATCTTTTCTTCCCGTTGGTCTCGAGTATTCTAATAATAATAATAATAATAATAATAATAATAATTACGACGATAACCACCATAAGAATATCTCTGGTGTGCTTTGCCGCGGGGGAAAAAAAATGAGGACTCGATCGTCGCTGCCCGTCCCGCCGGTGCCTGCAGCCCTCGATAATTACTGCTTACATATTGTATAGTGTACAATAAATATGGTGACATTTTAAGCATACTATTCCTGTAATTGTGCTTGAATTATGCATTTAATCAAACTACAATTTTTGGAATTTGTAAGCTTATTAAATGACCATTTAATTGCGAATAGGTACTTATAGAGTCTTATATAATTTATAAAGACTGCAGCGATCCTGTTGAAACAAATAATTTTATCTTTTAAACAAGCACATTGGTTTCTTGATGTAAATTTCCGAGCTGATGAGTGATTTATAAATATAATATTATAAATATATAAGGGCTTAGAACCTCTGATTGTAAAAAATAGATAAGACGTAATTAAAAACAAAAGAATTTTCTCTGCTGTATAGTAGATTTTCAGTGTACCTAAAGTCGTTGAGTAGGTCACTATAATGGATGTGTTATACATTCATTTCAATGATATATCATTGATTAAGATAAATTGTTATTAATTCGCAGCCTCTATTTTCAAGGATATTAAACAGTTTATTTCAGTTTCTATTAGATGTATTGTGTGTGTTGAACTAATTTGTCCTAAAATATCCTAAAATTAGTTTGTTTATTCTTGAAATGTCATTGTGTAAACATAGTATACGTAATAGTTTACAATATCCGTAGTATTGATACGTTTCAAGTCTCTACAGTTAATATATTTTGTATCACAACAAAATAATAAGTACAACCTAATCCAATTTGCTACCCACAGAAAGTATAGTGCAGTTTGAAGCAATTTGTCTAGTATAATTCAGTCACAAACTCCTCTCACCTCCTCCTCAACCTAAAAAACAACATCGTTCAGCCAATACATTCTTCTTTCAGCTCAGAATTTAGAACGCGAATCGACTTTCAAGGATTTTTAACGAACATCTATTTTATGCACGCCTATAATTAGACCTCAACACGTATTGCATAGATACTAAACCCTATTAAAAAAATTCAATAACATACCTAGTTTATAATATCATTATTATTACATGCAGTATATTATGGTGAATAGCACGCTATGACTGTTTATCGCCACTATAGGAAGTCCTGAAATGCCTTTAAAATCATCTGATCGTGAAAATATTAAATGCCTAAAAATCCAAGGCCTATAAAAGCATAGTTGTTGAGGTTAAGACTGAGCGTAGGCGGAGTGTTCCAATAAAAATGTTCGTGTACACTCATGTTGTGAGCATCGATCTTATTATCCTCAGGTTTTCGCGACGTCGTCATCGTCAACGCACTCGGTCGTGTACCCTCCGAACCGGGCGGCGCTAGGGTGCCAATCGTATATAATATTATGTGTATTGTGCGTGTCGCGAGACGAGTGCTAACTATAAACCCCCAACTCCCCCGTAAGTCTTTTGTACGACGGATTACACCTCCGACCTAGGTACGTATATAAATGCGCACACGCGTCACACACACACACACACACGCGCGCGCGCGCTGCTGCAGCCGTCGTGTGCTGGAGATCCAATCATCCGGTAATCCTTTATTGTTTCCGTCTTCCGGTCTCGCCGTCCTCGTCTGTATTATACACACACACATAAGCCGTACACCGATGAAAAGCCGAACGCGGGCGACACGACGCGAACCACGTGTCGTAATTATTACACTTGCATGCGGCGGCACTAGAGTCGTCGTATATTCTTCGACGTCGTCTCTTGCTATAGAGAGGATTATCATTTGCCGTTATGTGTATGTGCTCGTGTACACATATATGTACACCTAATGCCGTCGACGTCATAATACGCACACAAGTCGCCGTCGTCGTCGTGCAGGCGTTGACGTCTACAGCGGCGGCTGCGACGACGACGATCTTTTGTCGCACTTTTGAAATCCTCGATTAATCCTTACTCGCGACGGGTCTCCTCTTCCTGCGCCCGTCGTGCTTCCTACGCTATACTACACACACACACACACACACACACACACACACACACTATTTATATATATATATAAAACATGTCGTGAACTCGCCGTGTTAACACATATTCGGGACTTAGGTACCTGTGGTGCGAGAAAAGCGCTAGGGATTTTTTCTTTTCTCGTCGCTTTCTTTCTTCTCGAAGGAAGACGAAGGCGCGTCGTTGTCGTGAAAAATCGATCGAATTCGATTCGCTCGTCACTGCCATCATATTATACATATGCGACAGCTACTATATAATAAATTATTATATTGCAGGGTAGTCTAAATGTTGTGTGACTGCAAAAATTTAGAGGGATCCTGCATAATCCTCTCCGTCTTTATCTCACGAAATGGGTACTCGTATTGTATATACTATATATACTATGTTATACATAATATGGCGGTGTAACCTTTGTAATATGTACGTAAAATATTACACATAGTACGGTTAAAAAATAATAAACATATTATAATATTTTTTAGATTTGACTACACAGTATTTTAGCACCAACGTCATGTGTACGATTATTTTTGAATTCGCACCATCAGTGTTCGGCGGCAATTACCTATTGTCTTATTATTATATATTTTGTTGTTTCTAAAGTAGGTACGTTGTTTTTTTCGATTTTCAGTGTTTTATTTATGACTTGTCAACTCGTTTTTATCCAAGGGCACTGCTACTTTGGTGGTGGTGGTATGTTTGCGAGTCAAAAGTTTAGTATGGTTTGTGGTTTGTTTTTAGTAAAATTAGCTGTACAGCGTTTCAAAAAAAATTTTATAGTTTGATCAATTCACCGAATTTAGTTCCATCGTGATGGTAATAATGAATTATCCTAATAATTATTATTGCCCACTGTGCACTCTACACTATTATAGTGACGTACGAGCTTAAAATTAAAGCGTTTTTCGTGTATAAAATACATTTAACCATTTAGTTTGGTTAATTGGAAAAGTTTCTGTAAAAATAAAAATAAAAATAAAACTCGCGTACTCGTTTTCATTAGCGTTATTATCGATGTTGTACTATTTTCTATATAGATCGGCGTTTATATAATATCCGCGGTGATGAAATAATTGAACCGATGAACTCTTTTGATTATTTTAAACCATTATTATTTAGTGTTACCAGAAATACTAGGGTATATGTACCTATACTTGAATCACATTATTTCGAGGTTATAGGATTATTTTTGGTTTTTATAAACCCATAGTCAACAATGGGTCTAAAGAGCACAATACTAATTTTTTTATAAGAAGACCGAGAAAGAGGTTTAAAAGAACAGCTTATTGTATTATAATATTTTACGTATGGTGTTATTCAGCGGATAAAAAAGTTTATTTTATTAATTGGGTATGTTTACAATTTATACAGAATAGGTGTCAAAACCCACCAACTAGTATAAAATACACGATCATACACGTTCGCATATATAATATATTATATGAATTATGTATATAACGTCTTCGAGATAAATCTTATGCGATAAAGTTTCACAACTGAACTTCGAAATTAAAATCTATGTTTTGAATGTAAGTGTTAGCTTACCTACCAGGCGCAATAATATACGTGTGTGGAAAGGAGGATTCTAGAAGTCATCGTTAAAACTAAAACGAGTTAGAAAGAAATGTATGTTTTGAAAACTCGTATTAATTATTATAGTACCTAGTTGAGTATACGATGACAATGCGATAAAGACATGTATAACACGAGCAACACGATTACGTCATTTGCTTACCTATATATTTTAATAAGTGTCAAGTTTTACGTAAGTACACCAAATTATACATGAATACACTGAAAAAGCTACGGTAGGATAACTTAAAGTAATTAACGTATCAAAAAACACTTGATTGCGGTCAGGGAAAGGTTTTCGCGTAGAATATATATATATTAATATTTTAGTGTAATACTCGAATGTTTATAAATTTACTATCGATCAAGTCGTATAATTGTATTTATATTTGTTCGCAAGCAGTTAAATAACCTATTTATCCGAAACCAATATAACGGTTATATTCCGAAATCAAATTGAACTGTGTTTTAGAATAATAATAATAATAATAATAATAATAAAAAAAAAAATGATAAACGTCGGGGTTGGGAATATGAGGCCAACGCGATTTAATCGAAAAAGTAGTCGAGCGTATTATAGTCGCCGTCGTAATTTGATCAACGTAAAATATGTTAGTTGCTAGGGACGTTCACATACTTTTTGATCTATATATGATACTGTCGTTCGTGGCAGCCTCACACAAGAAAAAAAGAAAAAAATTCTTTTGCGTCTATGCCCTTGTCGGGTCACAATCTTTACGATTTCATTTGAATAGCACACCGCCAAATCGTATATGTATAAGTGTGTGGGTTTCGTACACAATTGTGAACGTTGCACAGCCAAAACACACACACACAGACACACAACCTAAACGTAACCGTGTGTATAATATGCGGCGAAATCCTCAGCACGAGACCCTCAAACTACATGTAAGTTAAATGGCGCGGAGCAAACGTCGACAGTTTTCCACACCGGGTCATGCATAATTCAGATAACTGCTGCAGAAGGCCTCCTCCGAATTCGGGGCCCGTCAAAACTCTAGGTATCAAGATTAATAACATGGTGATAAATAACCAATATGAACTTTGGTATACGAGAGAAAAATAAGTGAAAAGAAAACGTGGAAAACTGGATAGACGAGAGACGACGATACCAAGACCTCGAATGATTTGGATAATGAACTATTTTTTTTTCCATTTCTGCTCCGACTAAAAATTTGTTTGTTTGTTTGCTTTTTATTTTCTTGGACAGAATAACAAATCACATAGTCTTGATTTAAAGTTCAAACAAATTCAATGTTTTTTTTTTTTGTATAGTGTTATATTATTTTTATAGGATTAAACTTAATTACAGGTTCGCTCAATTATGTCACGATTACGTACATTATTGACAAATAATAATAATAATAATGTTAGTACAATGGCCTTAAAAGCTTCTTACAGCGGCAGTCAGTCGCATTTACTCTAAAAAAATTAAAATAAAATAAAATAATATGGTTACATTTCTTTGAAGTATTCCGAAATAATCAAAATTGATTCGATTTTACCAAAAAAAAAAAAATACTTTTCTTAAAAATAAACGTAACACAAGGTGATTTGTTCAGTATGTTCACCATATTTTATGCTTTAACAATGCATATATTCGAATTCTGATTTTTGGAATTTTTAAATACACTTGACGACCGTATTTCCTAATCCTTGAGATTTTTTGTATCACTTAAGGACGATTTTGATAATACAAATGCCCATTTTGTTATTAAGCAGATACATTTTTTGAGAACTTTAATGTATCTAAATCAAAATTCAAGTTATTAGTTTTTGAATTATACAACTTTGTGTACCTACAAAGTACCGTGATGTAGAGTGAATATCTTTAGGTGGTAATAGATTTAGTAGATATATGGGGGCTTAGAGGATTTGAAAATTATAGTAATTACTATTTATCTATCAATACGAATAATTTGTAAAAATTATCCAAGTATAACGAATAGTACATCTAATATCATATAATAGCTTATATTTGTGTTAAGCCATTTTTAAAGATAATTATATGCTTAAAATAAACATTTTAATAATTTGGAAACTACTCATCAGAATTTTGATTTAAATACATCAATATGTTCATTAAAATGATCTTTCAAATAATTTGCAGTAAAAAAGGGGGATTCTTATTTGAAAAATAAAAGTTTATATTGCCACAGGACATTCCTTAAGTAATACAAAAATTATTAGGAATTTGAAAATATGATTTCTGGTATACTCAAAATTGAAAAAATCAGAATTTAATTAAATAATATGAACAACTATTAAAAGAAAAAATGCTGAAGATCTTACCTAAAAAATCACCTCGTGTATTTATATAGTATTGTACTCTCAAATATCACCTAAAGGCTAGACTTTGTCAACATCCCCCGATTATCCATAAATAAAAGATTAAAACTACAAAAACGTTTAACAAGATTTCAAATTTTAATATTACTACTTAGGTAAAAATAAGATATATGATACTATATTAGTTTAAATAATTAAATGTGTGTATACTTATGGTAATGTATTAAATTAACTATTACACTTGTAATGAAGTCAGATTTTAGTACAATTTGTTATCAGTAGGTATAAGGCGTTATATTTTCATCCTAAATGGTATTTTGAAAATTAAACAATGTTGAACCTAACACACAATAGTATAAATTAGAAAAAATGTTTTTAGTCAATATCATAACTAATTGATTATTTTGTTAAATTATGGTTACTCAACTAATGTAATATTATAAAAAATATTTAAAAAATATTTTCCAATTTATTCACATTAAATGTATGTGTATTACGTACTAATAATTATATAAAATATACAACTTAGGGATAAACAGTTACTTAATGTACGATCAATGATTGATATACTGATAGTAGTTCATTCATATAATGTTGTCATTAGTATTTAATGTACATTTTAAACTAAACCAACATTTATATTATTTTTTTTATAAATATAACACGAACCTATAGTATTATGCCCAAAGTAATATATTTTAGCTTATCGACTAAACATTTTAAAATGTATAAAATATAACTGACATCATAAAAAAATGAAGTGTAAAATAAATCAAATATGGTAAGAAAATAATAATATTATCTTGGTATTACGATGGTATATCATTTGGGCTTATATATAACTGCATAATTGCAGTCTAAAGCTTTAACATGAATTACGGTTCCGTCAAGAATAATGTTCCGCTTGACTTAGTAGGACATTAACGCGATTTCGTGCAATTAATAATATGACAATTTTCAAACTAAATAAACTAAATTGTATGTTGACGATAAGACTAAAATCATTGTTTTACGTAACTTTAATAATATGTTTAATTTCTAGCAATAAATTAACCCTATTTGCTGTGGGCTATGTATATTATTATATAGACTAGATAAATACTGTCATAAGAATTAATATTTTTTTTTAGTAATATAAATGAGTTGTCGAGTATTAACGCTCTTAAGTTCCTGTAAACCTAACCGTATTCTCAACTTTTGAATGATGAAATTATTAGATTATTCTGAACTCTGGTCTTGCCTCACCAACTTTACCCGAACCAGCTTTATATACATATAATGATGGTAAATTAATTTTATTTATTGACAATGGGATCTTTTTGAACATTTTTATTTCTGGAAAAATGTAATACCTTATGCTATTTGAACAAATAATTACACGAATTGTTTATGGGAAAAGTATTTATCAAAAACAAATAGCGGATATAATTCACTCGAATTACAACGTTTTGAACAGACTATTAAGCTGAATGCTTTTAAAATTCATTCAAATACGTATTTAATTAGCTTCACTTAAATATATCAGTGATAACAACTCGAATACTGCAACATCGATGATTTAAATTTAATTTACTCTATATTGTCAGGAATTTTTATTTTAAATGACTGCTTATATTTCTTCAATGTTGTCTCAAACTACTTTAAATTCTAGGAACGGCATATTATCCAAAGTACAATAAATTTATGTTCAATTTTTTTTATTTTTCCTATCTATATTGTAAATAATTTATAGTTTTATATGAAACTTTTTGAGCTTTTCCACTTTTTTTCCACTTGTCTTAAAGTGTTTTCCACAAAACAGCAGATGTCATTATAAAACTAACAACTTCTAGAATCTGACAGTCGTAGAATCCTGAATAATTTATTATAAAATAATATATTTTAATATTATATATGTATATTGAAGTTGATAAAATATGTATAGTTTTAAGTCACATGTTTGTAGATGTTAATGATTTGTATTTATTTGACATTAAAAACAAAGAAATATTAGAACACTCACAATAGAAACATATTAATCGATAACTCTTGGCCAATCATACACAATTAGTATTCGACGATTCGTTACTTAGTTATTGTTATATTATAGTAACTTATTTAGGTTAACCTAAGATACTAAGAGCTTGAATTTTAAATAATTTAAATTTTGGAGTCTAGAAATTCTGAACTAAACTATACTTAGAATCGTTAAAATCCACAAATTCACGTTCTTGCTTCAAAACTATTTCGACAACTCTCTAGTTACGTAGGTTTAAAAAGCAATTCGAGCAAGAGGCCTTTTCAACATAACTCACTCTAACTACGTAGAACATATACGTCTGAGAGGTCACTTAATAAAGTGATTTCCTCCATCTAGTTTATAATACACTGTCTAGTAAGTAATAGGTATGTGAGTTAGGTGCAACAATATACAGTGAACGCGTCTGAATATCGTTATGCGTATTATATGCTTGAACTACTTTTAATAAATCGTGCATTTACATTTCGAAGTAAAATTAAAATGATTAATGCATGCAAAAAAAAAGTTTACTTAATATTTCTCGCATTAATCTTGCTTTTTATGAGACCAGTCGTTTTATATTTTTTGCTCATTTATTCAGTATGCGGATAATTAAAAATAATGTTCATATTGTTAAATCCTTGCGATACACTTTTTATTCGGTTTAGTTGTTGTTGTTGTTGTTGTTGTAGTAGTTGGCTTAATACACTTAAAACCTTTAATTGGTCGAAACAAACTTTTATTTGTTTTTTTTTTTTAATTAATTCCCATAGTTATGACCATAATGTTTTGTGAACAGTACAATATACATTCCAGAATCCTTGAACTTGTGGTCGGACAATCACTTTAAGTTCTCTCTTCTGATTTATTTCACTGTAGACATTTAGTTGGAAATTTGCCATGCACTGATTAAATGATGAGCGTTTTGACCATATTTCAGCATTAAATACCTACCTGTTTACCGCTATAAGTTATAAATGAGAACTATAGGGCAAATAATGTGAACAAGGTGATCAGGCAATATTTTGTATTATAGTAATGGCGTAGTTGAACTACAATAACTAATAATAAACGCTTTATTTAAATGACTATAAATTATTATTTTTATTTAACCATAAATATCATAATCAGCGATAATATATTTTTATACAGTACATACATATACAATGTCATAATATTATCATGGTTCTCTGGTAAAAAAACACTAATCTTAAATTTCTTCAATGATAATAAAACTAATGGGAACCTATAATATTATGGAGTAATACAATATAACAATATGCCAAATCAATTCGGCATGGCAACATATTTCTACAATAATTAACATACACGTAAATATACAACAATGATATAGGTATAGCTTAACAGTATATATATATTATATTATTAACATAAAATAAGATCATCGATATACATATACTATTATATTATTATGCATATCAGTTTTGTTAGGTTATTTTTTTATTTACTATAACAATGATTTAAAATAATTAAGGGTTTCTCAAACGCGTAAAGCCGAATTCCACTTCACCGTATCTCGTGGTTCTTAAATACTATTCAATATGTAGGTATCACAATGTTGGTCACAAATTACCTAAAAGTCGAACGCCTATTATGTTCAACTCTGAACCTTGAACGGAAGGCGTAGTGACAACCCGGCTTCACTCTTGCTATTGGAGTCATTAAAATGTTTTACGATATTTTTACGGCATCCATCGAAAATAATTATTGGTGTTTGTATGGGAAATCAAAAATAATAAAACGTAGGCATAGATGTTTTTAATTTTTCTTGAACACAACGCGTCTGGTTCGTCTAAGAGGGGACACGACGATTATCATTGTACTTCCCTCTCCTGCTCTCTTATACCGAGACGGTTTCTCGAAAACTGAACTTTACGGATACGAAGCGTGTTATAAACAGTATTGAATCGAATCGTCGGGTTATTTACAATCGGCACCGTTTTTGACTCGTCGAAATTAAATTCCCCTCCCTGGAATGCGCAACATGAGAGTAAACCCGTTGGCGGTGGAATGCATCGGGCACTTTTTATTATGTATAGGCCGAGCGGCATAGTTTCGGACAACTAAGCGTTTTATTGTTACATCAATCCTACGGCCATGCCGGGGCCTAATGGCGAGGAAAATTATTATAAATCATCGGTTCACCGAAAAAGCACGGTGGTTCGCGGAAGAGCAGTCCCGCACGCGTCCGAGACTTTAAAATAAATCCACTAAACATTTCTGAACGTAAATTCTCACAGCAGATTTATTTTTATTTTTTCACTGTTTCCCGCTTTCCCGCACAATACTATAGCTAAGTTCCATTTAAGCCGTTCGTAGTGATTTATGCGATGAGTATTTTTTCTTTTCTTTTAATATTAACGAGTTACATAATATTCATTTTTTTTATTTTATATATCTTTTTTTATTTATGTACATATTATTATTACGAAAGTTAACTACACTTTTTAATCATTACTCATCGAATCTCGTTCAAAACGAATGAGTTAAAATATAATATTATAATCACGACCGATATTATTTTTCACTAGAAGAATCGGTCGTAATTTAAAATCGAATCGGGTCAATCGTCCGATTGACACGTAAAATATCATTATGTTCAACCGAAAGCGAACGGAACATATGGAAACACATTTCGCTATAAGTAATCTTTAAACTCGATGAACTGTCAAGAAAAAAAAGGTAAAGATATAATTTTATTATTTCGACAGACCCATCCTTTTTAGGGAAATTATAGGTGGGTAAATTTGAGCCAAGTACGCAATATGTAAAAGAGTTTCGTTTTACTAATTTATTGTTTTTTTTTTTTGTAATAATTATGGATTGTCATATTATCATAGTTTATATTCTTTTAATTTTGCGATAGATATTATAATATTAAATTTATTTTCGTGAGGGATAAGAAATACATTAATAAGGTGTGAGTACGCCGTGGACATGTACTTATAAATAAATATAAAAAAAGTAACTATTAAATAGGTATGGTAATTCAAGTCGAATTAAATTTAATCTGATAATAATGATATGAATTGAAAATCTCAATCTTTTTATGCGGAAAAAGTTTTCATGAAAAAGGAAAATAATAAATATAAGCTTGCTTTAAGATTCTGTACAGCATTGTTGTTAAAAACAGATTGTAGTGCCGTTACAACGACTTAAGACTAAAATATTCCATTCGTAAATTAAAAATAATAGTTGCGCTAAAAAAATATTGTTTTATATAATAATTAATCTTTTTCAGAGATCCAAAAGAATTCGGTGAAAACATACTAAATTCTGCTGAAAAAACATAAGTTTACCTCATTAAAAAAAAAAAAATTACAATAATTAGGTACATTAATTGAGATAACTTCACGGATACATACAATTAAGCAGATTATATTTTCAGCAGCGTTGAATTCAAACGGAACTAAATATGGCTCGATCGGTTATTATCTAGTTCAATATTATAAGTTTTATAATTTAATGACGTCGTTTAACTTTAACGGTCCACGACGCACGATATTGCGCCCTTCGATTACCGAACTATAACGATTGGAGAAAACCGTCGAACAGCGGTCGACATTTTCCGAAAGGGTCTATTACAGTGTGAGTGTGTGTGTAATGGTCGATAAATATCAAATTATATTTTTACAACGCTATTTCTACGGTGTGGACTTGCAAACAAGTACGCACAACAAAAATATTACATATTTCACAGCTTTTATATCGATACAATATTAATATTGTTATCGAATTATGTACAAGTAAGACTGACGATAAAGTGTCCTTGAGTATGACCTTTAGTCGTCTACGTCGGCAGACGGACGTCTGGATCGCGGAATGGACGCTTGAAACCGGCCTACGAGTCAGGACCTTCGCCCACGTACCCTTCGTCGGGACTCTCCGTGTTCGCTGGTTGCTTTTGCACGGCGGTGACGGCCTTGTGTTGGCTCGCGTGTTCGGCAGACAAGTGTTGCGGCTGTCGGCCTGCTGCGGGTAATGCGGCAGCGCCGGTCACGAGTGGTGGCGGCGGCGGTGGAGGCATCATCATCATCATGACCATCGTTTCGTCGTCAAGCGTCTGAGCGGATGCGTTCGACAACGATGGTGGTTCGTAAAAAGTGGTAGCGGCCGTCGCATAGTACGTCGCGTCTGCGGCTACTGCAGACGCTGGGTACGGGTACCCCTGCTGGTTGTACCTGACGTTTTGCGGTTCGTACCGGGTCAAGTGGTGCTGATGCTGTTGCTGTTGCTGATGGTGATGGTGGTGGTGATGGTGATGCTGCTGTAAAAGCACGAACTCAGCTTCCTGGCACGACCGGCCTTGCGGCTTGGCCGCGTTTCGGCGGTGTGGAAGCGTTCGGTACAATGACGGCGGCGCAGGCATCGGGTACTGGCCGGACAATAACTTGGGCAGTCCATAATCGGCCGGATACGGTTCTCCGGCGGCTAGCTTGCCTGGTGATAATTGCAATTCGTACGATCCACAGCCACCACCGGACGGATATATGATGGCCGCACCGCTCGCACCGGAAGTTGTCCAAAAGTCTCGGCCACCCGACGGAGGTGGTGGCACGGCTATCTTGTACACTTCGTCACTGGCATCACGGTAGTCACCACCACCGTTATCCCTGATCACGGTGGACGCGTCACTGATCAGATCTGGATTAGCTTCCAGAGTGGTGGTCGTGGTCACCGTGGCCGGATGTCCGGGGGCCACGTGTACCTGCTGGTACGCGTCGTAACCACCACCACCACCCACGTGCAGCACCTCGTGGACTTCGTAACCAGCGGACGATCCCGGGCCAGCTGTGGCGTCATACTCGCCGTACACGCTAACGTCCTCAGCCGACGACAGCTTGCCGTCGATGGTGGACGAAACCGTCAGGTTTACTGAGTCCGATTGTCTGATGTCGGACGTCGTCTTAGTCCCCTGCCCATTGTTGGACGGGTCGTCGGCGCCCGTGTCACCGCCTCCAGCGCCACCGGACTTGCCGCCTGGTCGACCACCGCGTTCCCGTCGCCGACGGCGTTTTGCCACCACCAAGCGGCAACTGATCGCGCAGACCACGGCCACGGCCACGAAGCATACCGAACCAGCCAACACCACAATCAGCAGGGCTGGAGGGGGTGCGTCAGGCGGATACGAACCAGCCGCCACCTCAGACGGATCTTGGACTACGCGCACCGTGAAGTTGCAAGCGGCCCAGCCCGCACGGTTTTCGGCTACGCAAGCGTACGTACCGTTGTCCGCGGGTCCAGCGTCTTCGATGGTCAGCTCAACGCCGGCCGCCGTAGTGCCGTTGGCCACCTGCCGGCCCTCGAACCACCATGAAACTCGCGCTTGCCCGGCCGGCGTCACCCTGCACGCGAGTGTCACGTTCTTTCCGGCGTCCGTCTCCACGTACTCGGGGGACGTGGCCGCCGCCACCGGCGCGCACGCCAGCTCCTCAGCGTCCAGCTTGCGGATGACTGTGCCGCGCAATCTGTCCGGTCCATGGCAAGTCGGCTCGACCGTGTGCGGCGCGCTGTTGTTGTTCAGCCACCGGTGTACGTCTCTCAGCCGGCAGTCACACGTCCACGGGTTGTGGTGCATCTCGATGCCATGAAACGACAGCGGCAGCACTACCGCGCCCGCGCTTTCGATCCGAACGATCTCGTTGTGGTCGAGCCGCAGCCACTCGATGCTCTGTAGGCCGTCAAAAGCGCCCGGCTCGATCGTGGACACTCGACACCGGCTCAGGTCGAGCACCGTCAAGTAGGCGAGCCGCTTGAATGCGGCAGTTCGTACCACAGTCACCGCGTTGCCGCTCAGCACTAGCTTCATCAGTTGCGGGTAGTCGTCGAACGACTTTGTCGGTATATCGGTGATCCCGTTGTCAGACAGGTCCAGCTCGACCAGGTTGGACAGTCCCTGGAACGCGGCGTCGTCCACGTACGTGATCCGACACCGAGCCATGAAGATCTTCTGCAGGTTGGACAGACCGGCCAACATAAACCGGCCCCTCGACAGTGAATCCATCGAATTTCCCGACATGTCAAGTACCTGGGTGCCGGCGTCCATGCCCGCCGGTATGGCTGACAGACTCCGATTGACGCACTCGACCGTCTGCTTGCCACCCTTCCACTTACACATACATCCAAGCGGGCAGCCGGCGACCGCTGCCAACAAAGTGGCCATCACGGCTGCCACGAAAATCATCGTCGTCGTTGTTGAGGTCGTCTTGGGCGTCTTGGTCATCGTTGTGTTTGTAGCGTACATCACGCCGGGCGGCGGTGAATCTTCTGCCCTGTCGCTGACTCTGCCAGCCTGAAAGTCATGGCGATCTCTCTGCTCCAGGCACGATGACTGTTTCTCTATATCTTGCCCGTGTCCTCATGCACCACCCCGTTGTCGATACTACAGCGTCTGCAAAACAAAAGGTATATTATATTATTACCTTAAATCGATTTTCTTTGAAAATGATTTATGATGTGTATTAATTATAATCAAGGAACTATATTAAGTGTTGTTTTTCCCATTTATTCGAAAAGGGATAAGAACACAAGCAAGACTTTGTAATGCTAGTAAAATCCCATTTATAAGAGGTGATATTATGATAGTATGTGTCTGTAACATATTATATATAAGGGTTGAAGTTTGGTCCTTAAAAATAATTCTTATCTTTTAACAATTGTTTGTGTGTGCACACATTTGTAATCATATAAATTATATCCATTAAAGTGTGGACTTTGGGTTTTCGATTCGGTTAATGACAAAGTTTTAATTTCAGTTAACATTCAATTATATTTTGTATATCAGATTGCAGTTTGTCAATCTGTTTTTTAAAGTCAGAGATATTGTTATCAATATATATAAGGAATCTTTCAAAAGTGTCATAGATCCCCTCTACTATTCTCTCTTTGTTTGTAAATAGACATTTTTCAACCCTAAAACACATTTACCTGTTTATCTTATAGATGATATAACAGTTTTTGTAGAAGAAAAATTTCTATTCTGACTATCTAAGAATCAGGATGATCGAAAATTATAATATTTTTTTTTAACTGGGATGAAACCTTTATTCATATATTGAATATTAACAAATGTCAATCAATGGTATTTAATAGAGCTACCAATAACTCAGATTATGTATTATCTCTGTAAAAACAGTATTAATATAATATGTGATCTTGGGTTAACTTTCATTTCGTTTCTTTGTCAATATGCTTACATTGAAAACGCTATTTAGAGAGCTCTTGATGTATTTTGTTTCATCAGAAGAGTTTTTGGTTAGTTCAATCTTTCTGAAATGTATTTAGTGTTATTTGTTAAATAAACTGCTGTAAGTGGGTAAGTTGTATGGGATCCTCGACAGCTAAAGCTAGTCAAAACTAACGGGTTCAATGAAAGTTTTTATACTTAACTGAATATATATTAAATATATGTTTTCTTCCTCATGATAGTTCTAACATATGCAGCATTACCTATCTATCTAATGATGGTAAGTCATTATTGCGAATTATATATTCTTATTAACTGAAGTGTATTAAATTATTTTTTCGTCTTTTCTTTTATGTTATATTTCGTTACCTCATAATACCCACTTTGTGTTGGGAATCTGTCCGTTTTTTTATTATAAATAAATAAAAGTAAAATAAAAAATATGCAATTCGTTGTTAGGGATATTATGCAGTTTATTATTATTTTTTATTTAACAACTATTGCTCTAGAATGACTCGTGGGTATATAGGTACTACAAGAGATGAATACATCAAAAGAAGAAGCTAGAGGGTTTGATGGTTCAGTCAAGGTTATACTTATAGTTCTCGTTATGTATCTAAGAGTAGCACGAGGAAATAAAGTATATAGAAAAGAAATACTGATTTAAAGTGTGTTATTATTAAAGACAGAACTGTGTACTGTAAAGTAAGTACAAGTTACTTCATTCTTACAGTATAAAGTGTCAATAAAAAATGTCTGAAGTTGAAAAAAAATATAATTTTAAAACTAACGAGACACAATGAAATAATGACTAGTTGATGTATCATATACATGCATATAACTTTTTAATGGTTTTAATTGAATGTGATATAACATATATTATTTAAAACAAAATACCAGTCATTGATATGATGGAGGAAAAATGACTTAGAGATATTGTTTATTTATTGATGTTATAGTCAAGTGAACGTATAAAAGGAAATATATTTTTCACAACCAATAAATTAGATGAAATAGTTATAAAGATAAAACATAGTTTTATCGCAGGTAAATAAAAATTGAAGTTGATAAAAGAGTCTTAGTAAAGTAGTTATTGTCAAAAATACCAGATACTATGTAAGCACAGAAATGGTTTACAATAAATTGATTCCGATTTATCAAATCTTCCACACATGAAAAGATGCCTACTACTTAAACATACGTTTTATTATTAAACTAAAATAGAAAAAATAGAAAAAAATCAGAAATATCGCAAGTACGAAAAAAGTATGTAAATATTATTTTATAAAAGTATGTTAAGATTAGGTATCAATCAATTAAAAAAAAAAAAAAATTATGGGGCCCGATCGAAAAATTTACAAAACACATCTCTACCACGTATGACATGAAATAGTACCTATGCTATACATTTATGGTAAATAATTTTTTTTTGATTACGACTGTGATGCTGTTCGAATGAGAGCAGTGTGTCGAAATGCATGTAGGACAACGTATATTATACTAATTATTCTTCATACCGTATTTAATTATATTAATATTACATTATATTATATACAACTTCTCTCGCAGAGTGGCCCTTCATCCGTTTAATATTATATTACCATACCACACCACATGGTCGATTTCACGAGACGCTGATTTTTAATAATTTTGGAAGTAACTAGTAAACTAGATGCTTTTCTGTCGCGTGATCTGCGCAAACGAATTATTTTTGGAAAACGTTATGTAATACTACAAATAAATACATAATACATTTCATGAACTAAATAAAAATCCAAAATATGTGTGTGTGTATAAAGGGAATTCAACATATCACCGACGTTCCGCTGTGCCGGAATTCCAATGATTCGATCTAAATTTGAATACGATGGCTGTAAAATGGATACAATTTTGAGGAAACTGGGTATAGATTTGGTTTTCATATTTTTTAAACTCTACCGACAATAGTATAATTTAAACGATTTTGCTGTACGCGGAGAGTAAAAAAAAAAAACTATTTACTCTGAATTATTCCCACATTCGGACATAATATTATTGCCCTTCGAATACTTAGCCCCTTAGGCCTTTCCAGTTTTCTCCCTCATTTCACGCACCGCAAAAACGTAGGCTGATTTTTGTCTTCGCATCGGTTGAACATATTATTTTGTTTTATCTACGAATACGCGAACGACGCACGAGTGGTTTCCCGTGTCCATCCCTCCTCCTCTACTACCACCTATTTTACGGAATGTCATTCGTATAAATGGTTTTCAGTTGGATTTCAATAGAATAAAAATCATTTCGCCAGCAACTGCGTGTATACACATTACACGCATGTATAAACCTGCGGGTAATAACAATTCGTCGCTCCTCGCGTTGATATTATTTTTGTTGTTTTTACTGTGCAGAGCTTCAGATGGAATGTTATGAACGGAAAATTCAATTATTATAATAATAATAATGACGATATGTATTCTTGTTCAGTTGTTTATTACACACATATATATATGTGTACAACACATTACACTTGTTATTTTTATGTTACCTTTGTTTACTTGTGCGCAGCTGACGAACCTATAGTTAGGAGTACGAATGCGAATACGGAATACGATAACCTAACCTACGTGTGGTATGTTATGTATGATTTGGTGATAATGACCCTACTCGCAGACTTACTGTAGTATATACTGTATAGTCATCAATTTGAAAATAAAACTCTTCAATAGAACGTATGACGATTTAAGATCACTGGCTAAGCCAAGTCACATGGCCCTTAAACAAAATATGTATTTTAGGACCAGTGTACCAATCATTGCTATTTTGCGGTCTATACTATACTAATCACCGAGTGGCTGGTTAAATATTGGTTGTTTTCGGAAAAAAAAGAGTTTTACATTTCAAATTTCAATAGCTGAAGACAAGAATAGACAGAATCAGCATTCGGAGCCAATATTCTTTATTAGTATCGGGACTATTATGAAACGTCACCCTAGCCAACATACGCAATATATACATTTGAATAATACATAATACGGGTATAATATGGCTATATACAATCAGAATCAAGTTTTAATTTTCGAGAATTGTTTATCGTCCTAATCGGTTCGATACATTGCACGATACTGTATAATAATTTATATATATATATTATAAGGTATGTAACAATCATGATACTATTAGATATTTTAATACATGGGTACAATATTGTCATTTATTATTATTAGATTTATAATATACTTATGTTAATTATTTTGTATGTTTTTATTTATTTTAAGTAAGGTAACTAATGTTGAGTAGGTACTGAATATGCTAAATGTCTAAATATTATTTTTTACATATTTTAAATTTGAATGACCAACGGCTATTATCAAATGCAATTTGTGTAGCAATGCATTAACGTATTGGCATATGAAAATGTCGTTTAAGCGAGATTGGTGAACTACCACTATACTACTTTTATGAGCTTATGTTTACTAAACGAAGCTTTTCTAATTGTTAAAGAGTGAAATATAATTTTTTTCAATTAAGTAGATTGGACACATGTAGGTACCTAATATTGTTAAAAATCTAAATATAGTTATGGTTTTAATTTTAGTTTATACTTCATGAGACGGTAATGAGTGACAACCTAGTGGTCCAATGATATATAAATCTAAAAATTTGCTTATTTCAGAAACAAATAAAATTAAAAAATGGATAGAGCGTTTAAAATAACAATACAAAAGAAGGGTCTGTGATATTATTATCTTCACTTCGTTTCTTAAAATGTCATTGATATTTCATTAAAAAGTAATGAAATAACATCATAGGATATTAAAAACAGAATGTTAATTATTATTAATAACTAGTATAGTGTAAGAATGAAGAAAAATTCTGGTACAATTGTTCTGAAAACCACACTATTCAACTAGTACCTTAGGGCTTAGATAATAAATAGACCCACGTGGTTGAAAACTTTTTAAAGATTTTCAGTGCTTCAAAAAATAAAATTTGTATTAAAGCTTAGCATAAACTATAAAGCCACAATTAATGTTTTCTGGGCTTTTGAAGTCAAAATTATTTATCGGATATTAAAAAGTCTAGTATCGATTTAGTTGTAATATTTTTTTTCAAGAAGTTAGTTCAACCCACCTTAATTATACTGTAATGGTAATATCAACAAAAACAACACGCCGTCTCCACTCAGAATCGTTGTCTGTGTGTTATGATTAGAATGTATAAAAATATCATTGAACTCAAAACTACAACATCCATTGCCGTGACCTACTCAATTATAAATTATAATGAGGTACATTCGAAAGATACTATACAGCAGACCCACTTTCCCGGTTTTTCTATTTTTTTTATTCGTGGTTGATTTGGTATTTATAGGGTAAAATAATTTATAATTTATGAGTATAATATTTTTCTGAGTAAAAAAGTCGTTTGTAACGTTCAGGCAAAGCTCAATGAAATCTGATTATTAAAAGCAATGGGTAAGAAGATAATATAAATAATACATTTATATTTATACTGCTTCTTCTTTCATTTGAAACATTTAGTAATTTAGGCGGATCTATGTAGTATTTGATGATAAGAAATAACTGTTAGTGCATAAATGTCTAAGTATATATAATATATATAAAAGAAAGGGATAAATAATAATAGTACAAGTTGATGAAACCCATAGTAGACAACCTCGTTCGTATATTCGGCTAATAAATCACTCCTTGTGTCTTTTACTCCATAGAGAGATATATGATGGCCACCGATGGCTGAACAATATATATCTTAAAATTACAATGCAATCCAAAAATAATGTGCTAAAATATTTTTTTTTGAAACAAAATAGAAAATCACTTAACTAATTGATTACTGTTATTTATTGTCCAGTTTCCACTATCTTATTTATACAATTTATTGCAATAAACTAAAAGGTATCAAGGGAAAATTTTATGTGGAATTTGAAGAAATTCGCATATGATTATCATCAGAAAGGTACGGAGTAGTCAAGTAGTTAGAAGTTTGTCATTTTTTTAAATATTGAAGTCGAAATGCTCATATTTATGCGTATATTATTGAGTCCCTTTTTTCCCCAATTAACTTAATTTATAGTATATGCAAATTTCGTTTATTATACAGGGTGATTTTCCTAGAATACTCAACCCCACTTTTCCCTTTAATAATTAAATTCTTCAAATTTTGATTTTTGGAAATGTTAAAAATTATACTCAATAATCCTATTTTAAAATTATTAAACCCCTATTATCTGCATATCATCTATAACCACTATTATTAGTATACAATGTTTTCAAAATATTTTGACAAAATGTATTCACTAAATAATGTATATAGACTTATATTAGAAAGCGGCGTTCCGATTTGAAAAACAGAAGTTTGTGTCTCAAAATTACACTCTTTCAGTAGTACAAAAGAACTTCAAAAAATGGAAAATATAGTTTTTAAGTATACTCGTACATAGAAATTGCTAAAATCATCTTTAGAAGAACCTTGTTATTGAAGAAAAAAGGGAGTGAACATGCTTGATCAGTCACACTCTGTATATATATATATATAATTCAGTTCAGTATATGGTCCACGATTTAGTATATTTAAAGCGATTTTGACGTGAGATTGCCGTTTGTGGGTATCGATCTATTGTAACCAATACTTTTTATGATTTCAGATGACAAGTTAAACAAATATCACTGTGGTTGATATATTACACAATATTTTGTTTGTACTAGTGCCAAACGTTTATATTCATGTAATATATCATAGCGAAGTTTTATTTTTTTTATCAAGGTACCGCATATCGAGTACGGGTAGATTTGGGAAAATCAAAGTTGTATTTTTTGAGACGTTACTGCGTAGAAGCAAATGCTAATCGTTGTGTGTGAGCACTTGCCATAAAATACACTTATTACTATCCGAAAGTTTTCAGGGTTCGTGATGAAATTCTATTTTGTTTTTCGGTCAGGCAAAAACAAATATCTTTAAGCTCGTAAATTACGAAAAAAAGCATGTAAAGTTAATCAGTAATATTTACGAATAGTAATAATATTTAGTTTAAGTTTTCAACGGTGTAGTTGCGTTTTACCTCTTTTCGGAATTTCAGATACTAAACTTAATTAAATATATTTTTACATTAAATTACATAGTTATTTGTTTTATTTCATAAGACTTTTAAAATTATCATAATATTATTCTATAGCCCTACCACGTCGAAGCCAAGTGCCGTAAATATCGTGGATACGCATTAGCAGTATGAACAAAATTTGAAAAAAACGTAATTGTATATATTATGGTGATGTGTGCTATGCATGGGCTTCTTAGCAATTTGGTAATGTCGACATTAGCCGAAAGACGTTAAACTGTTGTAGTCGAGTATTTTGGCGAAAACACATATTTATGTGACATAAAGTCACTGTGAAAATAAGTCAAATAGTAATGTACTAATGCTCATTTTAAGAGGTTTGGAAAAGACAAAAATAATAAGGAATAGGATTACATTATTTATTTTATAATAGGTATATTAAAAATGTTGTGCAAGCTGAGATTTGTTGAAGAATCTGCTTATATTATTTTATTTCCGCATGCCATCTCAACGTAATTAAAATCATATTAATAGTAATAATAATAATGATAACAATACAGTCGAGAGATGCAAATTGCGCGTTGTATGCGTTTTGCTCGCAGCCGTAAGCAGGATCATGACATGCGTCGTATTATTTATATGTTATGATTGATCGGTCCAGTTACAACCGCATAGGTGTGACCAGTATGGTCTGTAATCATCGCAGGAACAGACGGCAGTGGTTGTGTGTGTGACAACGATAAATAATAATAATAAATAATGGACTCATCGCGAAAGTTTGCGTTTGACGACGATGAAACACGATTATTATTTACGTGACGTATCCAAGACGACCGTGCATAGTGTAACGATTGTCTCATTTCGTCGGATAGGGAAGACCATACAGCTGCAGGGATGGTTTAAGGTGGTGGTCCCCAGAAAGACGAAGACTACGCGAGAGACCCTTTCTCTGTATTTTGCAGGTCGCGATTACTCGGTACCACTCGTTCTGGACAAAATTCATAAACATTAAAAAATAAAAATCTTAATAATTTATTATATTGTGTACCAAATAGGTTTTTTTCTTTACTTGTTCAGGAGTTGATGTGTCTCTCCAAATGCGACACTAAACATCACCTTTTTCTATGTTTTATACGAAACGCGATAGCAGGGAGCACAAAAAAAAAGAGATTATTATATTATATTGTATACAAAAACACACTGAATTACTTTGTACGCTTATTTGATTGTTTGTTTGTTCGTTCGTTGTTTTTCTTTTTTTTACAAATCTCTTAACAAAGAGATTTCTTAATGATTTCCCAGTGCTTGATAAAGAATAAATGTTACGAAATAATTAAAATGAAATTCCGAGTTTGCGACATAATCATATAACATAATATAATAGAGCAATAAACAGTAGTGCAGAATGATTATCCTTTATTTTTTTGTACACTTTACAATACATGGCGGAAATTTGAAACTATATACGTAGGTACTTAATAATATTATATAATATATTATATTATATTTACTGTCGCCGGCTGTCGTATTACGTTTACACAACTTAGTTTACCTTTTAGAATTTGATATGGTTTGTTTTTGGGTGATGTTCAATCTTTGTGAAATTAATTTTTCAGACCACTCGCATTAGTTCGTTCGCGGCCAAAAACATACGCACGCGGAGCTTTTGAAAATTACATTTTCGCGTTATGCAATTTAAATTTCAATGAATAGCTGAAGGAATATTGCCGCGTATGAAATTAACACACGAAATTAACGAAAACTCACATATAGAGAGAGCGAGAGAGAAATAGGGGAAAGAACGCTTGTGCATAATATGTATACACACATAACGCACATAATAACAATAATTATAATAACTGTGAATACTCTTCTGCGCCGAACTACTCCAAAACTGGGAATGTTGTTTAATATTATGTGTTTCATACTACCGTATTATTATTATTATTATTATTATTTTACACGTGTGGAAATAGAAATCGATAAATTGTGTGGCAGTAAAAGAAAATACTACTTATTGATAAGTTGGAGACCTTCCAACAGCCGTTCTTTCGTTTAACGCCTTTTAAAATGGGTCTAGGCGAATAATAATATGTGCCGTTCGATTCTATTGCATTTCCACATAACTCTGGTGGAAGTTTAGACTTTCGGCCGACCGCGAACAAAATACACATACACAATATCCTGTTGGTAAATTTCGTTTCTTAATATTTTATTTTATTTCTCCCTCACACTTTTTTTTTGCCTCGTAATTCAGTAACTTCTAGTAAACGCACGTAATATAATATAGTGTCTGAAACGAATTTTTGAACAAAGACATGTATATATACATATATATAAGTTAACAGAGCTTGTTTGTATGTGTGTATGTATTTAACAATTTAAACGTAGGTATTATCATATTACGTACAGCCATTACTTAAAAAAAAATAATTTATGCGAATCAAATTTATTAAAACATTTATTTGTTTATAATATTACTTTTAATTATACAAGTTGTAATGGTTTTTGAAAATATTACTACACCATATGAGATGGTGGTGTTTTGTAGAAACACATACATTTTGTAAGTGCGCTCCTTGTTGTGAAGGTATTTTAATAAAATGTAATATAATATATATACAATCATATATTATACAATACACGAAGGTAATAGATTTTTCCTTTAAACTTTGCGCACTGTTGTTGGTAAAAATAATATTATGACGATTTTAATACAATAACTGTTTATTTTCTTTAACGAGAGTGAGTTGTTCTTAAATTATACGTAAATATTTGTTTTGTATGAAAACACATAATTTGTTATACCTACCTACGGCCGTTATTTCTTTATTTTATTTTATTTTATTTTATGTTCGAAATAAAAACTACCTAGTTGCACAAACTAAGTTCGAAGCCAACTAGTTATTGTTTGAAATATTTATTATTTACACTACTACATAGAACTTATTCCACATTAACATGTACAAATGTTGACTCTGTGTCCACTGTATACATTGGAATATATTTACTGATTGACCTAACAGTGAGTATTTAGTATTTACACCTTAAATAACAAATACAATACAGTTTAATGTATAGAGCAGTTTTCTAGATGAATATATAGATTTTTTACCAAAACTTTTTGGATATTACGTAATTGTTAAACTAATGTAAAATAATAACACGGCGCTGTAGATAGGCAATTTCAGTACATCCTTGCCAAGGGTACGTATTTGTGGCATCTCAGTAATATAATATAATACTAATATTAATATGAATTATTTTAGTCATACATTTTTTGGTTTGCAGTAATTATCAAAAAAAAAAAATACCAAAGCATGGACACACGAACACTAAAATTATTCCAGCTCAGAAATTTTTTGTACATAAAATTGTAATACTTTTATAACACCACCGGTCCAGGTGACAATTGTTTATGGCGTAAAGAGTTAAATTTGCACTGTATGCGATTGAAATAGCTAAATGTTGGTCACTAATTAATAACAAGTAATATATCATTTTTCAAATTGAGTTATGTGTTAGGTGCCACATCAGATTCTACTACACTCCTGGCTCTGTCTATGATATATAAATCCATGGGCATAATACAATGATAACACAATAAGTTTTGTAGTAGCAATTCTACATTATGTCGATATGTCGTGTTCATTTCTAATGATCAATAAAATCTAAAATGATTAAAATATACCGACAACAGCAACAACCCCATTTCAACTCCAATAGTTTGTGTAGGTCGTTTCGAAGTTTAGAAAATTACAATGAAGATAGGTTGACCCAAAGTCCTAAACTTTGCTGCTTGTTTGGTTATGCAAAGTTGGCCCGGTGGAAGCTCATAAAGGACGACATTGCGGAAATGAGAGAACTCGCGCTAAATTGAAATGGAAGAGTGGTCGTGTGCGTATATACTGTGTAGTGTTTATATATATATAGTTTAAGTAAAAGTCGCTTGAAAAGTTTAAAGGGCAGACGTTTTGAAGTGGTCTCGATAAGGGTGAAAGTAACGACGAATAGTTGTGTAAGGCCGTTGATTATTTCTGTGCACAGAATATTATTATATAGACATTTCACGCTTTTGCGAACGCAATAATAATTTGACCTCTAAACAAATTACACTTTGCGCACGCACTTGTTAAAGTCGTATGCAACGCGTTAATATTATTTCATAGTACACTTTTACGCTGAATACTATTTTTTATTTTTTTTAGTTTTATGGTGGAGGCGTCGTTCGCTACTTCGTTTAATGCCCAGTTCGTCATTCGAACGTGAACTAAATTTTCGTTTTTTAAAAAAATTTTATTTTAAAAACCTCTCTCATCGTATATTACTATTATGTATGTATACTTGACTGTTCATTTATATTAATAGCAACTACTGCAGCGGTGTATGCAGTCTGCGACGAATGGCCACGGTACACACATACTATAATGCAATTATAATTTATAATAGAAGTTTAATTGGATTATATATTTTTAAAATGTAAATCGTTTAGTAATGGCACGGCGGCGGGGACACGTCGAATTTTGTCGGTTGCAGTGTGATCACGAACATTGGGATGCGTGTGGCGCATAGTCCATATTTAGCGTCACGTAACCGGCGAGTACTAACCTACATATTTTCCACGAGATATTTTGCAGACTGTAGCAGAAAATAATACAATATAATAATATATTATGATATCGAATCCTCGGCAGAAACCCTCCGCATCACGAGGAGCAAACACGGTTTGAACTCTGCAGAAGTCAATACGAGCTCGTCGAGGTCGAATAAAAATAAATTAAAAAACAACAATAGACGAGTATTACAATAATACGTTGTTGTACGAAAAACGGGGTATGTCGGCAAAACAGTAATTTCGGCGAAAACATCGGCCGAGCGGACGGTCAGACGGTCGGCTAAACACGCGTCGGCGAATACGCGTCCTATTTGCTTACGAAAACCCGCACGAGACTTTTAGTAAATTAGTTATTATCGACTTAATTGTTTCGGACCCGGTATGAATAATTCACCGTCTGGTTTAGTTCTGGGACACCTGTATTGTGAAGTTTATTCCAGCCGAGATTAATATTATATTAACGGTATACGGATCTCTCGTGTAGGTGCTTGTATAACATTATTATAATATAATATATATGTGTGAATAGTGGGTGGTGGGTCAGCAGGTAGGTAGACAGTGTGGTATCCCGACATCAATTTCGATTGTAGGGACCTTGGCGCGATAAATTACAGCATTAGAACGTATAATATTAACGGTTTTTACTTTTTTTCTTGTTTGCGGGCCGGATTAAATTTGTCCTCACTTCGATAACCCCTGACGAATGCAATGGTCATATTTTGTACCATCATCATCAGTCGTCCGCAAACGTTCGGCTGGTTGTTCATAATATTATATTATATTTTCCTTTCACCGGGGGTAGTATCGTTTGAGTTATCAATAAAATATAGTACGTATTTCGTTCTATCGTCGGATTTTCCATTCTGGTCGGTGGACTGCAGTGTTTTATAATTACAAAAAAAATAAAATATAAATGTATAATCCACGACAACAAAAGGGAAAAATGTCTGAAAATCGAGAATCGCTCGACAATTCTTCACGGCTGTATTGGTAGCAAGCGTACCAAGTTGACGTGTCGTCGCCGGCCCTCAGTGGCGAGACCATTTGAGCAGGCGGATTATTTTTTTTGCACCCACAATCGGCGGCGGGAAAAAGTTACGCCGAGATAGTCGGAGTCGTGGATCAGCCGCGTGTGATCAATATGCGTACACATACGCATGTGACGACGGCGTGATGATTGATCAGCGGTGACGCCCGTTACCGGTTTTCTCGCCCCTATAATTCAATGGCGTCGGCCAATGACGGGCGCGCACAGGTGACCCTCGATCGCGGGGAAGGCGTTAATTTTATTTATTCGTCCCGCGTCCGTTTTTCGCCGTTCGCGATCATCGCACCCCGAGGTGTAAACGTCACACGCGATTTATCGATCTTTCTCCCCCCCCCCCCATCGCACATGTCTCTCGACCCCCGCGGTCGTCCCGGTCGCACGCTCGGCACGGCGTCTATCTATCTATTTATCCATCTACGAGCGTTAGTCACTCGAGTGCCATGCCACCGCCTATGTGTGATATAATATATGTGCATGTATATTATACACGAGCCGAATGATTTATATCTCGTTCCGTCCTCTAACTCATCCTTTCTTGCCCACTCACTCACTCACTCTCGCGTTTCGAATCGTTTCAGGTGCACCAGAGCGGCGCCGCCCCTCAGGTTATCGCGGGATTTTCGGTTGTTTTTTTTTTTTTTTGCAATACTCGAACTGTACGTACAGATATATATTATATGAAAATCACGTTCCCGCGCGTGCCATTTTTAACGATTCGGAAATTTATCGTTTTCGAACGCTTTCGTTTTTCATCCCTCTAAACCCTCACCAACCAGCCCTATTCCCGTGTTATAATAATATATACGTAAATACACCGTTTTAGGGTTGTATTTGACGTAAATATACGAGAAACACAATAGATTTGTGTACTCGCACTTAAAAAGCCTTATAATTTCACGGACACGTATAATGCGTCTGTACATTGTTATTGATGTATAAGTAATGATGCTAACGAAAATCCAAAAAAAAATTATTCACCAACCGCTTTGATACTCATTTTTTTTCTTTTACTATATGAATAGTTTATTTAAATTCTGATTTTTAAAACTTTTAAATTTACCAAAAAACTGTTTTTGAAATTCCTAATATTTTTTGTAATACTTATGGAGTGATCTGTACTCCTGTGGGGATAAATTCTTTTTTTTTCTCAAATGAAAACCAACTTTTTTACTGTAAACTATTATAAGAAGATGATTTTTTAAAAACTGTTTATGTATCAAAATCCAAATTTGAACGAGTAATTTGGAGTTATTAAGATTCTAACTTCTAAGGATTATGTCATGATTCTATATTATGATCTTAAAAAAATATAAAATATAAGCAATACTTATATTTTAATCTAGAATTTTTTATAGAAAATTTAGAAATTATAAAATGTTGATATAAATATATAATAATCATTAGGACATTCAAATCATCATAGCTTGTCCATGACAGCTTATCATCTTTAAAAACCATTATTACGGACCTGTTTTATTAAATACACAATGTTAAATAATTTAAAACCACCCCGTCGAATTTCAATTTAGACTCATAAATATTTCCAAAAAATTCATTTGGTTAATAGGTTACTGAAAAAAGGGCGATTTTTGTTTAAAAAAACGAAGTTGACACGAGATGATACTCCCTAAATGGTATAAATAATATAAATAATTGAAAATATGGTTCGTAAGTATACTCAAAACTTCCAAACATTTGAATTTGAATTAATGTATTATTAACGAAAAAACGGGGGCTAGAATTCTTGATAATCACTCTGTACATTATTTATAACGTAAGAGAAAGAACTTTCAAACTCAGTTAACTGACAATATACTACATGAACTTTATTGTTATTATAAATTTAAAATATTATATGATTTTTGTTCTATACCAAATAAAAATTAAAAGTAACATTGATATGTTAATTTCGATAAAGTTATTATATAATTATTAAGTTACATTTGTCAACTAATTCTATTACACTTCGTGTATTGAAGTATTAATTAATATGTAATGTAGCGCTGAGTTAAATTATGTTTCTACGATGTTTACCGATAAGGCGATAAATGAGCTCACATTTCAAACGGTGTATGTTTTATGGTAATTATAATTGCGACGTAGATGGCTTGTTAATTGTTATTAAATTAAATTATTTTATGTTGGTATAATACTATAATATTATTGGTCTGTGCTGAATATTACGAAATAATATCATTGCACGCTTTCATGAAAAACATTTATAATATTATTATGTATTATATTAAGATGTGGATTGAAATAAAAAATATCTTCTCAAAATGTCAATATTATGTTAATCCGAGTACAAACCGAACAATTCAGTGTAATGTTTAACATCGAACCGAATCTGTACCTAAACATTTTGTCATCGTTTGTTCGAAATGTATCAAGTGTTCCAATTTTTTGGGGTTCGAATTATTTTAGATATTAAACTATTTATTGAATTTCAAACTTATTGTTCGAGTTTAATTTGTTTTTTTTAGACTAGCTTCGACTGTCGAACTTGAACAGTACACCTTAAAGTTATTTATTACCTTTAAGTTCGGTTCAATTTTAAAAACTTCGAACAGTTCGACTCACCTCTCATTATATTATGTTTATTATATCTGAATACTAGTTTATACCTAGATAAGGTTTCTTTACGACTTTCCCGTTACACTTTGAACACTTATGTACATTGTTCTCGAACCTTGGTAGCCACTGGTAGGTGTGTATAGTATATTTATTATTTATACTTAATATTTTATTATTAATTTAACACAGTTTTAAAAACGCTGTCCATTACACTACGTAGGTAGCACTAACACCTTAAAATAACACTGAGTGTCATATTAATGGTGTTTCAAGCTTGTGCACTGCGAGTTGGAGCTCACAATTACCCGCAAGCGAAAAGCGATATTCCACCGCATGATATAACATCATAATAATACACATTGCACAGTACCCATACCGCGCTTAACAAGAGTATTCATTACTTTTTGTTTTCTACACCGTGGCACGTGCATTTTGACGACCTTTTTTGGCAATTAAAAACGAGATTTCTTTTGACGGTGAACTCATTACTTCACTCGGACATGTTTTAAAAGCGAAATTAGTGCAAAAGGGCATAACAATACCGTTATACCCCTCCCTCGTGCAATTATATATGCACGTAGTATAAATGGTTTGTAATTAGAAAGGGATGATCTTTCAGTAGACTTAATTTACTTCGGGTTAAGTTTCTGGGGACAGTTTTGTTGGAAATCGTGAAGTGACGTTAATCCGACCACTGCAGATACCACACAGACAGAATTTTTTTTTGGCCAGATAATATGCCGTTGATGTCGTTTTTTTATACTCAATCGCGGTGGTTGTTATATGGTTAGCTTGGGCGATTAGTTTTTTCGTGTCCTAATATATTATTCTACATGAATCGGTTTGATAAAAATATATAGAGAGAGGGAGAGAAAGAGAGAGATACACAGATACATAGACGGCTAATACTGTAAGTTGTTTGGTATCTTATTTTTAAAACTCCCAAAGGACATAAATTGAGTTGGCTGTCGGATTTTTTTTCGCCTCGAGAAGAGAAAAAACGGCATGCAAATTAAACTGTGACCGTAACGATTGTAATTCTTTTCTTATTTACAACTACTCTTACACACACACGCACGCGTTAGCGTGCACACACATATTTATATAGTATCTACTCTCGCACCGCGTTCTCCTCTCGTCTGGCCAATGAAGTCTCAATAAACCGAAGGTTTTATTTTTTTCTCCACCAGCGATTTATACATGAAATGTGTACGGACGTCAATGAGTGTGCAATCCGTTTATCTGCAGGCAATGGGGTTTTCGTGTTCGACTGGATAAGAAGCAAATAAATAAATAAAAAAAAAAAATGTCCCGAACGGTTTCGACGACGACGGTTCCGGATAGATAACATTAATTTTCACGGCAACGCGCGATTTAACGTGTGGCACAAAATATAACTGCAGCTCTAATACAGGCGAGGTGTAAATAAAACTGAACGTGTTGACGCGAAGAATAATATCGCAATCCATGCGGAATCATTGACAATAATTATAACTACAATAGTAATCTAATTGTCTCGTGTACGATTTAACATTTTGTGTTGGATGTCCGGCATGGATTGAAAATGTTTTATAATGATTGTGTGTATGATATGGACGCTACGCGCTGTGATTCCGAAATTGATGGCGGTATTCGTTTTTAGTGTGATATTATATTTCAATCTAATAATATGACGGAATATAATAAAATGCACAGGTACACGGTGATAGTATTAATTACCCACCTGGCCACCTATATAGAAAAACATAAATATAATACATTTTTATCTGGTAAATTCTTTTGCACATAATATTTCCTCTTATCTAGTCGGACTCGTAACATTATCGTTATCCGGGAAAGTAGTAGTCCACCTTATACCTACTGAGAAGCACACAATTATTATAACATATCAGGTACGCAGAATCAACGGACGAAATCAATCAGACGGAAAAATCAACCGAGGATAATAATATTATGTGACGAGGTTAAACAATAAGCTAACTAAACGTTGGTATAGTTATATAACCATTGGTATTTTACCAAACGAATCGGTGGCGTGCGACGACCCACTCTCACCCACCCATATTACGGGTTCGGACGACGAAATGTGTTGGTGTCGCATACATCGTACCATAATATTATTTTGCGGTGGATACATTTTGCAGATTTACAAGCTATATATATATATATAATATGCACACACACTCGCCCACACGGTGTGCCGACGTTTGTTCAGCGTGTGTGAAAACAGACTGATAACACAAAGAACCCTTACCGTGCATAATACATATTATAACAAATATACCTACACACGTACGCTCAATCGTTATTGCGGTACACAACATCCACATATTATTATGGCCAGCTACAATCACTGGTACGCCCTTAGTTTGTTGGTTGGGGTATGCGGTTAGTGGGTGGTTGGATGGGGGATGAATATGAAGCAAACTCGTAACGGACAGACTCGTGTTTATACCTGGTATAATATATAATATACGGTCCGGGTTATGTTAAGCGCGAGCGTCCTTTTTCATATTTTCGCGATTAACAAAACTTTTCGGCACTCGGGTCAATATCAGTTGTGTTTGCGGCTCCGTCCAATTCTCTGTTCTGCGTGTTGCGACAGTGTCTCTACGCCCAGAAACGTATATTATTTTATTTGCTATACACCGAGCGAACGTTTTTGAATTTCAATTTGTGAAGATTTATCGGATGACTATATTATTATTATTATTATACGTCAATAAAGCCGGTACTCAGATGCCTTTCATCCTTTGACCGCACCTCTATTTACTGCCATCACGAACGTTACGGTTTTTTTCCTCCTCTTATTTCTCTACTCATGTCCGCCATTGACGTATTTAGAGCGTTCGAGTGTTACGCTCGTCTTATAGCAAATAAAGGGTCGGAATGCCCTTTCCGAAGTCGTAATGTACGTTGGCCCCCAGGTTATGTTCAGTTTTTTCTAATATTACAGTTAATCGCGATCGATCGTCTCAGATTCTAGATTTCTCACTGACTCACTGACAAACACATAGATATTCAACCGAAGACTGTTATCACATTAAAATAGTGACTGCAATTACACAACATTTACGATATCCTATATTATGTACATTTTGGGCCCGTTGGTTGTGTTCTAAACTCTAACATGATTCAGCGACGTTCATAGGTTATATATAGTCATAAACTATATAAGTACATTGGTATCGGTCATAGACAAACACAAATTAACTACAATTTTACCATAGCTTTTGCCCTTTGAATATTTTCTTAGTATAGTTTTGTTAGAAGTTTAAAAATACATTTTTATATGAATAGACTGTCAAAAGCACACATGTACGTATATTGCTTATTTTTATATCCTACATGACATTTTCATTGGAAATATTCATTATGCATTTAATATGCTTTTCATAAACATTTTTGAACTAGGAAAATGTATTTATTTTTATTTTATGAACGTTTTTGTACGGTATGTCTTACATATTATTATATTACAGAAATGTATGTATAAAAAAAAAATCCAAAACTATTATTACCTATACCTATTACACGAACCATAACAGTTTCAAAATGGTGTATACATTATTTGATACACTCGGTATGTCATATACTGCTTTTTTTTTTATTCGTCGCAATTTAAACTTATTGCAGTATCAACTTTATTTAGCTAATAACTTATGACTATGAAAAAAAAATAAACCTCACAGTATAATTTTTTAATTACACCCTATAACCTTCTTGGCAATACGCTCATTTAATTATGTCCAAAACGCGTATAAAATACTTCTAATAAAGTTAAGTGTAATACCGCTTCAAAGGTCCAATGAAAAACAGTGTTATCCTTATTTTTAATTATTAAAATGGAATTTCCTTCCCTTTTTTTTAGCTGAAATTTATAACTCCAATTATTATTAATCGAAGGATAAATAGACATTAAATATTTATTATATGTTTTTTGCAATGAAGTAGGTTCATACTAAGGCTTTAATTTATTTAAATGGGTATGGTATAAAAATAATGGATGTATTTTCAAAAAAAAAAAAAAAATGAAATGAAATAAGCCTCCCAATAGACATATTTAGGAAAAATGTATTTTTTTTTTTTTGGTTTCTCCTTTTCTTTTATATCTCTGTTCTTAAAATTAACACAAATATTAAACAAGTTTTCTTCAACCATCGTACAGTTAATGGATGGTGTCTCAACGTTTAAGAATCGGAAAGTACATAATTATTTTGGTTTTAAAACAATTATTGTGATTTATTTTCTTCTTAAGCTACTTAAGTTCAGTAGTAGACGTAAAATAATAAAAATAAATTTTACAAATAGAAACATTGCAGTATTGAATTAATTCAATCGTATTAATACCAGTGTAATTATATAATTTTTATCTGAACGGAACAAGTCAATTTAGGTTAATTGTGTTGAATTTAATAACACAATCGATAAGCCATGTACACATTTTTACTACAGGCATTATTACCAATAAATATAATGCTGCAGTTTATTGCACCTATATTTTAACAAAAAAAAAATTGGTTATAATGAAACTACAATCCGATATATTCTCTATATTTATGTATTTAAATACACAACAGTATAAACATTGATATATTTCATATTGACATTATATAATATTATATTTGATTTAGTTACATATTAAAAATTAAAATGAGAATATTTTCACTTAGAATATCATTATAATAAATTATAATATTTTTATATTTTTACTATGCACCTCTTGAATTTTTTTTCATGACCAATAATTTTGTAATTGCAAATAATATTATGGATATTTATATTTATTTATGAACTCAATTATAACGTAAATATCGACAAATAATTATAACTCGACATGTTTTATTCAGTGATTTTAAAAGTAAAAGTAGCGTTAACTATCGATTTGGGGTTGAAGTAAATAAAATAAATAAATAATTGTAAGGAAGAATTTAAATAGGTAATCTAGATTATTTTTAACCATTTTGTAGAATTATTGATGAATATGATATTAATAGGAGTTACTTTAAAAAAATTGTTACATTACAATTTTTATCTTTAATTTGTTATTTAATTTAAAATTTAAAAAATACATATTTAAGTTGAAAGAAAGGACTCTGAATTTATTTTTATAGTCTTTATCAGGTACCTCAAATATTTAATTCATAGTTAACGTGCCTATGGTAATAAGGATAAACCTATGGATATATTTTGTATTAGACTTAGAGTGGAATGATAAATACTCACGACTCACTTAAAAATTAAAATATCGTAAAAACTAACGAGGGAACCCAGATAATGATCTTAATTTAAGTTTGATAATAGGTCAACTAACTCTAATACTTAAGTTAGCAACACAAAATTAAAACTGTTAGACTTACATGAGGATATATTATGCTTTATTAAGAAGAAGACAACCTATGAGTGTAAGACTCTGTCTTAATAATCTTACAATTGTGTGTTTTTACATTAAAAAAAAATGTTTTTATAGTTATTTAGTCATTTATTTAGTCATAGGGATTAGAAAACAGAACGAATTCGATTGTGATTAGGGAGATTTCTAGTAGAAAATTGTACCTAGTTTATACTATAGGGGTAAAAAAAGTAGGTTATAAGCATGAAAAAATTGTTGGATTAAGTTTAAAACATTTATAATAGAGAATTACCTAGTAACAAGGTTCACTTGAAACCTTCTGTACAGCAGAGTAATTTCCTTTGGTCATTTCTAAATTTTAAACCAAGCCAAAAAATATAAATCTACAGACATATACTAAACTAAAGTATTGAAATGTTAACTATTTCATATTTAATTTTTGTGCTTAAAAAATGTTTAAAAAAAATAGCTAGATTTGAAATGCACACACATTTTTTTTTTTTTATGAATTACTAATGTATTTCCTAAAAAAATCTTTGTTTACTTTATATTCTTATGGTTTCATATTTAATCCTATTAAAATGTTAGCTCTGAAAAATGATTCTCATACATATTTTTAGAGTTTTTGGAAGTTGCATCGTTATAATTGAATTACTGTTTGTTCATTTAGCTCGACGTGACTGTTTGGTAATTTTTTTATTATTACGTGCACGTTCAAATCTTATTAAAGTTTCCCTTAGAGAGGAAGTCAATCAAAGAGAGAGTGTTTCTAAAATATTCAACAGCTTCGATTTTGCTCTTAGGTACTTTTTTTGTATATTTAATTATTTAAAAATTACACTTAGAATAAAAGTTTCATCTTTGAGACAAAATAAAGGGTATCATTAAAATATATGGATTTTGTTTTGTTCATTTACACTTTGTAACGTTTAATTGAAACGTATATTATTTTAATAGTTTTTATATATTGACCAACTTTTAGAAAATATCTTATCCATCATATTATATGTCCATAATATATGCCTGATGGATGACAGATTTTCTTAAATAAAAAAATATAGTTTGACCAGCCACCAACTTTTCTTTCACTTTTTAATTTCAAAATAATATCTAAAAGTATTTAATTTTGCAAAAATGCAATAGAATTAATAATGGGTTAAATTAAATTGTTTAAAATGTGACAACTTGTTCCAAAATAAATTCAATAATAGATTATATTATGCACACCAATTATTTGAACAGCCGTTTCAATTTTAAAAGATAATGCAATCAAACATAATTTTGAAAAGCTTTGTCATAGAGTTTTTCACAGTAAGATAACAAAAGTAGATATACCCTTTTGCCTTTTATTAATTTGCTATAGTTGAAAGATAATCTTAGACTATAGACTACATAATAATACATTTTTTTTTCAAGTTAATTAAATTTGATTGAATTAAAAAAGTTGATATATTTTTTTAACTTAAAATCTAAAGTAAAAATATAGGTACAATAGTAAGTGAGTAATGAGTATACTAGTTGAGCAAAAATAACTTTTTTTTAATCTTTTTTTCTTTCTATTTTCTATTTTCTATTCATCCACCTTTCCAATGTTTCTAGCAATATAAATCATATCAAATTAGTACAAATGATTTATATTTTCACAATCAAATATGATTTATTAATTAAAAACACTATCTTCTATCTATATATATATAAGAATCTTTTTTTTTTTTATTTATTAAAAGAATAATTACAATCTATACATAATTTTGTACAAAAAATAATTTTGTTGAGTGAAATAGCGGTGAATATAACAGAGTGGGAAGATACTCAGTACTTCAGTAGCACCAACCGACTAAATATATAAGAATCTAACTTGATTTTGGAGACGAAGGAAACCGGTTTTGAACCCTCATAATAATAATAATAATTATTAACTAATTACCAATTATTTTCATATATTCACCGATAATACTAACCGATTTTATAATCGTTTTATTATTTGTATAGCCAAAAAATAGTCTTATGTTTTTAAATTAAATTATAAAAAAATAATTTCTTCCGGAGGAAGATCGGGCAGCTAGTACATATTATAAACTCAGTATATATACCTAAATAATCTATAATAATCTTTCAATAATGTAAACATGTCGAAATGCTTAACTGTGTCTGTTTTTGGAGAAAATTAATTAAATAACATTAATTGGCCTTATTATATAAGCTATAAATACCTATTTAGTATCGGATGAATTGCATAACATAGTTTTAGACAACATTGTTTTGTCTGTTATCGAGGCTTGTATTTTGTGTTCAATCATGCTCGCTAAAATTCATGGCACCAAACCTGGAATGAGAATGTGTTATATTTCTATTATTATTACCATCATAATAATATGTTATGGCACATTTTTTGATTGAACATAATATCATATTGAATAATATTAACCATACATATAAATCAAAGTTTATTGTGTAGCTTGTTGTAAAATTGAAAGTGAAATCATTTTGAAGTACCTATTTAGGAAATAAAGTTACAACGCAAGACTGGACCCGTTGCTGTTCACTGTAGGTACATAGGTACATAATCGATCAAATTCAATGTTACACAAATGGTAGGTATTACGTTGGGGTCTTATTGTATAATCCCCCACTATTTTGTAACATAAAATATGAATGGCCTTGAATGGTTTTTTTAGTACAAGACGCATTTCTTGAATAAAAATAAAAAAGTTTTTAAAGATATGTAATTTAAAGAAATACACTTTCAGAACTGTGCTCAAATACAAGAAGCCAACTCGAACAGGAATTTATTAATCAAAATAAAAATAGCAGCCATTTAAGTCAACGTAGATTCGTCCGTTGGTACATGGTAGGCTTTAAATCAAACCTCTATTATAATAGTAGGTGCTTGTAAATCAAATTGCCTCAATTTCATAATTGTATAAGACAAATGAATACATTTTAAAAACATAATTTTAAAGGGTTTATTATAGTTTTAAATTATTGAAAAATTATTAATTTTAGGTAAAACGAACAAAACTAAATTTGCACATTCAACTTTACACTGACTGTAAAATGTATAGAGATATTTTAAGCTTTTAAAACTTTAGTTGGTTAATTTACATTAGGAAAATATCTGTAGAGTATACGTTATGCTATATTTAGAAAATTGTAAACGTAATCAATGAATTATTAAATTTGTTCATTCTGCGTATTTTTAAGAATTATGATATATATAAAATATATTATAGTTTTGAATTATGATGGTGATTAATATAAAATGTTCAGTCATTTGTTATGGACTACAGTGGTTGAAAATAAAATAACACACCATCATTATTGTATTTTCTTTGAAGTTTAAATAAGCGCACTATTGCGAAATAAGAACTTCTAAACTATTTAAAATTGTATCGTAGTTAACATTGATAACTTTACTTAAGCTATCGAATAATAACTAAATTTCAAAATTACAAAAAAAACTTCTTTTGAAAGTTTTAAAACTTTGTTTAAAAGAATAATTTTGGTTTTAATTTCGTAACTTTTTTATTTGGTTAATATTATTATCTAACTGGAATGATATTTTCAAAGGGTAAATTATAAAATCAGGAATATAAAAATAATTTAAATACTTAAGCGTCAATATATAATACTACAACTAACCAAGTTTTTATCTAAATATAATGCATGGCAGCGTTTAAGGCTTAATCGATAAGTATTACTTTCAATGCAGTCAATTCTAAGTAGGTAGTAATAATTTACCAGTTGTGGGAATATTTCCGTTTAAAAACATATGTATGTGTATATTTATATAATATATTTTTTAAATAATTCTTTATTTATTCAATATTTTACAATACATAAAAAAATAGATGAACAATACTATTTATAATATAATAGGAGTACACACTAATACACACTAAAACAGATCGAAGAAATCTCTCGGTGCAGCGACTTCGATATGAATTAGTTACGAATGTTAAACATAAGCATTTACTATTTTTATTTTAAAAATAAAATACATTTTGATTCCTTTTTATACATGTATATTTTTTTAGTAAATATTATCATTATACTTTTTACTTTGTCGCCTGTGTTTCCTTATTAAAGATAAATCGAAATCCAATATATTAATCAAACAAATGTAGGAAAGTATTGTTTTAATTTTTTTTTTTTTTACTTTTTATTGTTAATACCATCAATTTACAATAGTTATTAGTTTAATATTAATATTTAAATTGTGTTAATATTATATTGAGTTCAAAATTTTTTTGAGATCGGAAATGAATCTTTTGATATATGATAGTGGATCAATTGCTTCGTATCGACGCCGTCCGGGATGTTAAATCCATTTTTGACTCAGTGAAATTTGGACAATTATGGACGATTATGATGTTCTTGGTGGAATTATTTGCATAACATGTTAGGAATAGGGTGGTTTCGTATTTCCCATAAGGCGTGTCCAAGTGAGAATTTAGTGCCACCAATTTTTAGTTGGTTAAGAAATACCTCTTCTTTCTGATTTAAATATATGTATTTGGGACAGAGTTGAAAGGAGTGTTTTATTTCTCTTAATTTGTTTTCTGCGGTCTAGTGACATTCTGTGTTTCATATGCCCATGCGGTATTTATTTATATTTTGTTGTGTATTTATGGTGTGTCTACAAGTAACCAAAAAGAAAATATTTCACTATAAGAGTTTTTTTATCCTCGTTTTCCTTTATGTTGCAAAGTCCTAGAGTTCATATAAATCTCATATATATTTGTTAGATTTGGAATTAAGACCACTGATTTTTAAAGCAAAGAATAAGGTGCAATTAATATTTTTGATTTCAAATTGGACAGGATATTAAGTGTGTCAAAGGGTATGTCTATTTTCGTTTCTTTAAACTGAAGAGATAAATGGGTTTTTTTAAGAAGTGTTAGGTATTCGGCAGCATGAATGCTACTTTGACTATTTGATTGGAAGTGTTTCTTATAAATATTTTAAAAATACGTGAGACAATTAATATGGCATACAATTATTATTAAATTTTATTCGAGATTGCACTAATATTAAATACAACAAAAGAGCCAACGAATATACTAAATCCGTTACACGCCCACAGACGAACTATAACTGCTTTATTAATATGATATCTCATTCGATTTATTTTTAATCTTGAAGCAGAAGTTGAAAGCTCTGTTGTAACCGTATTATTAGTATTATTAATATCATGAACGCGTGTACTAATATAATAATATGAACTCTAATGTGGGTGAATCGAGAGAGAGAGAGAGAGAGAGAGAGAGAGAGAGAGAGAGAGAGAGAGAGAGAGAGAGAGAGAGAAAGAGAGAGGAAGAGAGATAGAGAGCAACCTTATTTTCGACGATCAGACACAAATGGTCTGAACTAAATCGACGGCTAACTGGCGCGGCTTGACAGGTGCAGGACTCTTGAGTAATGGTGGTTACTAATTTGGACATCTAGCCGGCTGTAGATCAAAAAGAATTACGGATATATAAAGGATCTAGTGTCCGAGATAGGTATCGTCCGTGGTGGGCTATTACGTGATAAGTAGTCCGAATAATTCGGACAGGCGTTAGACTCCGTTACTTAAGACAGTACAGGATTTCCGCACAATCGTTTATCGATAATGCGATCGTGAGTTGAGCGTTCACTCCCGTTATTCTGGCAAAGACAAATGTACTGGTCCAACGTCATCGTCTTCATTAGAAATCGAAATATTTATATAAATTATAAAGAGCTAGTATCGTGTACCCATGTATTACGACATTACGTGAATGGAGGGTAATTTTTAAAAAATGCTCACCCCCGTATTTTAATTTAATAATGCATTAAATGTATCATACAATACATTTTAGATCCTGATATTATTTTTATTACTTAACGAATATTGTGTGGCGATATAAACTTTTATTTTTCAAATGAGAGCTCAATTTTGTATTGACAATTATTTAGCAGGGGATTTTCTTGAAAATGTCCATGCGTCTAAATCAAAATTCTAATGAGTAAATTCCGAGTTATTAAAATGCTTATACTTAGAATATTTATCCTTAAACATGGTTTCACAAAAATAAAAACTATGTATAATATTAGATGTAGTATTTGTTATACTTCTACAAATCAACTGAGCATCCACATTACTTAACCCATTACCATAGTCCATAGACATACTATGATTGTCCTATCAGTACACAAAGGTATAAAACTAAAAAAATATTTGTTCGAAAAATTAGAAGTCAAAAAGGTTGGTTTCTATTTGAAAAACAGAAGTTGGTATTGTCGTAGGATCATCTTGTGGTACATATAATATCGAGTTGAAAATATGATCTTCAAGTGTATTTGAAAATTCTAAAAATCAAAATTTGAATATATTATGTGTAATTTAAGCATAAAAATACGGTGACCATGCTTAAGAAATCACCCTGTATACTACATTCATAATGAAATCATACATTTATAATATGTAGTAGGTATATATACGAACGCAATCCAATTGGTGCCGGGCGCAATCACTTGAATTCACCTGACTTGTGGTTTTGAAAGAGGATAACCACTTCAAGAGTTTGAATAGCGTACGCAATAAACATTATTTTCTCTTCTCACAATATTATAACATATTATTATTATTATTATTATCTTTGTGTCTGTCGATAAAGTGTTTTATACTTTTATAATCTCAAATGTCGGTCTTTTGATTATACGATACACCGTGTTTCATCACCTCATCCACCCCTTTACATAATAAATGCCTATACCGGACCTTATATACTCATATCTTCTGTCTAATCTTGCACTGCCATTCAGTGGAAATTAATAATTCAGATCTTTATTAATACTGCCATATTATTTTGTAAAAATATTCACCATTGGGGCCACTGTATCACAGTACACAGTTACATTTATCTCAAGTTTTTAGTCACCTATGTTTAATATTAAAATACGTGTCGACAGAAAATTTTAAAATTTATATATTTTACGTGGAAGTACAATGAACTTTTATTTTGGGAAGTGATAATATTGTTAGTAATGAAAATAATTTAATAATAAATAAACGTATCTTGACTACTTCTATTGCATTTTTAAAAATAACATTACAGTCAATTTATATATATATAAAGGTAATTATAGTTATTGTTGAAAGAAAAACGAACATCCCCGCACACTGGTCGACGCAGTATAATGATCGTAGCGAAATGTAATAGATTAGGAACGAAATATATATATCACTTATTATTACGGGCAACGTGGTATAGGTATAGCAACTAATATATAAAACTCCATATGGTATATAATATTATATATGACGTGCATTTCCAGTGTTTGTGTACTTTTACTCGGACGAAAAGAAAGTTGGGGTGAGGAGTGCGGAAGACAACATGACGATGATGGTGATGATGATGATGATGGTGATGATGATGATGACGATGATTATCATTGTTACTTTTTTTTTTATTCTGTTGACATTGGTTAGAAAAGTATTACAACAACACGAAAGAGAAGTGTCATAAATAACGTTGATAGTATTAAAATTACTTTACGAAACATCTTTTGTTGAAGTGTCAAATGGAGTGGGAGAGGAATGTGCGTGCATCATTGTAACAAGCACACCCACACACACACTCGTGCCCGCGTAGCCATCCCGGTACGAGTTGTTCCGGAGTGTGAGCGTGCTCCGGGGGATGAAAAAGGGATGTGGCGTGCCGGGGGCGAAGGAGCATATTTGACATGATGTTTGTTGTGGTTTATATTCCTAGCTAATACACGCCACAATGCGTACAACAATGACTACGGTGGGTACACGCTGTTAAAGAGCTTTTTACCCTCCCGTAGGCACCCCGAAAAACCCTTCTTTTCAGGGTTTGTTTTTTTTTTGTCTGTTCCTCTCGGGTTAAAGTTTTACGATGACGTGTGTGTGTGTGTGTGTGTGTGTGTGTGTGTGTGTGTGTGTGTGTGTGTGTGTGTGTGCGCGCGCGCGCGAGTGAGGCGGTGAAGGAGGAATCGGCCCGGTGCGGGTTGGGTCATGTACATCTACTGGTCGCGCGGGGTCCGCTGCAACTGGGTCGATGGTAAAACCGAGGTCCGTATTCTTCTTTTATCATTATTATTATTATTTTTTTTCTTTTTTGTTGTTTACCCCGTATATTGAAAATATGGATGAGTGCCGCACGCGGATTTCAAAGGGAGAGATTTCACTTAACGCGTGCGACCGAGAGGGTGTGTATGCATAATACGACGGCGTGCAGTACCTACTACCTACCTACCGACTGTATGTACATTATACGAATATATCGTACTCGATGACAATGTCGAAACAAAAATAACAGCACTACCTGCCTGCGTACCTACTATATTATACGCGTAGATGGTATCACATAATATGATGCGACCGCTGCGCCGAGAGAGACTACATTCACATAACATTAGTACATAACATAATAATATATTATATGAACGCCGTGAACAACGTCTGACGCGCTCCGAGTAAGTCGCATAATCTCCGTGAGCGGAACGAGATATTATATTTCGAAAGCTGTTTGATTCAAACAATAGGAAACATTAAAAAAAAAAAAAACCACTTTTGTGTGATTTACTCTGTATACGAAATTTTAACCGTACGCTTAAATATTTTTCAGTTTTATCTTGTTTTTTTTTTTTTTTTAACTTGAGTACTATTCTCGGAAAAATATAACGCGTACATCATAACGCATACGCATTTGTCGTACGTATGTATTTTTTTTATTATTATTTAACTTTTTGTTCTATATTTTTTAATTTTTGTTTTTAAAATCGTACTATTTTTGGTCAATAGACATGCAGATCCGACAGTAATGAAATTCTAATTTAAATAATTATACTATGATTTTCCGTAATCTGATTTTAAAGTTGTGATTTTTTTGATAAGTTATTAAAATATTTAATTAATTTATATATATATTTATAAAATAATATTATTTAAAATTTTAAATAATCGCTTTCATATGATTTACACTTGGCACATAATTATAATTGGCACTCTCGACAGATCAAGAGGGAGGTATATTATAATAATAGAGCAGAGAATTATTCGTTTAAGTTTAAGTTTTCTTTTTTTTCTGTTGGCTATTGAAGAATTTGTAGACCTTTATGCCAAAAGACCGTATTATTATCCAATAATTATTATACCCTCGTTAATCTCTGGCATATTTAAGTAATTACAAAATTATATATAAAAAAAAATATAATGAAAAATTTATGACAAAAACTAAATCTAATATTAAGAAAAAATACGTCCATTATGTACGTAAAAATGACGGCCATTAAAAGCGATTAAAAAATGAATGGTTATTAGTATTATTATTAATTTATTTTCTTAACTCTGACGCCGTAAGTCGAGATCGTAAGTAATTAATTGTGTATGTGTATAATAAACGCATTTCGTGTTTTGTGCAAATGAAATATCTATAACATGCTATAATGCCTATTAATCCAAGATTTATTATATTACATTGCAAACTTCTACAACGATGAACATTTAGTAAATGAAATTATTCTGTTAACATGTGTTGGTAGTTCGTCAAACACAGTTGGTCGAGCATGACGTGGCACGTGTTCGGTAAATTGAATTATTGTAACACTGTTAATATTATAATATTATTATGATTCTGAAATATTATTATTATCATGAACGTTACACGATATGACGTGATCTGATAAAAAACGTCAGTGTTATATGTTATGTTAGTGTATAATTATGTAAGACTGTCACTTAGTTACAATACAGTTTGATATTGACCTACATTATATTATAGTCGCTATATTATCATCTTACAGCAAATACCTACAATATCTATTGCTAAAAGACGAAATAATTGATATTGTCGGTTTATCGAATATGGCCCATAACTTGGTACTAGATCTGCATCGCAAGCTGGACTTTCACACAGTTTTATCAGCTAAGAGCAACAACGTTCGGTTGTACCTACCTATATTATGGGCCTGAGGTCGATCGTCAATATTCGAACACTGATCAGACGTCTACCAACTTGCGATCGATATATTATTGTTATAATTATAATCGTGTGATGGATGCTGCCGGGTAACATTTCGGAATAATTTGTTTTCTGGTTCGAATAACGAAGGGGATGATTATTATTGTTTACAGCTTAAGACCGGACATCCCTAATGGCCGACACAGATCTTAACAGAACTCACAGTTTTTTTCAGTAGAACGCATTTCCAGCACGAGAGTATGACTACAACTATCCTTCGTTATTTTTGTGGGGTTTTTTCATCCTTATACATAATATATATTTTATACATATACATACTTATTTTAAATCGTTAGAACTTGAAACCGCTTAAGAAAACCGCCAAGATTTACATGTAGATATCTGTAGTTGTTGCTCACGGGGACAGGGTACTAAAGTAGTATATTATTATACGTATATATAACACGGTGTGGACCCCAAAAAGCTGGTATCGTTCGAACCACTTTTGTTCAAACAGCGTGCAAACGCATCGTGACTAAACGGCACACTTGGTTTTTATGACATTTTCGATCCTAGAACAAATATTCCAGATATGGGTTTTCTGCTTGAGTTTTTCAGTTATACGCCCGTCAGCGCCGTCTTATCGTCTTTGGTTTTTTGGCCCTTCACCTGATTATGGAATTTTTATACAACCAACTTCATGATGATGACGTTATCGTATTATTAAAGACATTTGGTAACAGGGGATTTTTTTCTTTTTTAAACTCTTTGTTACAATATCATATTACTAGTTAAATAATAAATGTGGAAGTGGAATGTTAATCCATGGAATATTCGTTCATCGACATTCAATTAAATTATTCCACCACAATGAAAGTATTCCGGAATATGGTATCTATATGTTATTTTATTTTATTTTACTTTATAACAATACAGGCCAAAATCATAAAGTGGTCATAACTATAATTTATTAATTAAAACGAGGAATTTTGAAGGGTGAAAACGATACTTTGGTCGTTGACTAAAAATAATAAGAGATATAATCTCAAAATACTATAGCTGATATTCCTATGATGTAAGTAAAGTGTTTTTAAGGACAGAGATACGAAATAAAATTAATTAGTTTTTTTATATCATATTTACTTTTGAAGTTTATGATTATTGGTTTCATAATTTTATCATTTTTGATAAGCTAAGAATGTAAAATAGTATGCGACATATTTGAACAGTTATTTGATAACGTTTAACATACTAAAATATCTTAAGTGTACCATGTTGTCATTGAATTTATACTTAAGGTCTTTTTTATTCAAACTATAATTTAAAAACTCTTTGAATTTAGCTTACACGCAAGAAATATATTTAATTATATATTCATTTTAGGGTTTGATAAATATATGTAACCATAATATTAACTTGACCGGTTTCTTGGAATTGAATATCCCAAGTTGAATGATGTCTTAATTTTTTTTTTTATTATTTTACTGTTTCTAAGTGTATACACGTAATAGTATTTTTTATCTATAATTCCATTTCAATATATATAGATATAATTTGGTACAGTATTTTAGTTTTATTGTATTATACTTCGTACAGTTATGACTATAGTACAATTATAGTCTGAGTAACTCTGTATCAAAAGTACATATATATGATGTACTTAAGTACTAGCAGCATACCAATTGTGTTTTACAATATTTTATTGTAATTAAAAATAAAATGCAATCACAAGTCACTATTATTCACATAATGATATTATAACATACATTTTTGTATATGAATGAATAATAAGATTTTCTGATTTTTTGAATGTTAAACCCAGCAAATTTAAAACATAATATTATTTCATGGGGCGAGCTCTTTTACAACGTTATATTCAAGTAGTTTTAATTATAATGAGCATCCTCGTACTGCGATATTGTAGGTAATATATATATATATATATACATAAGATATAATTTATTTATATCGATTATTGCGGCAACGAGATGGATAAATCGGTATCGTCTTCCATAAATTTACAATTCATACGAATAATGTCAATAGTAGGTATTAGTGTCACCGTCGTAGCGAAATAAAAACTATACCGACGTGTCTTAGATTGTTTTTTGACGATAATCAGATACACACCGACTACAGATGTATTTTATTCCAAGTGACAATACCGAATAGTCAAATAATAAATACATTGTTGTAATACTTTATTTATACACTAATATCTGAATATCGAATGATAGAGCCGTAAACGATTTAAGTTTAAATAGGTAATATTACACCTAATAGTACTCAATACATAAGACTTATTATTATTATTATTTATATGCATTAGTTAAACAAATATTATATTATAATATTTATATAAAAACGAGATGACATTTGAAGATTTATTTATACTGTTTTCAAGTGACTTGAGCAAAGCTGTACAGTTGAATAAAAATGTTGTATCTACCACTTTGCGTGCATTACCTACATGTAACCATTATTATAAAAATAAGGTGAATTCTCAAGTAAAGCGGTCTATGTATCATTATATTCATATATATATTATTTCATATTAAGCAATCGTTCAAACTTAAGGCAAGTCATGTTCCTATGTCGCCGATGTAGGGTACTTGGGTCATTTGAACCTAAATGCAGACAATATATATAAGAACCATAATTCAATCCACAATAACCTACTATACACATTATGTATGACAATAAAGAGTGACGGTATCTCGTCGGTCAGTGGACAACCAATATAATATAATATACTGCCTTATGAAAATCCAGAGAAAAATTATGATAATATCACGATATCAAAACACATAGTGCGTATTAGAAAAGATTTTTTTGTTGAACATTTTGATTTTTCCGTGAGGCGTCGAATATAATAACACAGTATATACTATGTGAAGTTTAGTCCAACTAAATTAGGTGACGTGGATTATATTGCAATCGAATTTATTGCACTGTGTGAGTTGTATATTCGATATGTATACGACTGGGTAATATTTACTCCAACAGAGTATATTGCGTTTACTGGAGTATGTATAATATGTAACGCATCACCTATTATAAAAAATATTTCTATACCAATTATACCAGCCATGTGTGCGTATCACTTGGTAAATGAAAAAAAAAATGAAATTTGATCGAGAGATAATACCTACGCTGGAGTGCCGTCGTTATTGGATTTATGATGTTTTAGCATCGCATGTCGTGCTCAAACCGATTTCGATAAAAGTGACAATAAAGCATGCGTATAATGTTGAATAGTCATCGAATCTTGACATTTCAATTGTTTAAACTTTCATTCGATTTTCAGAGAGTTTACTGCATTATTTTTTTTTTCACGATATATCTTACTTTATTAGATTATGTTGCATGAGCATAAGCTGAAAAGGGTTGGGTGAAGGGTAAATGTGTTTGGGACTTGGTGTTCGTGATGTTGGAATTAAAGTAAAATGAAAAAGATATCAAATGAAATACAAATAGTCAATTTGAAATGGTTTGATTTGTAAAATTTGTCACGTATCGAGATCTTATGCAGCTTTAAATGTGGCAATCGCAAATTGTAGGTACGACCTATAAAGTAGATGAAATAAATATATTGATAGCAAGGTTAAATTTTATGACTTAAGTTTTTTTTTATAATGAAGAACGCTTCTATGTAGATATTACAACATACAGATTACAAAATAGTTAATAATGGTAAATAAATAATAATTTTTTTTTTGTTAGGGTGCATAAAATAATGTTAAACAAAATAAAATGTACAAACAAATATAAATATAAAGGATAGAAATAAATGTGTTTTATTAATAATTTTAGAGGTTTATAATGTTAAAAATATATTATTGTCGTGTGGAGACTTTTGGACGAACGTTACAGTAGGCTGATTAGATGTAACCTAGAAATTGGCTGAGCTTGATGATGTTGATAGGTTCAGGTCTGAATGTATCCGGCTAAAGTTTTATTTTAGTTCATATTACACAAAATAAATAAAATAATGGCACATTACATTTAGGGATTTATGATTGATATAATATGTCGTCTAAAACTTTTAAAGACTTTTGGGACGTCTAAGTTTAATGTCGCCTTTTGTCACTATAAATAATAATATTTTATATTATGTGTACCTATATTGTACAGTGTACATCAAACAATCTTCAAACATAGATCGTCTGCAACTATGCCACTACTGTATACAATTTCCCGAAAATCACACCGACGACAGTGTGTGTACAATGATCGTATGCGTAATGATTGAAGAATATGACTCCTTTGTGCTGCTCAAGTTTTTAGCAACTGCTAGACACGCGCACATATCCCGATAGCGGATGTCTCGAAATTCCCCGCTACAATCCACAATAAAGAGACACCACAGTACTACAACTGTAGTAACTAACAATCACGTCGAGAGTCGTGGACGGTTTAACATTTCATCAGAACACAATAAGCCCCCGAAGTACGGTTAGTAGTGGTAGAATGGTATATAGTTGTAGCAGTCTAACTAGTAGACATATAGTAACAGTGTTAGTAGTGGTAGTAGCACGAGCAGCAGCAGCAGTGGAATTCGAGGGATGAAGTTTGTAAACTGCCGCAATAAAAAGCGCACCGAGCAGATCGTTAGCGGAAACAATAATTTGTTTCCACGAGAGAATTTAATATTCAACCGCTTCTCTTCCGCCTTGTGCCCATATCTTTCACCTCCCGGCACCCGCGGCCACGGCCACCGCCATCGTAAATGGCCACCTCCACCTCCACTGTCGACATGTATTTTTCGTCGTCTCCCGTTTCGGCGCCGCCGTATTTCACCACGGAAACTCGGTGTTTTATGATGACGGTCGTTACTGGTTCATTAGTTTTTCTAAGATCTCCAGGGCCTCGCTGTCACAGAGAATCAGCAAATCGCATAAGAATCCACTTATTTAAATTCCGGAACAACGTTTTTACGACCTCAAACACGTAAACCCCACGGTATACGTGTATTAATATATCGCTTAAAACAACAAGGCTTTTGCGGGGGATGATAGTCAGCGCTGAGCGTCGAAGCGACGTTTCCATCTTTCGTGAACAGAACTGCTGCAGTACTTTATGGGTGTTCCGGATTAAAACTGGGCGGATTCCACACAATCTCGGAAAATACTTATGTGGTTTTTATCGCCTCCAAATGCGAAATCCAAAAGTTTCCCGCTATTTGCTACGCGTATTTACGACGGACCCGGATTATCGGAGATTTGTTGTACAAGAAGACTCCGCGCGCGTAGTTAGTGCTCTTTTTTTTCTTTTTTTTAGTCTCTTTGTGTCCAAGATATACATACAATTTATGTTATCTTTTTCTAGTTACAATTGCAGCTGTGAGGAATACAACGCAATTTGTAGCGGAGTGGAAAAAAAAACATCTAAGCATTTTATATAGTTGAAATACAAATATTTTCGAAAACTTTTAATACATCTAAGTTTTATTTTACACTGAAAACTGAAACATAGTATGCTTAGTTGTTACGATCACATTGATTTCTAATGAATTTGATTTATCACTCTAGGTTACTTGTGCAATCTATATTCTGTTTGATTTCCCATTTTCTCTTTAACATTGCATTCTTATCCAGTTGTTACCCCTATGTTGGGGCCGGGAAAGAAGCAATAATAGTTCGTGTTCCCGGGCACCGAAGCGCTTACACGCACCTTATCACATATCGACCGATCTGTGTATTTTGTGTGTCATTGTGTTATAGCTCAATTAGAAATGGTTGGGTTCACCGCGTAAATACCAGCCAACTTTAAGTGTACATGTGTTTGTGTGTGTGCTTGAAAATATGGGAATAATTTTCGTGTAATTCAATAAAACAAATAATAATAAATTGAATATGTAAGGAATGGTCAACGGCTCCCTTAACCTTACACAAAATAATGAACTACTAATAAGTTATATCTATGACCCTTCTGGTTTAACACATCAAAATAATAAATTCAGCTGTTTGATCTGGTATGAAATAATAATTGAATCATCACAGGCCGGCCGACACAGCTAATAAATACATAAATAGTACTTATATAATATAAATCCATAGTAAATTTATTTTCTAGTTACTTAGTACAATACTTACCATTATATCTTATATAAGGCATAGATTAAATGATTAATGAATAAATCAAATCAACCACACATATCATATTATTTATTTGTCCTGTTCTCTCCCGACATTTGTCTACATTTACCTAAAGTACTTTTTAGTCTAAATATATTTTAAATTTCATAGAATGTAGATAATGATGTATAATTTATGTATAGTAGAATGTTTCAACTTTAAACCATTGATAAATTTTAATTACTACAAATAAATTAAAATCGTTACATTATGATGCGTTGACATTCAATTGAATGTTCTATAATATGAAATATAATTTATAAATAATACATTTAAAGTTTAAAATATGTTAAGAATTGATAACCAAAATTACTAAATTTCATATAATATTTTCATTTTTAACATTTTTAGTGCTACAACATTTTCAACAACTGATATTGATTCTATAATATTCTCTAGTTTTTTACTTTGAGATGATTCGTTAGATTTAATTAACTGAGAAAACTCTGAACAATGCAATTTATTTAAATAATAATATAAAATTAAAATGTTTGAATATACGAATATAATATAATTATCTAAAAATGATTTAGGTAGCTTATTTCAGTATTAATGCAATGCCATTGGCTAGTAACATATTTTAAATGGATAACGTCATATTCAACGTTTTTTGTTTTGTATTGTTATTAATTTAATGTGCAATAACTCATCGTTAAATTTGTATTGTTATAATACATATTTTATTGTTACAGTTATAATTTAATTTGTAATGTAAATAGGAATTATGTCCGTTATAAATACAAATAAATAAATAATTAATAACAATTATTTGCCTGTACCATGTTTATGTTTTTTGGATAGTGATTCGTATTTGAAAAATGATTAGCTCTCTTTTAAGTTTCACTTATATAATAACAAATTGCAGTAATTGAATAATATGTATCATAATATTTTTAAGGATAGCATATTATCTTCACTGGTGGTGAAAACGGAAACATCATGGCCAAATAAAATTATCAAATTTCAACGATTGAATGAATGTAGGCACAATAAGAAATTATATATATATATTTTATTATTTTTAAGCTTCGGCAACTGAGGCCATTAGCGGTAGGTTGTGGTACTCTAGGGTTTTGGGACTGTAGGGTTATGTGTGAAGAAAAAAAAAAAATATTATAATAATATTATACACGATTTATATGAACCATAAATAGAGAAGAATGCAATGTCATATTGAAAGTTAATTAGTTATAAGTGATAGAACATTTCTGTAGTGTACCAAACTAATAAAAAGAAACAATTTCGGAAAACATATCTGAATTACTCACGAGGTTTACTTAAAATCTATGTTTTCGAAAAATCCCCACGAACTTAATAACGAACAAAATCGAAACGACGTTAACAAACAACCGTGGTACATACAAATACCTCAAATATATAACAACACACCAGTCACAGCAGCTAACACATTACAATCAATCACATTTCTCAATAAACCAGGAGGCTAATGAACAATATGCCTCAAACAAATTATTTGCAATATAACTACAGAAACTCATCTACTCAAAGGAAACAATACCTACCAACTTAATTTGATCAAAAACATTCAAAGGATGTTTTTTTTCAAAAATAAACCACTCTTAGTGAGTCAAAATTGTAATCAATTTGGGCATACTGGTTAATAATATTGTAATTTATATTATGTTAAAAATTCGAAAAACTTCATGTAAGATTAAACATAGTTGATACCCGTTCTCCTTTAACTACAGCATCTTATAATGAAATAAACCGTACGTCCTATGTTTTACATGTTAAAATTCAATGTATAGCCCTATACTACGGCAACTCAGCAGCTCAATTAAATCAATGCTCAGCTTATTTAAAAACCATTCATTGAAATGATAATTAGACAAACATTTTTTTTAAAAGACACATCAAGCGTATACACGTCAAATTTGTAATAATTCTGGACAGTTAAAAATAATTGGCTAAAAACTGTAATTTAACCTTAAAAGATAAATTAATCAATAACAAAATAAGAAATAGTTCGAATTTAGCTCTCAATAGTCCGAACTTCACGACAGCCAAAACAATTCAACAAAGGTGTGGTTGAAAGTAGGCACGGCTCTGCTATATCATAGTATATGAAAAAAATTCTGAGTGGAGGTACCCCAATATTAAAAAGTATATTTTATCATATAAGTTAGCAAAGGTCATATTAAATTTATAAAGCCCTTTGTTAATTATTTTACTATTAGAATTATGGTACCTAAGTTGATTTAATTTTTGCCAAAAACATTGAGTATAGGGTACAATATTAATGATTCATCTTTTTAAATTCTTGTGTTTCCCAATTATTAAGAAAATATTTTGAATTTTGACCTCCTAAAAGTACCAACTAGATCCAATCTCCAAATCACAACGAAAGTTGGAAATTCAAAACATTTTTCTTCTGTTTATCATGGCGTAAACAGACACACGCAAAAAACACACATCATTGCAAAATCAATACATTCATCGTTCCGCACAGAATCTTAAATATACAAAAACAGTGTGCATTATGTGAAAAACAAAGGGCGACCTACAAAAACACTTGTCAATAACTTAAAAAATTACCTTTACTAACTCTCATCGTGGTATTATGTATTCTATGGTTTATTTAGAATTTTTTATTTATTAAACAGTCATCTAAGTGAAATATTTTTAGATGTCAAAATACTTTGAATCTATGAGCAATACTTTAATTTAAATTATGTAACGTTACTTATTTTTTTAATACTTAAGAATAACAATCTATTTAACTCAACTTGCAATTTGTAAATATACAAACAAATTTTAAAAAAAAAACTTTTTAACTATTATTACAAATATATACTACATTTGTCCACTGTTTTATTAAAGTGCTTATCATAATATTATATTGTATAAATACAAATTAAATTTTTTTTGGCTATTTTTTTTATTTTTTTGTTGTTATATCAAATATTTTAAGATGGGTAAGAAAAAAAACATCAAAAGTATTTTCCATTTATATACTTTTTTGCCAAATAGTCGTTTTTATATGTATATAACATAACCACAGTAGAAAATATTATATCCTCTGTATAGAAGTACACATTAGATATGAAAGTTCGAGATGTTCAATTTTTAAACGAGAAAATTATCATTTTTATATCTCAAAGTTAAATGAAAAAAAAACACAATTACCATCTGAGCCACACGTTTTACACACGTTTTGGCGAACCTTTAAAAATAACTGCACATAAGTTAGTCGGTTTACGTGTTCGTATTGTACATTGCCAATCTTACAAAGGGTTTTATACTATGTTATAATAATATGTATTATTGAATTGATCGCATGCATATAGTATTAAATTGGTTTCTTTTCTTTTCATCGTTGATGGTTATTGAATATTGATACATATCCACTATCATCTTCATCATCTCAATTTTATTTTAGAGATTCACTTGAACAAAATATATATACCTGTTCATATTAACACGTCATTGTCGATCGGCGGATAAGTAAAAACGTCAATGGTCTTAGAAGTATCACATTTAATACGTTCACGCAATAATACGAACTCGGAAGCATGCGTCTTATACGTAGAATAATATTGAATTGTTTCGACACGAATAATATTCAGCTCGAAGAATAATTATAATTATAATACGATAAACGTTTGTACGAGATACGGTTTCTATAATGTTGACATTTCAATCAATGCTCCTACCAACTTTAATACGAATCCGTATTCTGTACTTGAAATATTACTCCTAAACGAGCTGAGGAGTGAATCAACCGTCGTTCCGAAACGTCCATCACACGTTCATCGTTACATCCTGGTGTAACAATGTGAAAGCTTATCAAGTGCTCTTTTATATATGTCAAAGCATAATTAAATATAATAGAATTGAATTATTGTGACTATCATACTGGAACCAAAATGAGAATATTTTATGGTTTTAGAAATCGATTTAAGTATAATATTATTACATGTACATGTTGACTTTTTATGCATGTTCACCCCACATGCAATTTTTAGTACCACTTAGGTTAATCCTGTGACAATCCAAACATTTTTTTTTCAACTAAAAACCTCCTTTTTTCACGGTTCATAATTCAGAAGATATTTTTTTTTCAAATTTTTGAAGAATGTAAATCAAAATTTGAACGATTAGTTTATGAGTGGTTCAGTGTGATTCAAAATTTATGTTACAGCCATTTTATCATATACATGTTCAAAATAGTAGAAAATAAATTATACAAAAGTTTTTTGATTTAGAAACATTTATTTTGATTTCATAATTTTATAATTGTGTATACAATATTTTAATAGGACTTTAGAGAGTCAACTTTAAAAATTCAAATGAAAACCTATACTTTTTTGAAATAGCTTGAAGCATAGAGTTTTGCATTAATTAGTGTTTTCCATGAACGAAAAATTTATTTTAAAAATGTCTTCGCTTTGTCTTTGCAAAAAAAGTATATGTTCCCATTTTAATTTCTAAAGTTAACCCTCTAAAGCTCCATTAAAATATTGAATATACAATTATAAAATTATGAAATCACAATAAATGTCCCTAAATCAAAAAATGTTTGTATATCGATGTGTTTAATTTCTACCGCAGATCACTCGATGGACAAATCCCTGCTATAATATTTATTTTATTACGCATCATTCGTTTTCCTTAGCGTTATAGTTATCGATCACGAAAAAAGTACTGTCCAAAGAAAAATACTCGAGTTGTAGTGTGATAATTGATTAGTGCAATTGCTGCTGTGTAGCGCTTGATTCCGCTACAGAAATATGGGTGTGACTGACCTTATGATATTTGGAAGTAACGACATTATTCCCGTACGAATATTATACGTAATGGCGAGAACAATCTTAAAGTAAACTCACGGTTCCTTTTCAAAAATCATTACTAGAGCAATAAATTAATGCCCTCGAAAATACTGTAATAATATATTGGAGGGAGATTGTCAATAACACCTTTCGGTCGAGACATACCAGTTTGGATTCGCTGTTATTTCCTCCGAAAAACAAAAACAACACCACGTATAATATATTTTAATGGGAACACACGTGCAAGCACTCGCTCGTAATCCATAAACGTGTCAGATAAATATACCATAAAAAATGCACGATCAATATACAAACAGACTGAATGCATGTGTTCACATTACGTCATATTGAATAATTTTTTTTTCAAATGTACAGGCATAATTTTTGATTTAACTAGACATTTCAAAATATATTTATTTACTAAACTAATTAATTTAATGCGGTCAGGATGCAATTCTGTTTGATTTTCTCCCGAGCTGGTAATAGTAACGATTTCCAATGTGCAAATTGAATTGATACATTATTTGTATATATCATGTGCCCCCAATGAACACTGTGCTTTGAATATAATTACAATTAACGAAATTGTCAAAATTAATAATATACATTAACCGCTGCAAACATTATTATTATTTTTATAACCATCAATCCGTGCTTGTTTATATTATGCACGCAAATCAAATAATCCGCCCGTCAAAAGTTTATTCTAATTCGCGTAAATCAACCACCGTGTAAAACCACACGAATACCGTGAGTTTGTTAACTAGATTACACATTATTTTAAGCGCGTAAAGCAAAAATTACTTGTTCAAACTACGACTGTAACGTCATTTTTGAAAGCTCTAATTTCTAATTTTAATTTTACATGACTATGGTTGGCATAATCACACTTAGTTTTTACAAGTTTTCGTTGCTTAAAATATAGGTCACCGCCTCGAAATGCGCACGGCGCATATTATAATATTATCCACGGTACCGTAATCGTAATCGGATTAAACGTGATAAAACACCGGCGAGAAGATGAATATAATAATGTGACGTGTAAACGAATCCGTCGAAACGCATACTGACGTTTATCGTCGAGGTGTACCTACGAGATATCAGAACGATGAACTATATAACGCGATGCACGGCTGTCCGGGGTCGGCGACATTAATTAAACTGCTTGTGATCTAAACCACTGTAATATTATTATAACGGCGTTTCGTGTTCGACTGGTGGACTCAAAAGCTCACACCGAAAATCGGAAATCCATTCTCCTCGGAGACCTTCAGTCTCGACTGACGTACCACGCGTGAAGCGGATGTACGGCGCGGGACACGGTGTCTTCCGTGAACCGTATTTAATATTATGCATTTATACCGGAAGAGTTATAGTTTGTTCGGTGACGTTTGTAATTCAGTCTTGTCCATATAATATATAGGTAACGTGATAGAGTGGTTTAAGTCGTCCCGTAAAACATGATGAGTACGACGTTTCGTGAACTCACGAATCGAATCTTATATTATATTCCTCATCCGTCGATTATTATATTATAGTGCCTCGTGACTACATGATAAAAATTGACAGCTTCCTGTTTACGATATAATATCGTATGTTCACCGCGTTCGCGACCGCCATGGTTGTACATTGGATAAAACATTGATATCACATTCGTGCAGAGGTGGATTTAAGGAGAACAGACAAGCCTATCTGTCCCCCCTCCCCCCCCCCAAATACCATAATGTATAGCTGTGTCAGCATATAGTTTTGACCCTGGCTTAAATGTACAAGGTTATTGCAATAGTACCTCCACTATATCGTATTATCACGTTCAGGAATTAAAATGGCAGCGTAAGGAGACGATCTATACTTAAGCTATGAGCTGTACCCTTATGATGACATTTTATATTGTTTGATAATAATATTGGCCATGGGCAATAACCTTGTATTTTTAAGCCATGGTCGTGAAGTAAAACTTGTGTGAGCAGGTAACAAAATGTAAAAAAAAAAATATATTTTAAAAACGAATTTCTATAGGTTTATTATTTAAGTTTTTGAATCATATTCGATTTGATACGCAATTAATAGATAAATACTTTGTACTTATAAGTCTTTGAAAGCGTGTAAGTAACGTATCTTATTGACGATTTGACGGACCTTACGTGATAATAGTATACGAGTGCACTAATCACTAATATAAGAGTGTTATTTTTTATATATATATTATATAACATGTGCTTATTTGATATCGTTATTTTGAAAATTTTTGATCCCCCTCAAAGAAGAGTCTCGGTCCGTCTAAAACCTAATCTCGAAGTATACATTTATGTGACGTGGAGGCCGTGCACTTGACAGAACGAATGATCGTTGAATCGGATTCTCATGCCGAGTGTATTATACTACGACACGCCGCGACTTTGCCGAACAATAATTATAATCACAATAATAATAACGGTATATTCGTCGTCGACTGCATATATATATATATATATATAATATATGTATTATAAGCATGATATCATATACACACGTATAGAACCGATTCGCTTCGCCGTCGTAGCCACCATATTATCTCGTGAAGTCTGTCAGGCGTGTTCAAATATTATAATAATATACAGTTTGACTGCTACAATGGCACCGTGGTGCGTTTGGAGGGGGTGTGGAGGGGTGTAGCCAAGCAATGAGTGCTTGGTTGGATGGGCGGACCTCTCCTCTGGCGAGACGGGCGTTTTTAATAGACTCGCATAAATCCCCCCTCCAGATATATATATAATATATATATATCACATAATATCACATAATATCACATCGGTGGCAGAATTCGTGGTCCATAGTTTTCCGGCGTAAAATATGTGCGCATATTACGGTAGGTACCAACTTTTATCGCCGTTTCAGGTTTCGTCGTTTCCGGTTCGGCACACTCGAAATTAATAGATTTTTATCGTACTTTGATGCATTTTAATACGCGTATTATAATGTACTGCAGCAGCAGTGTGACCAAACAGTGGCAGAAGATATTATCTTCATAAAACATTTGTTTTCGGAGATAAACTCTTTTTTGAATTGAGATTTTTATTTTGTATTGTCTTCACGTGTTAGTACAATACACACGATATTTTACATTTATGATTGGACACCGTGCGTGTGTATTTCAAAGCAATTATTTTTCTTAAAACAATGACAATTCCCTCTGTTCATTTAAAAGAGTATATTTTTTAACGCATGATATTCTAAATAATAATATTATAACACAATATAACAACGTCATTATAGTATATAACATATTAATTGTATTATGGATAATACTTTTAATGTGGAATTAAAATACTTTTCGAGTGAAACTAGGATACAATTTTAGAATTTGTTTGAATATGCTGAAAAAAAACTGGAATCTATTTGCGAGAAATGAGATGATAAATTTAGTAAAATGTTATGTGATTATTATAAGAACGTATAAATTAAATCTTTGTGTTTTTAAAACTTTGCCTGATATTTGTTACTAGAATACAGATACATTAATTTTTGAAATATTGCCTGACTAATTTAATACAAATATCATAATATTCCAAACTTTTTTATTTTAGGGCAGTATGAAAAAAATTAAAAACTTTTTGTTAGCCAATATAAAAATCCATGTTATTTTGAATTGTAAAATGTATACTAGATTATAATTCAGGTGATAATATCTGAAGCCTGACACATGCAACATTTGACACATCATGATGGGAGGATAAAAATTTAGGATATAAAAAATACTTTTAGATTATTCACTGTCCTTCAAAGGGCCGGATAAAACTTGTTTGTAAAGCGGATGCAGCCCGAGGGCTGTAGTTTAGAAACCCCTGGTTCATCTGATAGTTATCATATTATTTTATGCATTTGTTGAAAAAATTATATTAAATAGTAAGTCGTTTGAAAATGATTTATTAATACATTATAAGTGTATCAATCGGAAAAAAAGCATTATGTTCTATAACTGAGAAATCGATGAAATATGTAAAAATATGTAAAATGTTATTTCGTTTTTAAAACTCATTATTATAATATATACGAAATACTTGAAATAAGATTTTTACTATAAATAGGAAAATACATAAAAGATCATCTTAACCCTAAAGTTTTACGATGGCTATAAGGTATAATATTATTATTGTATCGACTGTATTATTGACTGCAAGTGTATAATATGTCGTAACACTGTTTAAATGTCCAAACTTTAAGGTTCTATTATGTTATCATTATATTATAATAGCCTAAAACGTATTTTATATCTGCATAGGTAGGTACACAAATAAATGGTTAATAATTCAGTAAATTATCGCAAACGTTTTCTAGCAAATAATTTATTGATATTATGTATAAACCATATGACATAATCACCAAGAAGAGAAAACAAAAAAATATTTAGCACAACAGGTAAAATACATACTCCTTTATGGAATAATCAATTATAAATAGCAATATATTTTGTGATAATATATGAACCCCCGGAAAAGTCTTTCGGCCTTTTCTACAAATGTATATCAGCTCGTTACTAGCAGAGACGTATACCTACGTGTATTATACTTAAACGTTAACCGAACGAACCGTTGTTTTTTAATAACTTATACCTACGAACACGACGCATTACACTTATTAAATATTATATTTTCCAAGAACGTCAGCGTTTTTAACCTTATTTTTTTCCCTACACCATCAACGTTTCAAAAAGCGAACAAACTCGCCGAATCTCGTTATTTGTGACGACCCGTCATGTTTTTTCTTATTATTTTTATTTTTATTTTTTTTTACCTCGAAACTAATAACCTACTCTGTATATAATATAACACGAGTTGGAATTGAAACGAGTTGTATAAACATTTTAGTATTGATTATTCCTGGTGCCTCGCAAAACGCGTTCGAAAGTATATTATATCCACTTATATACTCACACATACTCGCCTGCAGTATCTCTCACTCTCGCTCCGGCCTCCTCTCACCCCCTCTCATCCTCGCTCTCTCTCTCTCTCTTTCTCTCTCTCTCTATCTCTCTCTCTCTCTCTCTCTGTCTCCCTCTCCCTCTATCTCTTTCTCTCTTTCTCTCTCTCGTACTTATATGTGCCTATAGGTACGACGAACGTGTGTCGTGATGTGAAGAATGTCCATAAATTACCAAGAGACGTTCGCGATACTTATACACCGTGTTTCCGAGATGTATACGCAAATATATGAGTGAAAACGCTAAAAATACAATATCCACATACGTATATGATACGCACGTAGCTATTATACGAGTTGTTTTTTATATTCCGACATTCGTTCAATCCCTCGGGTGGTGGTATTCGTCTGGTTTATGTGTGGGTACGTATATTATTCGGTGTTTTAACGAAACGTTTTGCTGGTTTCCAGGACGAGAAAAAAACTAAATAGAATATTATTCCCTCTCTAGTATTCTAACTGCGCGGCCTGGGACACGTGGCAATGGAATAATAAAAACGAAATAAAACAATGAGAAGAAAGAGAGGCATCGTGATAAGAACGTACAACACGACCACCGCGGTGATTATTCTTTGTCGCAGTAACGAGAAGAAACCGAAAACCATGACCTCATAATCTGTGTAGTTGTCGCGTTTTTTGTCACCGTGTATCGTAGAAGTCCATATTATTATTATTGTTATTATATAAATGTACAGAATCTTTTATGAAACGCTTATCCAATTAAACGCTGTATAACGTGTGACGACATAGGAATACAAAAGTTTGATTCGACATGCCTACAGGCTATAATGTGTATAGAAGTTGTTGCTGTTGACAAGTTCATCACTGAATTCTAGTTAGGTACAGCGAGACCGGCATTCCTAAATTGGTAAAGAAGTACTGAATACCTTACAACAGAATTGTATAATATAACATTATAATATTAAATTAATAATATTTATTAGCATTGTTTAATTTTAATTCTGGCATAAAAATGAAAACTATTTAAATAGTAACTTGATTTTCAGTTACGTAAGTTTATATCCTGTAATCTTACTTTGATGCACTGTCACAAACAAAACCAACCATTACAGAAATAGATAACACGATAACGAACGCACAACCGAAATGTACCTAAATTGTCTATCCATAACGCCGTGTTACTTAATTTGATTCCAAAAAATATACTTAGCGACAATCTCATATTAATTATACGAAATAATGGGTCACAACTTAAAATGAAACCACAAAATAATTTTCACAATACTTATTGTGGTACATACATTTTTTTGATTTTGAAGAAAATGTCTTATTTGATTAACATAAAACGATTCAAAGTATTAAAGGAAATAATAAAATAATTGCATACGCCTTTAAATTAAGCTTAATATGGTGGCGCAGGGAGTAAAAGCAGTGTACAAATATTACTAAATTAAACTACATAATTAAATAAATTATACTGAAAATTATAATAAAAGGAGACAAAATATACACTCATAATTTTGTATTAATTATATAACTATTTACGCGGCTATTTTATAACTTCTCATGCAGATATTGTTGATAAATGTATACTTTAAAAATCGTAGAACTCAATTATTGCATGCACAAGTTAAACAAATCAATAAATTGTATGAAAAGAAAACAATTATTTTGTAAATAAATAATATAATAATATTTAAAAAATTAACCACCCTGAGACCCTCTCATAGGAACACTCCTGCACAGACATCAAACCATAATGAATAAATTAAGAATTGTTCTTACTTTATACAATGACGAACATCTACTGAACAAAAATGAACAACGTAAATGCACCTCTTGCAACACCTTAACTACAGTTTACACCTCCCGGCGAAAGACTCCAAGGATAGACTGATGCTAACCTAAAATCTATGTGAAATACTAGCACCCAACCTAGGGATGGCATCGTTTCTTTTTCAACTCTTTAATGAAAGGAACCTGATACAAAAATTATGACATATGCACACAGATTATACCACATGTAATTAAATAACTTAAATCTTTCATATGTTGTACTTAAAATATTTTGTTTAAATGTTTAAATTGTGATGTATTTAAGAAACAACAATAACCTCAGCAGTTGAGCCGTATATATAAACAATAAAACATTTTTTTTTTTTTTTTAACTCGTCTTTTATATTCGTTTTCAGTACTTAATTATATTTGTTGTATGTATTAACGAACAAATATTTAAATGTAGGGTCTTACGAGTAATTTATTTGATTTTTTCATAACTGTTATTCTTGACATTGTTGCAGACTTGTTTAAAATGTATATAATTATAAATTAATGTTAACTCCGAACCAGTAACTAAACAAAACAAACGAACAATCGTTGACTATAAAAACGTAAAGTCTGCATATTTTTCAATTGAATTGTTTCGAAGGAGAACGAAGACGCAGCTTCATTATATTCAACGGATTTGGCAGCGGATATATATTACTCTAGGATGGTGTATGACCACTAAACATCAAGATTTACATTTTGTTTTATGCGCACGTATACGATGTGTATATAATATATATATAATTTAGGCCGTAAAAAACGGAAAAGGTCAATTTAGAATACGGTTGGGCAACCCCAAACGTATGTTGTATATATTATTATAAGTACGTAATATATATACTAAAAAAGCAGATAAATTGGGTGTGCACGCCTCGGATTTTCACTTTTTGTGTTGTATGCATATTCAAAAGCTTCTTTGAATCATATTGTTCCGTATTACGTTTTACTGCACGCGTCAAACGTTTGAACATCGTCCGCACACACGACGTACAACCCCCTCCCCTACACATCCCCTACACATACCCACCCACTACCACATGTACGTACCGTCGGGAGGTTTCTTTTCAAGGGCGAAAATTGAGTTTGACACCCCGGCGCGTCGCCGCAGGCCGTGTCCCGTCATACTTACACCTTCAATAAAAGACTCTCACACACGTGTCCTACCCTACTACTGCACCGTCACCTTTCAGCTGTAGTACGTGGGGACCTTTGCGTTGACCTTTGCGCGCGACCGTCCGTTTCAGCACCCCCGCACTGCATTTCCAACTGCTCCTCCACCGCTGTTTTTGGTGATGGAAGTTGGGAGGGGGGGGGGTGGCTGGTCCTCTGCCACCTGGAAATTCGATCTCGCCGCGGCGCTGTGGTACGCACTCGGCCTCTGGTCGACGGGGTGCGTCTTATATAGACGTAAATATTATAATGTACTCTTGGAGGGGCGTGCTCGCGGAGAGGACCACGATTGTGGGTTAGCGGCCAACCCAAAAAAATAACCCTCCGAGTCAATACTACATATAGGTACCTACTACTATATCGTGCACAAACATAACGTATGCATACATGCAGTGTGTATATTATATATTGTATATTGTTTATACGTTATCATGGGTATGAAAGATTTTACGAGCAAACCGGCCCCGCTGCGATGATTTCGGAATGGTAAGGGTTGGTACGAACCTCGCGGCGAACGTGCAAAACAATCAGTCGGCAAATCGAATGAGACCCGATGACGTTAAACGGTTATTCAAACAAAAGTCGCGCTCGCGTAACGATATCAACTAGGTAGGTATAATATAATATGGGTAGTCGGTGCGTGGCGGCGGCGGCGGCAGTAAATGAGTCCGATTCACCGGGGAATCCGCCGCCCCGCTGCTGCTTCCAATTAGGAAACGGCATTGGACGAATTCTTTATATCTCTGTCACTCTACACCACCCCGCCCTCTCCACCATCATTAGAATGTGTGTGCGTTTGCGTGCGTGTGTGCACCTATAATCTCACTCTCCCTCCCCACATAATACATACCTAAATGTGTAGTCGAGTGGTATATGCACGACGTAGGTCGTTTTGCGCCCTCTATGCCCTCGTGTGCACGCACACTGTACCATATATTATCGTATATATTTATTGTGTGTGTGTGTGTGTGTGTGTGTGTGTATAGTCGCATTGAAACGCTGCCGTAATGAATTCCATTTCAACTGTGACGTTTCCAAATTATTATTATTATTATTATTATTATTATTATATTTTTTCATCCCCTTTTCCACCTCCGCTTTTTTTTTTACGATTTTTCGTTTATTTATTTTCGTTTTTTCCGCCGGATTTTATTTGCTCGCCCTGATTTTCACATAGTGCCGCCGCTCGTTATTCAAAGGAACTCACAACCACCGTAACCACTGCCACCGCTCGTCGTGCCCTCGTTGTCCTACGCCATCATCCATTGAGTGAAGAAAAAATAAAAAATAATAAAAGCAAAAATTTCAACGCTGAAACCTAGGGGCAATGTGTGCATACCGCACTTACCTATCTGACAAGGAGTATATACATTGTATAATATATAAAAAAAATATAATACTTATTTCTTGTTTAAAAAAAAATAAGTGAATGCAATGCTCATATAAAAGATATCCTCAGCATACACATTATTTCTACATAATATATATGTATGTGCTATATTGCATACTGTATATAATATATATATATATATATAATACAAAGCGAGTGAATTTTTCCGACAACATAAAATGCTAAATATTTTTGAGACTCCTGAAATTGTCAAGTACATGATAAATAGAAAATTCTATATTACTCCAAAACATGCTCACGATATAATTTTTTAATAATGTTTAATATAATATACTTATATATCAACTGCAATACTACTTAAATATGCGGAATGAAAATTTAAAAGTGCCACAATGCGCGCGTGTATAGTACTTTTAGTATTTACAGTTATCCGATTCTGTTTCTTTTATTTTTAATTTCCATATTCCACGAGTAAATAATAAAATATATTCGGTATTCAACACGACAAATATATCGGGAAAAAAACTGAATAATAAAAAATGATAAAATGATAAAATGAAAATGTGAGTTTGTTTTTTTCTACATAACGGGATTTTTTTATATATAAAAGAGGGGTATACAATGTACACACCGTAATACCACTGCTTTACCCTTTTATTACTGTCCGAAGGTTTTTCAAATAATTCGTAAAATATTCGTGAAAAGTAAACCTAATATTGATAATCATAATATTAGTCGTCAATAAAAGCGAATCTTTTTCAATATTATTTTCATTTTGAATATAAACCACTGGTATAAATTTTAAATATTATTAACATCTCATTCGGCAGATTGATATGGAAACGATATGATTATATTATTTGATTTCGTTGATGATTTGCGTTTACGTATTGTATAATATGCATGATATTGTAATAACTGTATGTGTGCCATTTTGAATTGACTCGTTGAATGATATGTGTGGGTACCGAGAGTCATTGTAATCGAACAAATATTATTAGTAACAATTAAAAATAATTATTAAATATTTATTAATGTTATAATAATGTACAAAAAAATTATTATTGAAATAAAGAAAATTCAATATACTCTATAAGTAAATGCAATAATTAATACATCAAGAATCAAGATACATTGATACCTAGGTATTAAATAATAACTTAATAACTTATTCGGTATGTATTATACTGTGTGTAATTATAATAAGATAAATTAATTTAAGTGATTAAAAAAATGAAAAGACACGTTGTACAGTTTGCCTATTGGTTATACAAGCAAAACGTTTTTCAAAGATGCACATCTGTATTATTGTTTAAAATCTCGCTTCTTGACAACTATTTAACTCGGCTTATGGATGTTTTAGTGTAGGTTAAAATTATGTAAATTTAATAATTTCTCATATTAGTTTCTTATCAAATGAATCCCTTGAAATTATATAGTATAATAGTAAGTTACAGTATATTTAACCTTTATAATTATATTTAAAACAGTATACTGGTATTACCATCTATACATTTTAATATTATTATATTAAACATAATATATAAAATTCAAAATCCAAATAAATATATCTGGGTAAAAGATTTTAATTTTAATCTATTATTAAAAAAGGTGTATTTTTACTTCAGTATATTAAGCGTATAAACCCTTCTCTACTTACCTTTTCATTTTTTTGTCATTTTTTATTTGAATTATTTCCACAACTTTACACTATCTACTTTTTTATGAGTAGTTATTAGTTATTACTATTGACATTGTAAATAGTTTTTACACAGGGCCATAAGTCATAACAATTTATAATGTATAAATATTTTTTATTAAAATGTAGGTACTCATTTAAAATTTTTTTTTTTTTTTCATATTCACAGACGTTTTAGATATAATAATATCATATTTTTTCCCCAATTCATACGTATATTCTCACATCTTAAGTAAAATATTTTGTTTTTATCTCTAAATAAACATATAGCATTACAATAAAAAAAACGAAACATTCATAAGATGCAAAATATTTAAATGCATCTACAAATATACGTATAATTATTTATGAAGTCATTAAGATTAAAATTTTTTATTATTGGATGAAAAAAAATTTGAATGTTATACTGAATAACTAAATTATAGTTATAAATCTAATTATTCAAAAAAAAAAATTGATTTTAATACTTTTTGAACTTATGATACACATAAAACAGTTTTAACATACAACTAAAAAGTAAACTTAAACAACACAAATGTTATTTTTTCCACTTGAATTATTTTTAGAAAACAAGGAATCAAAAGAACATCATTAAGTTAGCTAAAATGTTACCTAGCTTTGGAGTAAATCCAATTACCCTAACAGTAATCCTTATAAATTAAGTTTGTTTTAATAGTTTTATATTTAAGCTCATCTTATCCTTATTTTATTGATAGCAATTTGAAAATGTTGGAAACTTTCTAGTTCGTTATAATATTAACCAATCGTATAAACTTTATAGTTGATATTAAAAAATATAATGGAAATGACAATTTGTAACAAAATGATAAGTAAAAACATCATCATGCCACGTACGAGTAATGAAAATGTACATAACATACTGTTTAATTTATAATATTTACAATATACACAATTGTTTTACTATACCATAATTGTTGATATTTAGGCTTGTACTTTTGATATTTACCCTCGTATTTTCAATTATCTCTTTTTTTGCATTCTTAAAAAACAAGTTCCCATTGTTTACTATTCTATTATTTTCTATAATTTTCTTTATATCCCAACTGATGTGAAATTTTCAATAATTCACATTTCTCATGAATTCTTATTCTTTTGTTTGTTTTCTCCGCTAACATAAACTATAAACACTTATAAGTTACAACGCATTAACATTTCCTTCCATATGATAACAATTTTGTTCGTTCTGTAAATTGTTTAAGACTTTAAACTGATATAATACAGGTAGGTAATTAAACGATTAAAAATAAAAGCACATTACGAATTAACATGACAACATGTATATATCTCGAACAAATCTTATATTGTATATATGATTTTATATTTTAATAATGATAACTTTCAAAAAATCATTGAGTTAAAATCTCATTTGTTATATTATTATTAATATTATTATTAATTAGTTTAACGCCGAATGGCACATTTACAATATTTTTTTATAGAATATTTTATATTGCATTAGATTATATTACTAATATCAAAATAAAAATAATAACTGTGCATCTTTAATATAAAGGGAGAATCATTTAATAGCATTTCATTACCGATTTAAATTCGTTTTCTACCAATTTTTATGAATGAAAAAAAAACATTATTTACTAAAGTGTTTGAAATACACGTCGTCTTAGGGACCACATGCATAATATTTTCAAATCTTTAATACTTTAGACCATAAAACGGGATGACACAATATCGGTGGCTATTGTCGGTGCGCGCATTCGTCGAACATTTAAAAGTCGATAACTTATATCGCAAGCAAGTATCGCCAGCAGTGAGAGCGAAAGGCATGAAACCGGCACAATTCAAGCGTTATTATTTTTATACACTTTTACACCACCGGAATGACGTGCCGATCGGTTTTTCTTTCTTCTTACACCCTGAAGAACGGTGGTGGAGCATATAGGTTTAGGGGAGGTAACACCGCGTGCTAGGAATTTACCAGCCACCATCACCACCGCTCGATCGCAACCCTTTTCATACGAGAACACAATACCATACGGATGGAATGCAATGTCCACGAGTGAAGGCTACAGAAGACTATTATTACATTAAAAAAAAAACACAGTGCCTTCCGGAGGACCGGAAACGCGCGCTCTCCCTCTCTCCCTCACTTTATTTCCTCTATCTCTCCATATATTATTGTGATATTATGTAATCGAGTTATCCCAAAATCCGAGGAAATATTGATAAATGATGATCAATTTTTTTCACCGAATCCTACCTCCGAAAACTCCTCTTGGGCAATTGTTGATGTGCCTCAATTTAATGCGTAATCCAGTTAACAATAACTGAATAATATTGTGCAATATATTTATATGTACATAAAATATTGTCCAGGCGTTATGAAAATAGTATTAAGTTACACAGCTGCCGCCCGAGGGTAACGCGCGAACGGTATTCACGATGTCAAAAATATATATTGGTTGTAAAAAAAAAATTCATTTTGGCTCTTGGACGTCGGAAACATGAGAAACATTTCCTGGGATCATATTCTACCAGAGATTATCGAAACAACAGTTATATATTTTTATTGTCCACAATATTATTTTATCGACTACCCCTATGTCCGTTCCAAACGTATACAACGAACTTTATTGGTGCGTTGTATTCCAGTGTCAGTCGTCGTAAGGTCGAATATTTGGAGCCTTGGGGGGAAGGTAGTGAAAATCGAAAAGTAATTATCAGTCTGTCTTTCGTGACAGCCATGCCAGTGTAAATACCTAATTAAATATTTTAATATAAATATTAGAAGAACCGCTGACACGTTATATATTTGGTTTATAAATCGTAATAATTTATTTTATGATACAGTTTCCAATAGTCTGAATATTTTTATTTTTCGTTGAGAAGTTGACAAGCGTATGACATTGACACATTGGCTTTTATATTTTTTTTTTTAGATTTCCTACTTTTTTTTTAGAATGAGGTAAAAGTAATTGATAAGAGGGGTATGGGTACCTATATAAGTAAGTGTACTAGTTTAACATATTGTGGGGAGTATTAGGGAATTAAATATTGAGAGGTTTTAAAATGATCGATTATAACTTTTTTCTGATTTACATTGAAGAATTTGTATACATTATAAAATATGTACTTGATTCATTTTATTATCAAACACATTTAATACGTCTCTTCAGCATAAACTGTCTTTAATAAGTTACCTGCTTTGAATGCCTCAATATTGTCATTTGTCATTCAACTCTATGAAACTCTAATAATATTATATCAATCAAAATAAAATTGTCTAATAAAAAACTAAATCCATTTTATAACGACTTACAGTTCTTAAAGCGCACATTATTCTCATACTGTATTATGACTAAGTAAATCGTTTTTTTTTTTGTGAGGAACCGGACGGTGTACTTTTTTATTGTATTAACCAGATATGTATTATTTGTATAACATTTTTTTAGCTTAATAATAATTAAATCTTTGGTTACAAGCAATTATGATTGTATAAACACTGTAATATCATACACATTATTATCTGTTAGGTTAGGTTAGGTTAGGTTAAGCAGCTGTACTGGATGATATTGATTGACAGTATTAAATGTTTCGTCTTGACCGAATTTAGTAAGATAAATTAGTAACAACATTCATATTGTTCAGAAAAATTAAACGTATTTACCTATAATCTCCATTTACAAACATTTTTAACGTCAAAAGAAAGAACTATACGTGATTATCCGAAAATCTGTTTCAACCCGCGGTACAATGATAAAGATTACTTTAGAATGTTCAGCAACAGGAAATTAATTTTAAGTCAACAGTACGTGTTTGGAGTGTCGAAAATATCATTAGTAGAATATTTTCAGTTTTTACGTTATGCATATTGCGTACCTTTAGTGATGTGTTTTGTATAGACACAAACATAAAATAATACTAAATTTATTAAATGACAACGATAAAATTAAACTGAAATTTTGTGATACAATATATATTTTTAATTGAAAATTAATATTTTAATTATTATTTAAGTTAAAATTGTATATAAACGTAAAGAAACTTAAGAAACAGATATTTTAGTAGGTATTTTCTAATATAGTGATATTCTTTTAACAAATTCATATATTTTAAACACTTAAATACAATTTTAAATAAAAATCACTAATAATAATAATTATTGTTAAATGTTAATAACTGTATTATTATTAAAAATAAAAACTGTTTGGTTATACTGTCTTATTTTTATGTGAAAAATTAATATCGAATTAATATTTTAAACTTAAGTTTTAATATTGTATATACCTAGCAAACTGTTATAAGTATCTTCTAATATAGCATAGAATATTGTACACCTATTAAATTTGTTTTTATGTTGTGAAAAAAAGTTTATTTATGTTGTTTTGTATTTCAAATACAGCTTTGGATGTGTAAAAATGATTTAGGAACTTCTAAGGATTTAATAAAATATCTGTGAAAAAAAATTAATAGCGTATCAAACAAAATAATAAAATCAAATTACGTTTAGTTTATTAATCAAAATATGATCATAATTTTTCCTTTTATTTAAAAATGTTTTCATTAATACAAATACTGTAGCGTCAATACAAGAAAAATATTTAAAAAAAAACAGAAAATAAGCAAATAAATGAACTATTCGTATTGTATTGAAGTAAGAAAGTCAGCTGCGATGTTTATACAGGAAGTTATTATCCATGAGGCTATTTAATTATATTTTATGACTTAAAAAACAACAAATAATGTTTCTCTAAAAAGTAAAGAAATGTGCTCAAGTTTTAAATGTATATTTGTATACATTTTTAATAACAAATCTTAAAACACAATTTCGGTAAAACTGTATTTTAGTCTATATACTGTAAATAAAACGCGTCATAAATCTAGTAATATATGGTACACTAAATATAAAACTATTATTGCATTGTTCCAGAAAAATTAATTATTGAATGTACCTTTAAAGACAGAGAAGAATGAAAAAACACGGATGATTAGGAAAACCGATGATATAATGATATATCACCTATGTGCATCACAAGACCTGAATTGATAAAAAATTAAAAATCGTTGACTCCTTCGAAATTATGTTAGTTCAAAGAGTAAAACGTTTTGAAGCCAGTTTAAAACACCAGGCTTACCGCGCGTCGTCGTAATGATTTATAATTTGTTTAACATTTCAATAACTAGATTATAATAATATCCTCATTGCATCTGGGATAACTGGTAAGGTTGCTTAATTTCAGTTTTAATTGCATTTTTATCCCTTTAAAAGACCTTAATAAATAGTTCTATCAGTTTTCACCGTTAGAGTAAGTGATATGACGAGCCATATTTTATTGTCTACGGTGAAAATCGTGAATGAGTTTGTACAAAAACATTGTCTATATGTAATGTTGTATAGTAAGTATTATACTATAATTTAGACAGTGAAGTTGTTGCATTTGTATATTTTTCGTAGATGCTTATATTCATTGCTAAGTTAGCTTAAAATATGTATCGGTTAACAGTGAATTTAAAACAAAAACATTTTTATTGCAATAAATGCAATTTTTTTAATTTTTTTTTTTTTAGTGCCATTTGAACCTTTTGATGTATAAAATAAGAATGGTTCACATAACTTATCTGTTGGTATTCATAGAGTTGCGAACAATATAGAAAATTTTTTTTAAAAGTTGACTAGCTTATTTCCAATGTACAACAAATATTTTTTAATGGACCCTCATGTATTTAACTGTTTAAAGAAGAAACTCCAAGTATTAATTTACCTTCTCAGTTGATAATAACTCGATGAGGTAATTGGTAAATACCATTTTCTACTAATGAGAACATTTTTTAGGAATAAAAATTATGGTACAATCATTAAATTCAAATTATGCTATTTGTATTAAAGAAGTTCAAAATGATAAGTTAGATAGTTCAACGGAAACCAATTTAGCATTCAATATTTCCGATTTCGAATTTATGCCAACAGAAATGACTAAGCTCGAAACCCAACATGTTCCATTAAGCGAAGCTTCATTTAAAGTTAAAAAAATTGAAATTGAATTAGAAAAAATTACGAGACAAAATGAAATTTTAATAAGGCAGATATTCAAAAGTAGATACCTATTTTACAAAAAATAGTATGGGTTTCAAACAATTATTTGTATTTCCAAAATATTGAGTGGAGAAAAACTGTCGATAAAGGGATTGTCAGAAGACCAGGCAGTGACGATCCAACTTATTTAAAGTACGCACCAATTACAACTAAAGATGTAGAAATAAGTGTCTCTCGATACAAGAATATTTTGAGCGATTACAGATAGTTATTCGATTTTGAAAACTAAAAAAAATCATTTGGCATGTAGTGTAGTAACATAAGAAACATTTGTTCTTTATTTGTTTTTGTATTATAATATTTTATTTTACTGATGAATGATGAATAAAGATTAATGATTATAATTATAATATAATAGTATAATATTATATCATATAATTATAGTTTATTATTTTATTTGACTAATGAATAATGAATAAAGATTAATGATTATACTGAGATTTTGTTAATGCAGTTTTCAAAATGTATAAGTGCAATTTTTAATATATTTTAGTGCACTAATGCAATCAATTTATTGAGTTATTAATTAATTAACTTCACTGCTTTAATAATAATGTTATCATAATCATAACCATTTGCACTGCAGTCCACAGAAATATAATATTCATTTAGAGTGCAGATTTTTTTATGTTTGTACATAATTTTGTTTAATGCAGGTATATTAATTCTGATGAAAAAAATTATAATTGCATCCCGAATAAAATAAAACTTAATGTATTATTTTTACATATTTTCGAATAAGTATTGTGAAGTAAGCATCTAACACATTATTGTTCTATATTTTCCCAAAAAGTACCTATATTTTTTTTTTAAATTTACATCACCGATTTACAGACACTGATATAATTGACATTAATCGTTATTGTGTCTTAATCATTATGTTCAATATTTTGTTAAACATTGTATAATTTATTAAGCGTCGTACCTATAAGATAAATGCTTTTGATGTCATCAGTGAATATAAATGTAGACTATAGTTGCATTCACATTATTTTGTTCATATTACTCATCAGTACATTTTTCTTTTAAACACAGTAGCAATTAATATTTCATAATAGTTTTTTAAATAAATATTTTAGCAAAAATAACAACTTAAATATATACATATTTTCTCCTTTCTATCGCAAAAAAATTCACAAATTATAATATATTATTATTATAAAATCTCGTTGAATTTTAAATGTTTTGTTGTCTCTTTGAATATAAATATATTTTTGTACCGGGATATACAATTTTTGAGACTGATTTTCGTCATCAAAGATACTTATTAACAAAAACATATTAATGATTTATGGATTTTTTTTGTACAAGAAAAATAACTACGAGCGTGCAATGTATTTTTCGAAACTATGCGTATATGATATATGTGTGTTTGAGTAGACATATTGTTTAAAATACATAATATTAATGTTTTCTTTGCTGTGGTTCTCGATTCGCTTAACACCATTACAAAAAACATTCTTGGTGAATTTGATCATCACAACAATAATATGTGATATTTTTTTACGATATTGCGTATAGTCGAGTTGATCTTGTTTAACAAACGCTTTTAATGCGCTCCCGCAAAACTTAATAATATTACTGAAATTTACAATTCAATATATATATACATATAATATATATATTATAAACATAACGACCGAGTTTACGCAAATATTCTTCAAAATTAAAACGAGGATTTTATCACACCTACCCACCTACCCACCTTCTGGTTGTAATACCAGCTTCAATTGGGACGGTTATTATATAACTCGGCACATAAAAGTATTTCGCACCCAAAATGTAATATACACGAATTGCTCGTAAAATTCTACCATAATTTATTTCATTTCATTTCCTTACGGGAAACGAAAACAATTTTCTCTCTTGATGCATTTTCCTTATGTTCATTACTCTTTAAGATATTTATGACACAAATGGTTTTTCTCATAAACGTTATGATTTTACGTAAAAATAATGTACGAAAATTGTATCAAAAATAAGAGATAATCCTTATCCATCGAATAACTGCATCTCAAAACTGTTCAAGTATTAATACGCATCAAAAAACATCTTCGATGGAATCGAAATCTGTCAATACATATATCCATTATCCAATCATAGAGATAAAGTTATCTCATATTATGATTATTATAACGCATATAAATCATAGACTTATTGAAATATGAAAAGCATCAACGATTATTTATGTTTAGCATACTTGATATAATATATAGGGTGATTCACCAACCATGCTCTCTTCTATTATCCTTTGATAAAGAATGTATTCAAATTCTGATTTTTAGAATTGCCTAAGTATTCTTAAGGACCTTAATATTATTTTAAATTATTTACCTTTTTATACCATTTAAGGAGTATCGTGTGGTTGTACAAACTTAATTTTCTTCAAATGAAAACGAACCCTTCTTTACTGTAAATTAAATTTTAACTTACTAAGTTACTGTAATTTAATTGTTAAGAAGATAATGTTTCTGAAATGTTTATGTACTTGTCTCAATCAAATTTGAACCAAATTATTAGTGTGAGTTATTAAAATTTGCATAATTTAGTCCAAATGATTGGTTTTATAAAAATGTAAAATAAATAATAATATATGTAAAATTGGGTCCAGTATTTTCTATTCTCAGACAATTTTTATTAAGTATAAAATGTTAGTGGATAATATTATTAATAACTTAAGTTTTCAAATTATCATAGCTCTAATATTCCGTACCCATCAAGAGGACTTATTATAAATTGTTAACTAAGTTAAATGACTTAAAAACTGCTTCTTTAAACTTCTATTTAGATACATTAAAATGTTAATAAAAGCTGTTGAATTCACAATTTACAGAAAAAAAGACGATTCTTCATTCAATAAGAAATTGGTATCGCCAAAAGAAACTCTCTGAATTATATAGAGAGTCTATGGGTACCTTACAAAATTGTCTTTAAGTATACTTTCTTACGAATATTCAAACTAAATAAATAAATTCAAATTAAAGGGATAATAAGAGACCATTATTGGTGGACTTTCTATTTAACGCGCATCATAATGTTAAACAAAGTAAATTGTATCATAAAAAAATATTTTTTTACTTTAATTTCAATACAATACCAACAGTAGCGACATTTGGAGTAAAATCATCAAGAACCATACTTAATATTTTATATTAAATTGCACGTGATCTAACGAAGCCTGGTAGCAGTTGGTGGATGAAATAATAAAATTGTTGGTTTAGCAATTGTTACCTGTTGTAACACCATAATCACGTAGTATCACGTAATATAACAACCAGATAAGTTTGCTCTTATTTAGTTATTAGTAGGTACAATAGGTACATATTATAATAATTCGTTGCTCCCCATACTTATGTATATGTATATATATATATATATATATAAGAAAATGCATTTAATTTTGTAAGGAATATATATATCCTAAAGGTATCAGGTATAGTTTCATCCGCAACTTTTTAAAATGTAGTTCTTTTTAGTTCCTATACTTTTCCAAAACTTTTGTCTAACAGCATTAATGATTTATGTATTTTATTCGAACATTTTTGATTATATAAAGAGTTAAAAAAATTGTCCAGTAGTAGTGTTGTTATATAAAATCCAGGTTTAAAAACAGAAGTACAATTTATATTATGCCTTATAAAACGAGGAAGCTTTATGAAACCAGCTATAAGTTATTAATTTAAATAATAGCGAGCGTAGTGTAGGTGGTTTTCACCTCTGTCACCCCAAAAACGTAAATAAAAATATAAACCGAGCAATAAAAATGCTGATTACAAAAAAAATATATAAATAGAAGTAGAAATCATTTTACGATTCACGGCTATGGGCGGTAAAAGTCCGTTGTCATGAGTCATATAAATAAATTTTAACACGTACTGCCAAATGAGTGTTTCGTGTGTGTATGTGTGTAACATAGGGGAGTGTTAATTTTTTTTTAAGAAATAGATATGCTATATACTCTCGATAGAACTTATACTTTTAAAGTTATTATTATCAACTAAGTATGATTCGGGGAAGCAGCGGTAGTGATGCTGAAGAGCCGAACGAAAGCTTTTTTTCACAAAATCCTAAATATAATATCATATTGTAACATAATAAGTCAAACGCGGAAACGTAACCTAATATACGTATTGGAATCGTAACGAGACGAACGAAAAAATACAAAAAAATACAAAAAAATAACAATACCGCAGAAGTAACATCAGATACCTAATAATATACCGGCGGCAGCAGTGGCGCTTACGTAGTTACGTCACCGCCGCCGGACACGTAATACAATAACACGATATTAATATTATTATTTTACGGTTTTTGGACCCGCGTCGTCCTTGCCGCAGCCATATCACACTACACCCGTTTAACGCGTGATGTAGTGCACGCTCGACCTACGCACCTGACCCGAGGCTCACGAGTATAATTTATACGTCCAATAAATAACGCGTCACCCCTCAGACCACACCCCCGCCGCCTCAAACTTCTACAACCCTTCTTCCACTACACCCTGCTGGCCGTCGACCAACGTTTTCCGTTTCATTTTGCACCGTTTCGCGGACACCGGACCGGAAGCTGGTTATCGGTCTTTGTATTCGTCGTTGTCGTCGTCGTCGTCGTCGTCGTCGTCGCTACCGCTTCCAGTTCGAATGTGATAACGCCGCCGCCACCCCACGTGAGACGAAAATGTGAAATTGTATTGCCACTCCCTCCCCCCCCACACATCACAAAACTCGTATTTATATAAGTCACGCAGTTCTCTGAAAATGATATAATGATTATTATATGACGTTGGCCCGGTTTGGTCGACAGTTGTTTTTAAAAAGAAATAATATACTGCGATGCCTGTTTAAGTGACTCATGAAATACTGGTCACAAAAGTTGCGTCGACTCCATATCAGATGGAGGTGGTTTTACACTATACTGTAATTAACACCGACGGCGGTGTGCTTCAGATAGAGATCGACTTATATATTGTATTTATGCCCAACAAAAAGGGAAGGTCGCGTATAACGTGCCTTCCGTTTTAGATGAACGAAAAACATCAACCCCTACTACGACAAGTATACATACATTCCTCTCAGTTTTCACTATGGTCTGTGTATATCTATTATAAGGTATCGTGGGCAATCTGCAGAGGTTATTATCTCGTTGTTATTATTATTATTATTATTATTTTTTTTTATTCTCTCTCGTCGTTTTCGTGCCGTCTACAGTTCCGTTCAACCTACAGCATGAGTAAGTTCGTGAGTAACACGGAGTAATGTATCACCGGTATGTCCGGGGGTGACATCGGAGACACACGCATAAGTCTATATGTTGTCGGTTAACGAAATTGTGAATTTTTCATTTGATGATTATTACTTTGGCTAGTATTTTTCATATTATTTCTATTCAATGATTAATAACTCTGTGTCTCGATGATCATAACTAAATATTTAATTTCTGTAAATGGTTTTTTATTCTTATTTAATTTTTATATTATATTGTTTACATTTTTTATTAATTCATAACCACGTGTGGTGACACTTGTTTGATCATAAGCAAATCTCCCAATCACCTACACGAGTTGCATATGTTATACAAATTAATATACTCATACATATAATAGTATTTCTCGATATTCTTTGTGTTGTAGGTATTGACTAAATGTATGTGATATCTAAATTGTCCTGTGCTCTCGTGAAGTCTCTGAAGTATTTATATATGATTATACACATAACTTATAAAGAATATATACATAATTAGATCACATAATATGTATATGATTATTTGTTTTATGGCTACATTTTCTGTTTTTTATGTTCCCGAGGTTTTTATGCGGGAAAGTTCTTTTACTATAAACTTCGACTATAAAATACACATTTAATATATTTAAGTAAATTCCCCCACCAATCACATGCATTTAATTTTTTATTTATCCAGCTGACCTAAAACTATTTGATATTTTATGACCTTCCTATCTATTTACCTATAATAAGTAGTATTGATTAAATAGAATAGGTAAGTATCAAACTACATTGCACAAAAACAAATTCCGAATGCTGCGGAATTTTAGGTTCAGGGCTTCAGCTGTAGTTTGGCGAGCCTTGTTAGACGTCAAACGAAACTATACCCAGACCAGAACACATGCAGGATGTCACATATTTATATATTATTATGATATAATATAATGTGTAATGAAAAATTGAATGAGGTTTATTTTAATAACAAAACTCTCTTACCTCAATCCACGTTATCCGAAAACGTACGTATTGAACATGACACTCTCAGAATGTATATGCTGACGTCTATCTGAAACAAAGATTAAAAAAAATCCCGGTTAAATGCATGTTATATTATATTCCGTCAAGACAACGACGTTTGGAATATTTCCACGCAAAACAATACTAGTACAACACTGGAGATAGATTTATGGGGGTTGTGTTGCAGAAGGAATACGTGTCAAAAGTTTTAGGTGTTTGGTGAGTTAGCTACGACGGTGATCGAATGGTGTGAGGTGGAGAGAAAACTAATGCGCACGAGAAGACGACGGGTCGGCCTGTAAACTCGACGGGGTGTAGGATTTTCGAGCTCGATCCGTCGTAGTATAACAAACAGTCCGGCGGACTGCGGTCGGACGTCGAAAGAAGATAAAAACAAAGTCCTTAAGCTCTGAAGGTTAGGACGTTAACTAGTCTTTGCAGCACGGTTATTGGCTCAAGGGCCAGACAACTCGTATACACTACCTACGGAGGTAATGTGCTAACCTAACCTTAGGGGTTGGCGGAGTGGGGTGAGAAGGGTAAAAGTATTCTACTTTCTGGAACAGACCCGAAACGGTGGCCGATATTTTATAATATTATTATTACACTGTAATTATACTGTTCGTGGCTGACTGCCGTAAAATACAACGAGGTAAAATAATAACGATATTGCCCACTCATAAAGTCATAACGATGCATCCGAAAAGCGTGTTCAAACGGTCGTCAGATTAAGAATAATAATAGGTACTCACACTGTAGCAACAAACTTCCATTAAGCCCGAGGAAACATTGCGGTGAAATTTTAAAATGTATTAATGATAATACGTACCTAATAACTAATAACGTTATGAAATATAAAACTCGATAAAGTGAAGTGTGTACCATAAAAACTGTAGAATATTACCATAATATCGGCAGAATGAAAACCGAGTGCCACGCATGAGCACAAATGTGCACAAATATAGGCCGATTTATAGTCATTGTCACTAAATTAGTAACAATAACTTATGTTTGAAAAGTTTGGTTTTTTAATTAAATGATAACGATTATAAAAATTAATGTGTACATAATATTATCTTATTATTATTATAACGTTTTCATTTGAACAATAAAGTTTAATACATCACGCATAATTAGTTAAGAAATGATGTCAATTTAATTTAATTTTAATAACACCCTTAATTTCAGCCTCAGCACCATTTTTCCTTTTTAAAGGCTACTTACAATAATATACATACCTAATACACAAAATGATCCGGTGCTAACATTTTTTTTTCAAAGATTGAAGTTGTTGAGAAGTTTATGTTGATCAGAAATGCGTTGTTATGTATGCTATACCTTTTAGTATGTAAGTCGTGTAAGAAAATGTTTTACCAGTAAACTTTAAAATATGCGCACTTTACACAAAAAAAGAAATTTTTTTAAAACTATATCCGCTGTTGAACCTCTCTACTCTTTTACACCGGGTTCAATTATCCGACGACGGTGTAAGCTTTGCCCTGAATATTTTTTTAAATACCTAATAAAGAAAAGTGTTAAAAGCGAAAATTACTTTTCAACCATGTTAAAAGCGCAGTAACCTTTAAGTATCGTTTAAATAACTTTTATTTTAAGATAAAGGTATAACCACTGTGAAGCTATAAAAATACAATATCAACTGAACATATTTTATGCGAAACCATATACTTTATGTACCTACATAGACTAAATGGTTTTTTTTTTAATTGGGAAAACTTTACTTTTACAACAAAAATCTACAAATTTCTAGTAAGTGCACAACGAAATAATAATTAATATCTAGCATCTAAAGTAATACTTCATCGAACCAAATTAAATTATTTTATATACATGTTCAGTGCAGTGCACCGGACACTCAATTACTATGAATATAGGATATAAATAAGTTTGCGAGTGCTTATGTTTTACAAACATAGTTTTTCACTCCTTCAAATGTTATAGAACAAGAAAATAAAGACAAACATACTTGGAACACACATACACACACACACTCACATATATATATAAATTAAAACAACTATTTTCTGCACATCTCTATGCGTTTTCCAAAAGCATAAAAAAACATAAGACGGAAATTAGTAGATAAGACTTATTATTTAGACATTATGTTCACAGTCCAGGCAGTGGAATAATCAGGGTTTTCAATGGGTTTTGTGGTAGAGCTAAACATAACAAATACTAATTAGGCACCCTGTAACTAACTATTATTTTCATTATAAATAAATATCTTATAATTGTGCCTATAACATGTGCAATAATTTATATAAATAAATGGTATAATATGCTAACCAGTGTTTAATGTTCCATTTAAATGCGTCACAAATGTAAATTAATCATTTTTTTTATAGATAACTACAGTATTATACTTTTATTATCTGTTCCAATCATCGGTCTGTAGGAGGGGTGAAGTGTGTAAACAAATAATTAACGAATCTACTACAGAAATGATTTCTAGTTATAGAGAACATAGTACACTTCACTACTACACCAATACTAGATAATACACTAGTTAACAGCGATGCAGCAAATTGAGTTTCTAGCAAACAGTCTGGTGCGTACCTAACTCACAAGTATAATATCTGTATTATACGATTATTATGTTCATAATATTATATATATATATTATTTATATTAATATATACGGAACTGATGAAAGGACGAAGACGATCAATCGTTTTAATTGCGCATTTCGCACAAGAGTTAAGTCAAAGATGGTTTTGGTTGATTTATACTTAACACAAACTTCTGCTTAAATAGATGAATAATATTAGTTCGTTTTCGTTTAACCGGGCGTATGCACCGGATAAGAAGGTTCGCGTTAATTAACAGTTAACATAGTTAAATGCATTAGACCAATATTTTAAAATGAACATTTTAATGAAATTAGCTTTGGATTCATGAGCGTTTATAGTTCCATAATATATTATAATATATATAAACAAGGTGATTTCTTGAGCATGCTAACCTTATTTGTATGTTTAAATTATACATATATTCAAATTCTTGAGATTTTTCCTACCACTTAAGGATGATCCTGTGACAATACAATCTTTTATTTTTCAAATAAGGACAATAATTTTCAGTTGAATTCGGAGGGGGGAGTGGGAGTGGAAGTTCTCATTTGAAATATAGACATTTGTATCACCACAGGACACTCCAAAGACTAAAAAATGCACAACAAATATCAGGAATTTGAAACTATATGATCTTTAGATATATTTAAAATTTAAATACCTATTTTAAACATCAGAATTTGAATAAATGTGTTATTATAGGAAACAATAATGGCATATTTTAAAAATCACCCTTTTCGTGTATACTCTATGTCTATACAAATATTGTTGTATCGGTATTTGCAGACGACATCTTCACGAAGAATAATGAAGCATCTGTTTTGAGTCAACGTGGATAAAATATTATTTCTTGGAAAAAAATCTTTTTTATTACATTTTTCTTATTTCATATATTTATCTATTAGTGTTTTAAACAAAGGTTTATGATTTAGCTGCGCCGAATAATGCTTTTCCCAGACATTGGAAAATATTATGGAAATGTTACTCGACTGGATCGTGAGTATAATAATAATGTTTTTATGACTCATCGCGTTCAATTTTTGAAACTATTGTATACAATTGTTCAGAAACTATGTGCGCTAACTAAAATAAATAAATACTCAAGTGATTGAGCAGTGAGTCCATGCACCAAACTTAAAAAACCACACCAGTTCGGATTTCATGCGTATCCGCAAACTTTATATATTATACATATGTATATGTACGTCTGTGCATTTAACTCTGGATATAAACTGGAAACAAAAAGAAATCTAAACTTGTAACATGTATTTGGTCTATGTGTTAAATGTCTTTAATATAACTATGAAACAAACCTAGAAAAACAGTGACATAGAAACTTCCATACTGACAATATAATACTTTACTTTTATATTTTTCTCGACACATTTATATATGCTCCATGTATGATTATTTTATATTCCGGAAATGTTGGGGTCATAGTGCTATACATATAAAAAAAAAAGATTTACTTTTTCGTGGGATTTGGAGATTTTTAATATTTATAACTTAAATTTAATATTTTAATAAATTCTTGTTCAATTACATATTTACATAACTGTATTATTTATCTGCATTTAGTTGAAAAAATATAATAAGCGTTGTATCATTATGACGTTAGAATATTATCTTATTCTTAGAAATATTATATTTTAGAATATTTTTTTTTTTGAAACTCTAATCGTCCGATATATTATAGCGTCTTATAAATTCTACTTTTATTTTAGAATCGTATAGATTGCATTCACGTATTGATTAAATTAATATTTTCAGCAACAGTATTAAAAGGGGAAAAATAATTTCATTTTTAAAATACCAAAATGTTTTGCTTTTGCACAGGAAATTTATATTTATCCAAATTTAAACTAAAGGTCTACAAGTTATTTATAATGTTCAATTATAATTTAATATTTGCATCGAGTTGTGAAAGAGTGTAAATTGTGTATCTACTTTAAGATAATTTTAACTTCATTACTTTCACAGTTTAAACTTTAGACAATTTATTATAACTTAATAAACTAGGAGTAATTTATTGTAGAGATTAAAATATGAACGCGTATTATTAACTTTTTTTTTACTATTTTTGGCGGTTCAAAAATATTAGTTATTATTTAAAACCGAAATATCGTGTAAGTATCACAAATTAAAGTCAAGGGATAAACACATTTTTCATTTTCATAAATATATTTGTGTTGTTTAACGCCATCACAAACATATCTTAGACTAGCTATATTTCCATTGTTAAGAACGGTTTTGTGTGTTTCGTGCAAATCAACTATTATTTTTTTATTATAATCACATTAAGGTGAGGTACAATTTAAAAATCTGCATCCGATTTTTGCTTTGGATAGTGTATCTGTGTATTATTGAATTAATGAATATTTAACGCACACAAAAAGCTTATATTATTAACATAAAAAACAACTGTGCAAAATTGTAAATTTTAACCCTAAGTAACTGTAGTGGAAAAATATTTAAAACACTAATTAAAGATAAATAATTGTGCACAATCTCAGAAGCATTGTTATATGGGCATCATAATTATTAATTATTGTTATTTAAAAATTACAAAAAAAAAAGGGTAGTACATTATCAGAGGGCGTTGAATACTGACGTTTAAAGGGTTAAACTTTGCCAATTTACATACACGCCTCTAAAATATGTAAAAATAAAAAAAAAATGGTTGTGAATCTGTTTTGTATCACACCTTCAATTTCCTATATTATGGGTACTTTTAAATATTTCATTATTTAAAAAAATAGAATTATTAATATTGATAATTACATTTTATCTGAATTTAGGTGTAACTGTATCAGTAGGTAATTTATACAATAAAATTTACAATTTTTGTACTGCAATAAAATTAAAGTATAAAACAATTGTCTTACTAAATTGCAATAAACAATAAAAAAAATTCAACAAAATGTTAGTATTATAATATTATTATGATATAGAAATGGTACCTTTATCATTGTAAATATTGTAATAAATTTGTATATCATGATTTCGGAAAAGTGGAAAACATAGAAAATGTTTTTTTTTTCATTATGTATATATTTATGCATTATGTTTTTTTTTTATATAGTTAAGTACAAAAATACACGTTTATTTTAATACAAACATGACTAGTATTTGACTGTGTTTTCGGTCTATATTTTCTCTACTTATTATGGACGTTTATTCTGCGGGTCTTAACTTTTTCGTGATGTCTAACGTCTAACGTCTTTATCATTTATTTACGGCATCATTATATTGTGATAGAATTATTATGGGTATCCCGTCAGTAATTCACACCATACTTTCAAAACCCTAAATTATTTAAGAAAGTCGGGTACCTATACAATTTCCCGTGCGTATACCTATGTGTACGCTCCGCGGACCATGTAACGCCGTTTAATAATACACAATGGCCGTAAAATATTATTATAATCTTTCGGTTTCCCCTAAGTAAACTTATATAAGTATGTTAACGCGTTCGGAGTCATTAACGGTGCGTATATAATAATACAGTTTCACTTATAATATAACTACTATTATTATTATTATTATTATTATTATTATTATTATTATTTTAGGTGACTGGTGCAGTATCCGTTCAAATATGTAATTTGAACGTTGGCAAATGTACTGTGTTCCCTAGCCAAAAACCCATCGGTTTCCACCGCAAACATTTCGACGGTTCCCACACACATACATATATATATATATATATATATATATATATATATATGTACAACATAACGGTCAACTTTTGTGTTTGCGTCGCAGTTGAACTCGCACGATACACATTACACACCTTTTCGAACATCGATCATTATATAGGTACTCAAATTAGAAGATCGCTGCATTGCTTCGCGAAACGCCGACTAATCGATTTTTATTGCGCACACCAAAATCCCTCGGGTAACGTTGTTTATTTCGGCTGTCAGACGTCGATATGGAGAAAAATACTTAACATTTACATATATATATATATATATACATATATATCATTATGTTATTTAACGAGAATGACGACGAGTTTCGTCATAAAGTGTTTCTGTATGAACCGAAATAATGCTGCACATATTATTAATAAATGTTTATATTATAGTGTACTCCTAGGCTGCACGCAGTCTTGTATATACCTAGTTGTGTGTAACTGTTATTACTACAGCTTAGATGAAGTGAGTTCAATCGGCGGTAGACGCAAAGAATAAATCACATCAGTTACGTCCACGGTATAATAATATTAACGTACTTTTGTAGAACAGAAACGAAAAACACAAACAAATCACTGGATAAAAAATTACAATATTTTTTTGTTTAACTTTTAATGGGTTCCATTACAACGTTTGTTTTATCGGCTGACTTAATTAAGTATACAGCCTGTGTTGCGTATAATGTCACTTATAAGTGGTCGCGTTAACTATATAATCATATTAAGTCTTATTCGAATGTATATTATGCGAGTATGTGTACGAGTGGATGGCTTTGAACTGATTCTGGTCCCATTGACCAAAGAGTAATATGGCAACGTATCCGGACAATGACAAAGTATTTGTTGACATAAAATATATTTCGACTAGTCACTACACACATAATAATGTAATGGAACCGTTGCCAATTAAAACATCATATATATAAAATATCTTGGTCTGTTTGTATAAGAGACAACAATGCAGCGATGTAACCGAGTCAACGGTACTCGAGGACTGCAGAGTTATATAAATATATATTTCATTTATATTAAAAAAAAACTTTAGTTGGTCATTAAAAACATAAAAACACAATCTAAATAAAATAATGAATTCAATCCGTCGGGATCGCGGTCATACATTTTCCGCAGTAAAGTGTCCGTATACCAGACAAAGCATGACTTAGGTTTAAATGTCGGAGGTTACGATGAGATATTGTAATAGTTTCCTATTATCGAAATGTCGAATCGTTTGCAATCTGCGTTTTGTTATTATAATATAGAAACTTCCCGGAAATTGCTTATATTAATCGTCGAATGATGACATTTTGATATTTCCTAGTTGTTTCGTATTACGATCGTTTATTTAACGCAATGCTTAAAATCGAATGACTGGCCATCATCATATTGTTACGTGTCAGTTGAGTTTGATTATGACTGTTGACAATATAATATCATATTACGGAATAATTGAATAGACAGTAATAATACTTTTACTAAAAAACTATAGTTGAGTGAAAAAACGGAAATATTTTATACGAGGATCGTATGCTTTGTTCGTCAACCGGAAACCGTCTTTGGACAATGTGATCCATAAATATGTATACGCGGTCGTTGTATCTCAAGTGTTTTGCTCTAGCTGCTGTATCCCGAGGTGGTGGATTGGGGTCAGTGGCTTTGGCACGTCAAGCGGGTCGTAGTGGACGGTTAATATTATAATATATTATTACTTCGATCTACCCAAGCGAGGATTGTCGGGTGGTAGCGATTTAATTAATCCTTCAAGACGCCGAAAAGCCCGGATATATTAAGTATGCCACCGACACGTTATGCAAACGTTCGGGCGATACAGCGGACGATACCTTGTCTAAAGCGTTCGCACTTCAACTGTGCATGAATCTACCGCGTGCTGTGAAATACTGAAAAAAAAACGACTAGGAATTATTCTAAACGAACAGTATAATCTAGGGGTAATTTAAAAAAAGTCAAATATTTTTTTAATTTTTAATTTATAAGTATTGCGTGTTGACAAACAATTATAAACAAAACATTTGAAATACAAGTGTTTTAAATTATTAGGTATTTATTAACAATTATTATTGGAAGAATACGAGAATATTGTATTTGGGCGAGTATAGTTACACGATGTGTACACCTGTTTGAAATTCGCCAACGCTTTGCACGTGGGTGGACTTTGGTCCGGCTAACGTGCCGTCGCACAAGTTCACAACTATATTATATATATCATATTTAAGTACGTACGCGTACCTTTAAATATATACATATACTTATCTACTTCTTGATGGATGAGGTTTCACCCGAGTGTGAAATATTGTTTGTTGTTGTTTTTTCCCCTTGTCCGCACGCGCGCTCACAAAAATGTTTTATTATATTATTATATCAAATTATAATATATCATTATCATATTATATCACACGCGTATTATACTTGTACATAAAATACATACGCGTGACAACGGTATACATAATTTAAGGTGCATATTGTTTACCGACCGAGTGTGCATGCACACACACATATATTATATACCGTTGTGAAAACTTTACTGCTCGGTGGTTGAATATATATATATATATGACGTATCGTATTACACATACGTATATATTACAATAATATTATGTGCCTTCTGCGGTGGTGGTCCGTCGGGGGACAGTGCTTTGAGACTCCGCGCGCGTCTTCTGCTACTAACGGAAAACAAAAGTTGTTTTTACAGTATTAAAATATGAGATTTAACGACGCAAAATCTTATGAACGATGGGTGTGTGATAATACGTACATAACACTGTGAAACGCGCCAATTATAGACGCGATGAAATCCGGTCCTTCGAAATACTATATCTATATTATAATATTATAATATCGTCTTTAAAGTAATTATACATATTATATTATAATATACTGCGTATAAGGGAGATTCCCTAACTATAGGTCACGGAAACTTTTGAAATAATATTCTATACATACGTCATATACTTTTTATAATATGACTGAAGTATTTAATGTTATTAGATTTAATAATATAAATAGAAAATAAGAATATATTTTATGCATAAAATAAGATTATATGATACAGCAGTATTCTCTGTGTAACTATATTGCGCATTTATTACTTTGGTATAATTGCAGTATAGTTCCCATCTGATTATTCAATTATTTTATCACTTTAGAACAGAGAAGAAAGTAAAAATACGAGTGTACTAGTGACGGAGAGACGTGTTATCACAAAAGCTACTAAAAGTTATATCAAAGATATAGGGATCATAATATTTGATATCTTGTAGGTGGCCAACATTTAAACGTTTTCAAAAATGAGCCATATCGTAAAAAGTTTGAAAAAATGTGTACTATAATATGTGCTACGCAGTACATACGTCAGTATCATGAAGAGTAACCACGAACGCGAGTACAGCAAGTCTAACTATCGTTTACAATGATATACTGCGGATGCAGTAAAATATACTATCACTTAACGATTATTATTTTGAGAATAATATTATTATGTATAACGTATAGTATTGCGTACTTATAATGTAACCTTTATTCACATGTACGTGTTGATAAACTTTGTTGAACCGAACGGCTGATGGCACATTCGAGGGTTTTTGTAAAAAAGTAATTTTATCATAATACTATACAGTATATTCATATGATGCATACATCGCCTCTTCGAAGTTTACGTCACGGTCGTCGTCGTCCCCGTGTACTCACTACAGCATCATAATATTAATATCTCTCGCTTTATACATATTTTAAACAACTTTTTTTCCATCAAAAGATTCTTGTCTACCGTATACACACGAGTATGGTAGGTATAGAAATTGATAAAATACAAACGACCCGTCTGCAGCCATTGCTGCTGGCTGCATGCCCGAGTCGCAAACCGTGAGTATGGTTTTCGATTTCCTTTCCTCGACAATCGAACTACAAGACTTCGACTGTAACAATGTACGACAATATACTACGACACGTATGTCATCGGTTTCCAGGATACAATATACTATATTTGGCTGTCGTGGCGATCGTCGTCGATATTCGTGAACTGGGTGACACGATATTTTAGGTATATTCAGGTAACCGCGACCGAGTTTCACCGTTCGTCGAGGAGATATATAATACATATTCTTTTTATTGAACAAAACGTTTCAACGGCAATGGTTATTGGTGAACAATTATTTAACCACATTTTTTTTTTTTTTTGATATTCTGCTAAATTTAATTAAGCTATATAATTCTGATATTTTCAAAAAATTTGAAACTTTGGCGTTCGCTTCTTCGCCGGATCTCAGGATTTCGAATAATTGCTCAGGTAAATCATTTTCTTTTCTAAAGTTTTCGTATTTTAGACATTCTGTTAATACGAGTATAATATGTTTAACTGTTAAATGTGTTCCACATGTGGTGCATACTGATGGGTGTTCTTTGGGCATTTAGTAGCCGTGAGTAAGTCTTGTGTGGCCTATTCTTAATCTGTTTAAGAATGTTTCGTATTTTATGTTTGGATTTGTGGGCCACTTAAAGGTTGTTATTCTTATTTCTCTATGTTTTTGATTTTTGTGTATCAAGTGATATTTGCTTGGATTGAATTTGCTTCTGTTGTTTTGTTGCCTTGGATGTTGGAATGTCCTGGTATTCATATTAGAACAATGTTTTTGTCTTGCACGCTGATTGAATTTTCTATTTTTTTCTGTTATTTCACTGAGGTTAATTAAGACTCGATAATACGCTAAGTGAATCGGCGAGGATTAGCCAATGTTGTTCGTTTTAGTTTGATATATATTTAACTGTCTGCAGGGTGGCAAAGGTTCGGTGGTATAGGTAGAATAGTGATATTCAATTTTTTTGGTGATATTGCTGTGGTTTTTGTGGTGACGCAAATGCCAACTCCTTCGTCAGATTTTGATGCGTCGGTGTATATTTCTGTATAGTTATTGTATTTTTCCTTGTTTTCATTTTTTTTATAATATTTCATTTGTTTCTTTTTTTTATGTTCTTAAAATGGTGTTTATTTCGATGCTTGGTGTCCAAACCTTTTGAAATATTCAATTTTTTATTATGTTGTTTACATTAATTTTATATTTTATTTCTACGTCAGGATATTATATTTATTTATGATATAGGTACGAATATTTTAACACCTAGTTATAGTGACAAAGTGCGTGTACGGTGATTAGTGAATATAAATACAAATATTGTACACCGACACTATGATATTGTACAAATGGATGCTGTCATTAATCTAAAAGAGATGATTATAGGCAAAATATATATGATTTACCCTGGAGCAAGTGTTCCCAAAAATATTAAATCAATATGCGCTTATTTGTAATTGTTTTATCTCGAAAACAAAAAAATCTTTAGATATAAGATACAATTATTTACAATCTGAGAAGAATCATATAATGAACAGTAATAGTGTATGTTTACTGTACGTTTACGTACGTAAGGTGCTAAAATTATTTGTGTACCTATTTGCTGAATATGATAATGTCTATAGACTATAATAATATCCGTTCAGTGAATGGTACTATAATAAGGTTTAAAGTGTTAGGCAAGGAAAATAAAGCCACGGTTATATAATGAGTGATTTACTTGTTACTACCTAGCAGATTGATCAAAATATTAAAAAATATCAGGAGAAAAAAAGTTATTTAGCCATGAATTTTCTTTCAAATGAATAAAGAATGTCGTGTTTCATAATTTAAAATATTATTTTACATTATTTAATAATATATTTATAAGCGAATAGTATTTTTTGCGGTGTGTGTGTGTGTGTGTGTGTGTGTAATTGAAAGGTCTATCTATAGAATGTTTCCGAAACGAAGTCGACAGAATGGTGGGTCTGAATGCATATAGCGATGAAACACACATTTTTACCCCCCCCGACTATCGGAAAACGAGATCTTTAGTGCGCTAACCACCAACACACGTCTGTGTGTACACCTCGCAGGGTTGACATATAATCAAAAATTCTTTTTATATATGCGACAAAAAGCAAGGGTTAGCTATCACTATACATAAACGCATATAGGTGTGCGTATATAATATATAAATCATAACAGCGTCGTCGTCGTCGTCGTCGTCGAGTTGCTCTATATATTATATTTTATATGGATGTATTATGTATAATATTGCTGTCGACGCGGTACGGAACGAGTGAGTATAATGCTCGTCTAGGGAACCCGTTGGCGGCGGCGCGAGCCGTGACTGTATTATTACACACACACACACACACACACACACACACACACACACACACACTCACATATATATATATACAATATAAATACTCCGCGGTGACAGAGAAATTAATTATTGCTACGAAAATGATAAAAATAATAATAATGTGAGAACACGAGAGCGTATTTAAAAATATATAGGTAGTGTCATGTATGTCATTGTCACCGAAATGTAAAACACTATTATAATCATTATTGTAAGCCAAAACCATCGGCATTCAATATATGTTAATATGACATACTATTATAGACTATACCTGTAGTATACCCAACGTACCCTATAATATTAAAATATAAACTATAGACTCTGATTCCTACCAGAAATATAATACGATTTTGAATGTTAGTAGTTCTTCAGGAACACCTCAATAATCAAAAAAAGCATTTCGTCATATTTTAGTTCAGAGCTTATCATGTTATATGTCAACGAATAATGGCAAATTTGTAACACAGAATATTCTAGTTACTACTCAAGTACTCAAAATGATTAGCAAACAAAACCAAATAATCGACTTAGTAGTGGTAATTTAGATTATTTTTATAAACACGTCCTAACTCCTATAATTGAACCAAGTTTTTTAAAAGTCTAATATTATTATAGCTAGTAAGTAGCAACTTGATAAGATATTTCTTTCCCATTTAACTTAAAAGTTAACTGGGCGATTTAACATACCGAAGAACCATAGATTGTCAAATGAGTAAAATAAAAATGATGTTCATCCCCTTCTTATGTGGTTCAAATTATTGTCCATCATAGTTTGTCGATGAAACACGTAACTGTTGAGCTTAATGTGTGGGTTAACATGATTTGAGGTATTCATTTATATTTAAATCATTTGGTAAAAACAAGGACAAATTCTACCATTTTTCTAAACCTAATCACCCATTACAAAGGAATAAAATCACACAGTATTAGTCAAACCACTGCAAACTAACCATAGGCTATTTAAATGTTCATAAAATATTATAATTTAATTACTTGAATTAATAATAAAATGTAATATTTTCATATAAATACACTTGAAGAAATCTGTACCATATTTCAAAATATTTTGTTCCTCATTCAGCTCTAAATATTCAAAAGATATAGGTCAGTATTTTTTAATTATAAAACTATTATTTTTATAAACTTTAATCTCTTGCTAAAAAATGTGATTTTAATAAGCAAAGATGAAAGTATAAGGATTAACAGAATGAAAGTTCTTCGATTTCCTTTTTGAGTCTCCGGATAATTAACTTTGCTTAATTAGCTTTACTTAAGAAAAATGTCGAAGAAACTTAGCTCTTCATGATGTCATTTAGATTCTCGACAAATTCATCAAAAATATTAAATACGTACTTTATAACGATTTATTATGTATATTTTATAATTTTTACATATTCTAATTGCAATGTTTACCAAAAAACACTGATTACAAAATCTATATATCTATTCGTACATACATATTAAAATTAAAATTAATTTCATATCATATTGTTAAGTTTTTTTGATCTTCTGGAAAGTTATTTCAAATAATTAACTTTTAATATAACTGACATAGAACCTTTATAGAGCTGGTTTTAAGCCCTAAGTATGGTTATACTGGTGGTTAGGTTACACACCAAAAGGTTGGTACATACTACATTTACTTTATAAAACTAGTCTAAATATTTTGAAATTGTCAATGTTCATAAAAATAATAATTTATATATTAATATAATATGTATTTACAAAAAGTTTTAAGTTCCTAAAGTTAATTATTTTTTTTTAAATTAAAGCATAATAACTAAAATTGTTAATTTTCGTTTAAACATCCAATCTTGGCTAGTTAAAACTATGAATAAAATATGCATATTATTGATTTTTGATATTTATATCGTGATACAAAATTAACTTTTCAAAAAACTTGTATTTATTTTTCAAAAAAAATATTTAAATCAGTAACCACGAAGAATGACAAACATTGATCTTTAATGCATTTTCGTGAAAAAAATTGATTGAATAAATCACGGAACAAGAGTATGGCCGAAGACAGAGGTGACGACGTTTGTACTGTCGGTGGCCTCGGAAAACATTCGAAGTAGTCGGCTGGGAAAAATATCGCGTGGTGGCGAGGTGTGTTTGTGTGTGTTTGTATGCACAGCCCGCACGATTCTTCGTCGCGTCGTCGCATTCGTTAAAAATAGCTAATGGGAAAACGGCGATGGCGGGAGAGGCCTATAAAAATCGCACCAACGACGATGACGTTGACGGATGGACCTCCAGAGAGCGCCGACGACCGTGCTGCCACACGAGAGGCGTTTAAATTGTATTACACGGAATACTTTTTCATTTTTTTTTTTCGTTTTTGTTTTTCACGCACACCTCGTTTTCCCCGGACGGTCTTCCGTCATCTCCGTCACGTTCCCATCCTGTCCGGTTCTCACACACACCGACACTCACGACCGGCCTCTTACTCATCATTATAATCATCATCCGTGCAGTCTGCTGGTCTTGGTTTTGTATATTATTCTATTTATTTGACTCGTGTGGGTGTCTACAACACACTTACGCAGGGTTTTAGACACGGGGGTCAAGAAAAGCCATCGCCTCCGTTACAAACAATTGTTGATTCCCTTTAAAAAATTTAGAAAATAGTAACCGTTTTATTATTATTATTATTATTATTATTATTATTATTTTAAACTTTGTTAATCCCATCTAATAAACTGGTCTGGTGATGTTTACGAAAATACAACATATTATATGGTAGAAGTGAATGATGAAAAAATGATTTGCTACCACGAAATACCAAATAGAATTCGTATTATATTGTATAGGCACCACATAACCACTGTCTTTAAAACTAGATTATAAGTTTACAATGATACACAAGCACGTTAGGGTGTAAAACGTTTTTATATAATCGTTAATCGTATATTATAATATATCTATTATAAATCAAACCGTGTCCATGCATAGTTGTAGCCTAACAGGGAACTTACCAAGGATCTACATTTTTCGGAATAGTATTTTCTGATAATCTATGTCACTAGTTTACAGATATTTCAGCCACAGGAAGTCTACTAGTCTATGCTTTTATTCTAGAAATATCAGTCTGATTCTTTTTACCTAGCATGCTATTAATATGCATATGACATGCCAATAAACGTCTTTACCCAATAAGTATCGCGATACTTGAAAGAATCGTCGATTACGGATAGGAAACTTACAAATATAATATTTTCATTTGCTTTCAATAGTAAGGTTATGTTAAGACTTACACAACCACACTTTTTTTTTCTGGGTACCTACATAAATACATATCCGATACGTATTTGGCGATTTCGAGTCAGAAGAGTGGGTGCCGATGATCGGGGAGATGGTTCGTGGACATAAATGCGTCACTACATAATATTATAATATTAACAGTAAGTACATCAAGGTATATCGTAACACTTATCGCGGTCAACACGAAATGTCAACCCAATTTTACCACCAGACGAGTGTATCATACCACGATAACACTGCACATCGGCCGTTTAGGTCAGTGCTATATCATAATATGATATACGGTACATACGCATCACGTCAACGTTTATTGACACGAAATATATAGGTATTATATGAAAACGGAGGGTTCACGTTGACCGAAAACAATAAACTATAGCGAATAACTGTTGGCCACTGTTATTGACGCATACAATTAATATAATAATAGTAATGTAGTATGTGGTGCGCGTGGTAAAATAAAATCATTAAATACCTACCGTTGGTTTTCAATTCTTTTTTTTTTTATCATATTATCAAATTATATAGGTACATGATCATAACTTACATTAATTATTTTTTGAAATACCGTTCAAATAAAAGCTTAAATACGTAGGTATATATATAAATATTTATACGCTCACAGCGATTTTCTGAAAAAAAATGAATTTTCCATGAAATACCCGTCCACGGAGATATGAATTTGCATACTGTCAACCAACTATATATTATTTTCGTACATCACAATCGTATCAAAAAGTCATGTAATACTATTATCATCCAACGAGTGTCCAGTTAAAAAAAATAATTCCAAGAAACCGGAAAATATAAGATAATCAATTATAATAGTCGGTACCCATATACGTGCGTACACTAAACCGTCCGAGTTGACCACCACCTCGATGTATATATAGATGTTGTGGCGACCGGTGGCCATTATGACTCGACGGACCCGGGCAAAGGTATATATGTAATATATACGGCACAAGTATAGGTATAAGGAATAAACTTGTAACTGCGAAACGAGGCCGCTGTGGAGATTTATTAGACCGGGGAATGTGCCGGGGTGCCCACTACTGTTTCGTCGCCAAGGAACGTCGTGTATGTAACACGACTATATATATCATATATATAAGCTTAAGGCTGATAACAATATAATATATTTATAATACATTTTTTAGGCATGTTAACAATAATAATAGTAATAATCAAAAACCCAACCGAAACAGCGGGGATGCCGATTATACAAAATCATCATTATATTAAACTATGGTATGTAGGTTAATAACGGTTAGAGCAATATATTTTATTGTGTACAGTTTGTATTATATTTAAATAATTTTGTACACTGGTGCCACAAACTGTCCTGTGTTGCTGAGCTTAATTCAGACTTCTTCACCAAACTTTTGAACGATTCTTACTTAACGTGCACAAGTGAGGATTCGCTTGTATATATTAACAGTAGTTATAGTTAGTGATCATCATTATGTACTATGTTTCTATCAATGTTATCCATATCAGTTATCATCATATGCGATGTTAATAATGCCTGCTTAAGACTCTAGCTAAATTGTCGATTATTGGTGCATAATGTTTCAGTAATCGAATAGCAAGTTTAGTTTTTAGTTAGTGTAATTTATTGATATTTTCTAAGCTGGTTATGTCGCACATGAAACTATTACTTTTTGGTTAGATTCGTTATTTTTTGAAAGAGATGGGGAGCTGAAGACGTGTAAAAATTACAAAAAACGCTTAGATTCGTTTTTTTTGGGGGGGGGGGGAGGTTGTAAGTCGAGGTGAGAGAATGACGTATACATTTTGGAAATAACACGAACTTACAAAATTTACATGCTAAATATTTGCAAAGAAAAAAAACTGGAATATTTTTAGAATTTGTACAGTCCAACGTGTGGTTTGATATTAATAAGTCCACAGCTGCTGTGGCCCTTCAAACGTAAATCAAAATATGTTGTTTGATCAGCGGGGTTCAAAATGCGACTAGGACCAGATTCGTAAACATAAAACTTAATTGAATAATTATTAATAATGCGACTCAAGTAATACGTATATCATTTTATTGCAATTGAGATTACCACTACGTATGTTACGTGCCGGAAGCGATTTTATTATGCATATGGATGGAACAAAAAAAAACCCCATCGAGTTTAAATTATATGTATAATACAAGTGCGGATTCCTGCGGAACGTTACCTGCAGTTTATTTTAGGGTTCAATACATATTTCGTAACAGGGCCGGTGGAGTAATCGGGGGCTCGTTTCTGTTTATTCGCCTGACGTTTTCGTTTTTACCAAAAACTACCCCCTTCTCCACTTATTATTATAACCCTCTCGAAACATCCCAATCGACCACCGGGGAATTAAAATCGTGTCGTAAAGATTATACGCGTATACATTTATTTATACACACCAATATTTCAAACGAATTATTCATAACGTTTTATAATAATATAGCGGTTCGACTGCATTTATAATATTATATATATTTACCCGGTCGAAAATTATCATGCTATATCCAAAAAGCATGTATAAAATAATATCAGGCTTTTAATGTTTATTAAAGTACATTATATGAGAACGATGCACGAAGTGGTTGAAAATATATTTTTATCGAACCTATTTTGGACGAGCACGAAAAGCTAACGGTATGAAATTGGAGACCGGACTTTTATAGACACACAAGGTACAATTATACACCTAGGTATAAGAATACATCTATCTTATATGAATATACCATTTTAAGTATACAAATTTGTATACGATTTGGATATGTATTAAATATCCATGTCTACAAATTGCTATATGGGCAGTGGTGTGAATGGAAAAATATCGTCGTACATACTGTTTTGGAGGTGAGTTATAATAACATGCAATATTATTCTTATCATATTCACGGTGGTAGATTTATAAAATAAACGATTATTTATTATTATTATTATTTTATTTACGATTTACTAAATATACCCAAATCCCTGGGCTTTAGGTCGGGCGTTGTTCGTGATACGATTCCGTTTATCGTGTCACACGAATTGCGTTTCAGACGGACTTAACCAGATCCCAGATGATCACCTGGACGATTTTTAGAACTACCCTCGAAGAATACATTTTTTTAAAATTATAATTTAATTTTAAAACGATTACACGATTTACGGCGACCGATTACGTCAGAATTTAAGCGCCTACCTCCATGCTATCAGCTCCACTACTCCAATACCAGCCTTCAAAGATTGGGTTCCACAAAAAATTCACCTGTGACAGTATAAAGTACTCACAAAAACATTTGTCATAATAGTAATGTTATCCCAAATTTCTCAAAAACATCGGTCAACGAACTAATCTTCATAAATATACTATAATTTGGATCTATGGTATCTGATATAATATTGTTTTTTACAAAAAGAGTAATATAATGATTTTTAGCCATCAAAACTTATCTCGTGCGAATGGAATATGAATATAGTGAACATAATGTACACGTATTATAAGTTGACAAAAAAATATTATTATTATTATTGTTATAGTTGTTATATATTTCACATCTGTTTGAAAATTATGATGAAATGAAAGAAATTGTTTGCACACAATATAGCGTTCATATTATACATCTCAGTAAGTCGTTCATTAGAACGATATAATCATTTACTTAGTGTAACGCAGAATTTAAAAAAAAAAAACAATTTTTTGTTTCTTGATTAAAAAAACCAAAAAATAATGGTTTTTTTTTGTTTGCTTTTTATGAATTTCAGTAAGCGGGCCACTAAACATCTAGAAACGTAATCGTTTGATGTTAAATGAATTCCAGTTCACGAGTGATGTAATTTTTTTTTTGGTTATATTTAATTTGAAAATAAACGATTTTGATTAAATTCTTTTGAGTTCGGTGAAACGTCAAGAAGAAAAATGACAATCAGCAAATTTGTGCTTCATGCTTTTTCTAAATATTAAAATATAATATTGTATATTATCATATTATTGTACAAAATATTTGTACATCGACATTTTTTCAAATGTCAAATAATTGTTTTTATATTTATTTTAATGGGAAATGGTATTTCTAATTTCATAGTTATTTTTTTAAATAATTTGAATCATATTGTAGATTTTAGTAATCTTAATGTATTTAATTTAATCGTTTAATTTTAATAAAACATCATAACTTTTAATTATATAGTATATACTATTATATTTATCAGAATCGAGTAACTCATAATAATTATTATTTCGTAATCATAATTAGTAAGACAATATTTTATGCAATAAAAAAAAAAATATTTAATAATATTTTTAAAATCTTTGAAGACCTAACAATGAATTACTGATCGAAATAATAAAGCATATTATTTTATGGTGATATTTCCCTCATGGGTAGTACGTACGGACTTATTTATATTTCATTATGTATATGCTTCAATCAACCATTATTATTTAAGATATTGATATCCCACAAGTTTTAATTGTAATTACCTATATAGCGTGTACAATGCACATAATACATATATTTGAATTATGTGGTTTCGAAAAAAAAAATATTTCATTTTGTTTTCAATAAACAACTATATATTATGTTATATGTGTATAACACAATCATATTATATTACACCGCGATAATTATGGTGGTCGTCATAACGTTTCGGGTGAGAAAATCTAACATTAAATGTTGTCATAATTGCAATACGTTTTTGGTTTTTATAAAACGGTGTGTTCTGTATAGTATAACAATTACTACTGTTTATATTTGCAGTTCACTTATAATGCGTTAAGCACAATATATATACGACAAGCTATACAATTTGTCTCGCATTAGTTAATGAATTTCATTACAGTGAGTGGATGGTTTCAGATGAAAACGATTGAAACGGTTCACGCTACATTATAATACGAACAGGGGTTAGGATTTAAATTAAATAAATGTTTACCGTTCATAGTTTACCAACATTTAGCGCACATAATTAATATTCTAACTGAAAAATCATGTTTACACAATATTATATCATGTCCTAGATTTGGAGTGAAGAGATTTTTTTCCTTCAAATTTTATCTTATATTAACAACTTATGTTAACAAATTTTGGACAACAAGAAGAGCTCAAAATGTTGTACGTGATCATTAGGAATGCAGTGTATAGTTTGTACAATAGAGAGGTCTTTTCCGACGGTTTCAGTTGTTTCTTCGCCACGAATCGCTACCGAAATCTGTCTCAAAAGGTTGACAATTGTCGGCTATTGTGGTCTTAACTAAGTTCTACTAAGAATCTTTTTTGTATTTGGTAGGTATAATTATATTTCGACGATGTATTTTTGTCAAAACTGAATGAAGTCGCTGTAGAAAATATCAACAAAGAATCGCATTATTTTATCAGTCAATTGGATATTTTGGTAGTAATATTTTATACAAACTCTTTATACTAACTAATAATATGTAATAATATCTACTCTTCGAACTTAGTACACTCTATTTATATAATTGTAATACATAATAGCTCTCTGATCAAAACGGTATTAAATAGGTTCAAATTTAGGTTACTCCCTCAATAGTTTTACTCTCTGCACCAAGCATGCGTTATATTCGTGAAATATGATAGTCAATAGTCCATACAACATAATAATATATCGTGACTTTATTATTATTGCCAAAATTCGTATAGTTCCAGCTATTATTAAAGTGGAAATTCTGCGGGCACTCAATATAATAAAGGCTGAGTGCCGCACAACTAACCAGAATTTAGTCTAATATATGTAATAGAGAAGATTCAATCTTCTCAATTGCACATTATTCTAAAGACACCATACTAAAATTATAGTTTCCCAATGAGTATCGAAGTGGAAGGCCAATTTGTTGGGTGATGATCAGGTAGAATTTTTTTTCAAAGTTATTACGTGCTATTTAGTAAATATATTATGTATAAATATAAGCGTTCTAATGTTTTGATACAATTTAATACACACCGAAAGTGTGCAGTATGTTTATGTAGCAGATATAAAAGGAGGAATTTAGTACTACGTGGATGCTCTATTTTATTGCTAATTCGTGGCGTGAAATGTTAAGATCAAACGTACAGACATTGCTCAATAAGAATAGGTATGTAAATATTATGACAATATAATATATGTCATTAAGATTAAATATATTGTCTCATAAAAACTTTCAAAGTGTATAGTGTTTTATAATTTTTTCGCTTTTCGAAATATATCTACCAGTAATTATTATTATTATTTGTCTAGCAGAGTGAGTGAATTCATGCAATATTATTAAACTGCAGTGATCACCGACGTCATTTGTTTCATTAGTGTCCTATTGAAAAATCACACATGCATACAAATATTATATTATTCAACAATATTGGATGGATGACTCGAGGTTTGACTGTAACAAAATATTTTATTGAAAGCATCGCTCAGCGTAATTATTATTGTTCAGTTGATACAGTATAGACACTCAAAAATCCGCGTGACTATAACCTTTGCTTTGAGTATTACGTGGTTCACGGTAACGCTGGTAACCTACCTTAATTCGACTTGTCCGAAACGGTGAGGCTGATCATCGTTGCTTAAAATCGGCCGGCAGACCAAACCGGCGTTAATTATACGCCGACCCTTTAATCATAGCAAAACCGGTGCGGTCAGGCGAAGCACGCGTGTACCTTATACATACATATTGTGTATATATAATATATATATATATAATATAATAGCAAATTTATACGTTCATGTTATAATATATATATATATAGCGTGCGCCAGGTCAAATTTTAGTTTCTGAATTATCGTATGCAAATGAACGTTAATATACATTATTAGGTACTGCCTGTGACTCCGTGAACTCGCTCTGTCCCTAGAAGTTTGTCAGTCAAAAGTTTGACAAGAATTATTCAAAAACGTTCAAAATTTGTCGGTCGGAAATTGCAAACGGCGATAGATTACACGGTGGCGCCGCCGTGTTTTGCCCTGACAGATATCAAGACCGCAATAAACGTCTCGCGCCGGATAGACGACGTCGTTTTTACTGATATATTTTCGAACACCAACTAGCACTCAAACGCCACCTCGGTAATGCCGCAATAAACGAATTATACAAATAGTCTCGTACAAACATTGTATAAATATTAATAATTATATAACGAAACATAATCTACAATGTATAATATGTATAGAATGCAGGTACACTGGCCACATCAGTGAGGTCGACAAAAATGAGGGCACAGTGTTGTAGTTGAATAGTATAAAAAATGCATCGAACTGTCAGTCTCGTCTGATGATGATTTTGGTCGTGATGCCACATAATTGAAGTACCTAGTGTACCAAAATTATTAAAATCGTTTGAGCATTTTTTATTTTTTTATCGAAAACTGATTAGGAATAATCATTTTTTGTCAGGCACGTTACACAGTAATAATATAATACTTTTCCAAACACACGACATGCAGCACCGCTAATTCATCGCCAAGACCAAATTTGTTGTGACCTTTACTTCTATTATAGTTATATACATGCCGTCTCGTGCGGATTACCATCACTGCAATGTGTCCCTCCCTCAAACACTATATATTATTATTGCATAACGACGTCTCACGTGGTCACGTGTAAACCCCGTGTCTACCTATACTGTTGCGAGCAATAGAAGATAATAGAAGAAAGTTTTAAACACGTCGAAACACGTGTCACTATATTGTCTTCTAGATGCACTGCTGTTGTACGTATATTAAGAATAGTTAACCCACCCAGGGATAGATTCCGTTTGGTCACCGCATTACAAAATAATCATAACACCTAATAATGTGTTGTCAGACAACCGGTGTACGAATAATATTATATTACATGCGTCGACGGCATTCGCAGCTATATCGTAATAACTTATTATTATTAACGTTAAGGGTACGTTGCCTATTATTACAGTCACACACCGGTGTGTATTATTTTACACATTAAAACCCCGTCGCCGACGCATTAGCACTCTCCGGCTACGTCGCAGCTGCAGCGTGTATTGTGTACAGCCCGAGCGAGCTCTGCCGAGATATTCCTGCGAATGTTTAATAATAATAATAATAATAACGCAATAACGGTACGTAATAGGAAATTACGAGCTCTCCGGAGCTAATTTCTCACACTAGCTCTGTAATATACGCTTCCGTACATTATAATATTATATCAAGTCCCCGGGGCGGCGCTGTGGCAAACGCCGACAGTCGAACGTTAACGCTCGATATAAGCGCGTAGGTACAGCACGTCATAATAATGATAATATATTATTATAATGCCCGCAACAACAAGTGGATCGTGTGTGCGATTTTTTTTCGGTGTCCTGCTGTACGTTTTCGATCACCATAATAATTATTATAACAATATAACATAGTTCCTTGAATATTATTTATTATAGTAAACGGATACCGTCTTCGTGGGCTGATATCCGACGCAGTCAAATCCAATATAATATAATGCTGGATTATGGTTCATAATCGATGTCTGGTGCACCAACCGTGTTCACAAAGTCATCTGTATTTTCAATAATAATAGTTTTAGGTACGTATTTTTATTTTTCGTGTATAAAAGGTAGGTACGAAACTTCACATTATTATCATTTATTTTAAACACATGCGGCGTAGTTATAATATTCAATGCAGCTGAAGTGCGTATTTCTTGGATAGGTTATTATAACTTGTACACATAAGAGCTTAATATTATAGTTAAGGGCATCGTAATCAGACAGTTTTTAAAGAGACCGATATTGGAAATGTTGGGAGAACTATCATGTGGTTCTTGTGTGTGTAGTAAGTGATCACTGATCATTAGTGTGTAAGTAACCGTAACTCGTAAGAGAAATAGAGGAGCAATCGCGCAAGCTCACGTTCAAGTCACCACCGTGGTCGAGTGAACAGTAAATAATGTATGCTTATTTGTAATACATATTTTCATCTCTACCAATATTGGCCTGATAAAGCTATAAGACTTTTCAAACTGATATGAGTTCGTTAACATGTCTACTTTCAATCGATCACCAGGCTTTTAGGTTTTTAATTTAAATTTCGAATAATCAACATTTAACATTTCATATACATTTTAAAAATTCAAAGTTTCAAACAACATGTATTGGGGTCAGAAAAAGTAATATTTAAAAAAGTGCCATGATCGACCAGACATACAACTAAATTTAAATTACTTTTTGAAAGTATAATACTATAATTACAATACTAATTGGTATAATTGAAAAAAAATATTATTTCGTACATTTTAGTTGCAGCGACTGACCGTTTGGAATTTCCCTCAAGGTTTTGGCCAGACGCATCTAATTAGTCAATTATAATAACATAAAAATATTATTACAATAACACGTCTTCGGCTGCTTTAGTCTCCCTGTGGCGGTTAAACCAGTGGGTTTGGCCGGCCTATGATGAAATGGCTGTGCAGCAGCTACACACGACGACGGAGGCTGCGGTACATCGGTTGACAGATTCGTTAACGTCATCGCCCCCACCGCCCCTACTTCCTACACCGTCTCCACCGCCTCCACCACCGTTGAGGATAAATAATATTATACACTCGGAAAGCACGTCGGGCTTCGCATGCATTGTGTCGACGCGGCCCCGGCGACGACGATTGATTTCGCGCGCGCGCTTTCTCGACAAAGACGAAGATAGATTAAAACGCTCGAACGCTTTCGATAATGGCATTGTGTCTTTTGCCAGGGCCCCGACGTCGTTCGGGGGATGACGGCGGCGGCGAAGTACTTACCGCGCCGCCACCGCATTTCTGCAAAGAAAGAGAACGACGAGACAACGACGACGATAATAATACACAAAACTCTTCTCGCGACAGGCAAAACAATATCAAACTATATAGTACGCATATACCTATGTGTATAATATTATTATATTATACGAATCGATTTTCTATTTTCTATAATAATAGTAATAATAATAATATTATGCGGTCGGCCTCGCGGCCCACCGCCGTTTTTCTTTTTATTCGCCACCGTTTATATTATAATATAATGATGACGACGACGATGATAATAATAATGAGGTCATCTCGTCGTGAATGGGTTCGACGCGTCATTCCGGTAAAACCTATGTACGGTCGGGGGTGGAAAAATTATTGTTGTGGAGGGTGATAAGAATGATGGGGTGAAAGGACAGACGGCGAAGGAAACGTCGACGGAAATATATTATATAAATACCCTCTATCGGTGGATAATGGATACGATATTTTTCGATGGTTTCTTTGTCATAATATTTCACTCTTCCATCCCATCTAGTTACCCATGGTTATTTTCCACCCCGGGACTCAACGCTGCGTGCTGTTGTCATACTTTGAGCTCCGCAAAATAATAACATAATATATTATTTCGCGCCCAATTATTATTATAATAACCATTTCGATCGGAACGATTCTGATCACCACCGCGACAACGAATAAAAGTTATTTTTATTTTATGAAGTTCTATTCTAAATTAAAAAAAGTACCGAATCTTTATCACATTTGCGAGCACTGGCAGATATCCTGGAACTATTGAAACGTAAATATTATTAACTCCTAAAATATTCCATTTCAAAATATGAAACTAAGATACGGACTTCAAAAAATATGTACTACAAGTTACAACATTATATAAAATCGTTTCATAATGTGGTATTACTATAATAATATAGAATAAAGTAAAAATGCATCAAAACATGTTAAATACCCCCCGAAATGATGTTTTCAACTTATATATGTACTTATTTTGCCTATACATCACGCCGTGTTACTCGGTCTGTTAAATATATCATTATGTTAGACTAAATACACATTTTTTACAAAATTAAGTTTCTAGATAACGATTTTGTGACAGTACTTAATATTAAGGACTACGATCAAAATATAAATAAACTGTAGGATCAATAAAACAGTAGAAGCACATCTCAGAATGTAAAGTGACTATAATATAATATGACATTTTTAACATTAATTAATTTTTTAAATAATTAGGTATGCTTATTTATTACAAAAAAAAAAGATTTTACAAATTTTTAAGTCACATTTTAATTAAATATGTACATCTAAACTCATAAAAGCGATATAAATAGTATTTGATTAGGTATTAACACTATGTTCAATAATTATTGTGTAACCAATAACATAGTCGTATATATTTATGAAAATGACATAGTACGTAGTATAATCTATAAAAAGTGAAATATGTATTCTGATGTATTTATGATTTCAATTTCAAGAATAGAAAAATTGAATTCCAAATAAGTTAATTTAGTTTCGTTAAATTATTTTAAGCCATTAATCATTCATACACATTTTGAGCGGTTGTGACGATACTGTCGCAGTAATGACAAGAAATTCAACAAATAAATTATTCTACCACCGAAGTTATTTGAAAAACAAACACTATCTTTAGAATCCATTACAAAAATTGGATTTTAGAGCGCTGTAAAAACTAGAATTTTGTTTGAATGAAAAAAACAGTCCATCCGAAATAAAAGTTTTTTTACATTATCGAAACTCCCATTTTTTCGTTCGATAAAATAATTAAAATAAACGTAGAATACGTACACGTAAGATACACTAGAATTCAAAACGATATTGTAATATTATCATATGGTTTTCATCTGTTTTTCTCAACCATTAGAACAATGGATATCAAATGTATGTATTTGTATACTCAATTCTAAGTCTTAGATTTCGATGCATTTGTATGTTTTTTTTCTGGAATGCTTGATATGATATATTTCAAGATAAAAATTTGTATCAAGTACACGGTTTACTCACAACAAACTGTTTTTGCATTTTCGAGGTTTTTGACTTTTAAGTGCAGCTAAATCATTTTTAGCGCATTTTTTTTTGTTCATTTTTAACCAATTTCTAGTAATATTACAAAAAAATATAATATATAAATACACGTGTGTCACATACGATATGTATCAAACAATCATTCAGTGTCGCGTGCACACAACATTATAGTTCTGTTATAGAACAAAGATTTGTTTAGCACCCAATGCAACACTATACATATAATATTATCAGCAGAATATTCGTTGTCGGTTAGGTTAGGCTTTTTGACGGAATAACCTAAACAATTCACGAGACGACTACTGATACAGTCACTCGTCTAAACTTCTAACAAGTAGACAATATCGTTCCAAGTGAAAACCTGTGTTTTCCAAATTCGCACTCTTCCCGTTTCTGCGTTGTGAATGGAAAGTGTCGAAAAATTACAATATGTTTACAGTCACTATATTTTAATGAAACGCTTATAGTATTACGGTAAACGCGTTATAATTTATTTAGTTTTAATTGATGGGATCTCCAAATAGTGTACTATTGTAAACATTTCGTTATTATTATACCTGTAGGCTGTAGGTGTTTAGAGTAATCCACAAAAAGCGTTTTCCCAATAATGTTTAATGTATTTTATTCAAATTTCATTTATTGATCGCTGTAGATTAAATTCTAGGCAATACCTATGTTTTTATTATTATATTTAGCATACGGTTAACTATTATCCTCATATAATAGTGTCTATAATGACAATAAAAGTAACAACAACAATAATAATATCTACATTAGGCTATTGTCCATAATTTATATTGTAAAATCTTAAGAGATTGAACTCTGCAGTAAAGTTAAACAAAATTGTACATTACACAGGCTGTGCACTGGAGTGACGTTTTTCGCCGCCAACACTGCAAGTCTATGTGACATCATCATCGTGAAATCTGTGATTACATATTATTAAACATAACAATTATTGTGCGTATTCCTTCGTCGTATTCACTATCGGGATAAATCTAACGTCATGAGCAACAATATAAACTCCATAGTTATTGCACTGTGTAGTGGTCTACGATTTTATATATTGTATATATATTAAATAGGTAATAAACTGCGGAAAACGAACATGAATATACGAGTGATAGTATGCGTTTAAGTGTACCGGTAGAGTTCGGTAAAATTATGATAGGATTTCAGGCACTGTTTGAATGCAGTAAAAAATATGCTCTTGATCACAATTTGAAATAATAAAACCTTTGAGTGACCACGTTTTCTCCTTCGAATATTCTAAACGCGTATGCACATTAAATCACACGGTCGCTTTTTATTAGACTTTGAAAAGGCGATGTCTCCAAAGCAATATATTATCATACACAAATTACGACATACATATTATATAGTATTATGCCTTATTGAAATATGCCCTACTGTGAATGCTAACTTTTGGCGACGTGTTTTTGTTACATACTGTTAATGGATCTTATTATTATTATTCATTATGCTTGTTCGGTGTTTGTTTGAAATATTAAAAAAAAGAAACAACTCTTTTACATAGGTACTGTAAGTCCATAACACGTAATTTGGTGGACGAAGAAATTTTCCGATTGCCATATTATTCATTTATCGTGTTCCAGATCTGGAATCAAAAAGATTTAGTTGAGAATATTTCGATATATTCTCTGTTTTGCTTCATCTATCACGATTCGTGTACGATTTAAGATGCGTCGAAAATATACCTAATATTAAACAGGGGTGTAAAATTGGTTATTGTAATATGCAAACAGAGGTGGTAGCAGCTGTTGGATTATACTTATTACGTATACCTATATATTTTCAGGGTAATCCACCCTGTAAAATATATAGTACACAACAATAAAGTAGAAATGGTTAGTATTCGATAACAGATGGACCTTTTGTACAGTTATATTATGGGATATGACATATATAGTATACATATATAGAGATTGAGAGTTGATGACATTAAAATAATGGAAAAATGACTAAAAAAAAAAAAACGCAAATAAAATGACATCAAAATGACAATAAATTACCTTAAAAATTACGAATTAAGGTTTAAAATTAACAATAATACAATTTTTTTTCAATTTACAAAATACAAATTATAAAAGCTTATAATAACTCAAAATCTTTGTATTGTCCCAATAGACTTTATATTTTAATGTTGTAGAAATTAAACGAATGACGATTATCGGGTGATAAATATTTATATTTGACACTGAATTATTGGAGCCAAAGTTCTAAAGTTATAATTTAGAGTTAATGTAAATTAAATTACGTTTTACAATATCATCGTTCATAAGGTCTTGTGCTTTTTCAATTGATGTATATAAAAATTTCAAAATATTCATAAAAATAAGTATACAGAAAAAATAAACAGAGAATAGATAGATGGATAGAGAGAGAGATGAGATTGAAACCCAGTCTGTCTGACAATCAATCAGAGATCGAATATAATGCACCAGCTCGACCATATTTTTGTATATATTATAGTAATACATGGATAGTTCCATTGATCGCTTGTATTAACGTATCCTGCAGGGTGCAAACCAAACAAATTCGAAAGCTAACTGTACGCAATATAAGAAATCTAACCAACTACCATTCGTTTCCACTTCCGTTGTGTTTGAGTATGTTGACCAAATCAAACGTCTTTAGATTTTTATGTAATACCTGTACAAAAAGTATAAACATTTATAGAAAAAAAATCCATTTCCTTTAATCCCGTGAAAATTACTCTTAAAATTACCTTCATAACTTTAGAACCAATGAACTATTGTATAAAGTATTATCCGTAACTGATTATACATTGACAATAACTTTATTGTGATCTGTAATAGCAAAAACGGACTATTCATGAGTCTTTACTCATCGATATGTGGACGAAGTGAGATTATGAAACGTTATGCGAGTAGACTTCATTGGTCGTTATTTTGCTAGCGATTTACAAAACGATTTCGATCAAATCACTCTTCGGTCACCGGAGACTATTCCGATTGTTTGTAATATGATATTATAATGTAATTTTTACACGCAATTTTTCATTAACCATTATAACCCAAGCATATTTTCACTCACAATCTCGTTTTCTCGTGCAGCTTATGAAAAACCAATAGTATAATGTGCGTATTTCAAAAACCGGAGATAAGCCTATACCAAAAATCTTGAATTCCATAGCTCTGCGCATTACGTAGAAATCTTTTAGTAAGCGTATTAACACCATTCGGATGTACTAACTATATATAGGTATTATTTGACCATCGATGTTAAGGCATGTTACAAAACGCATTATCTATCGTATTATGAAAGCAGGTATACCCTTCCAGATTGAGGAAATGTATTTTGTGGATAACTTTGACAACACACCTGCAATAGTACACCTACATTTGCTATTATAGTTCACGTTTAAAGTGCATTTGTTCGAAACAAAAAAAATGATGTTGTTCAAATTATTTTAAAATCACCATCACATCGTAATACTGCTATACTTACCGATGAAATGTCCTATTTTCTTTCTGCTAATACCCACCCACCCAAGTTTAAGGTGTTATCAGCTGAGCAACACTTGAATCTTATGATACAGCCACTGGTATAGAGGTATGACATATTAAAATATCTTTCTTGATACGCTGGATAAACGGAAACCACAACATTTATTTGTGTGAAAGTTGTACGTTATATTTTACAAGGTGAGAAATATTGAAGGCATATTTCAACGTCTCACGTGGGCTTAAGGGCCGGTAGTTTTGGGGATTTATTTTTCATGACCGATTCAAAATAATTTCCGAGAAAAGTATATGTGTGTGCGCGACCGTTACAACACTTAACGCTGAACGGAAACTGACACGATCAAGTCGAAAATTGGAACCGATTTAGCATGAAAACGGTATTATAGCCTCGGCCCGGCGTATTTCACTGCGGAGCCAAGTTCAATAAAACAAGTCAAAACGAGAGAGGGTCGCCACCGACGTTTCGGGCATAGGTATGTATAGAGGTATACTGAACGGGCGAGATAAATGTCGGAAAACGCAATATCGGAAGAATGTATCAAGCTATTTGTGACTTTTAAACAAAACTTTTTTTCACCGTTTTTTTCTCCCCCCTCCATTCCTTATCGGTTAACATTGGAAATTTACGATCTGAAAAACTTCAAGGTAGGTACCAATAACTTTAGAAAGTTTTCGCCTGAAACGTTAAGTTAATTCAAGAAAATACGCAAACAGTAGTGTATGGCACAGGTACCTAGCGAATTTGGTCATAACTGCGAACGGAGAACAAAACAAAAAAATAAATAAGAAACACTGCTCCAAAAAAATATATGCAATTTTTGTTTTTTTTTTTACCGTGCGATACACAACGCGTCTACGTAATTTGGTTTATTTTCTCAGGGAGTTGGTGCTTCCGGGCAAAAGTGATAAAAGAAGTACGACTCGGTGTGTACACTCACGTATATGGCTCATAGATTAGATGTTTTATCAGAATGTAAACAAGTCCGACAACCCGGGCGACATTGGCGAGATGCAAACGCTCAAGTAAACAGCAATCATATATTCCGTTTAAATTGAGTTTTCAATTCTCGCGGTGATGCCACAACAACGAAAACGGCATCAGCAGCAACAACAGCAACAGCATTCATAATATTTTAAAGTGGCCGTGGTCGTGGTTTTTTCTTCCAAAACTTCAACCCGCGCCGGTGCAGGCGGGGGGAAATAAAATACAATTAGGCACTAGCGAATGTTATTGTATATTATAGTATTATACAAGTAGGCAGGTACCTAGGCGTATTATTAGAATATTACAATGTATTGTTATATACCACAGTGTACACTTGGGTGGCTATAGTTTATTGTACATAATATAACGCGCGCACACACACACACACACACACACACACACACACACACACACACACACGCACACACACATATATATATAAGAAGCGTGTTGCCTCGCTGGTACAGTATACATATAATGTAGTCATCGTGTACTCGTGTATCCCTCCTCTACCACCGCTCTCCGCTCCACCGGACACCATGACAAGCCTTTGCACTCTCCACGTCGCCTCTGATTGCATTATTCCGACTAAACCGATGATAAAGTATATCCAAGTTCGGGTGAGAGGTACATTACTATACTACGCTCGGTCGTATTTAAAAACATTTTTCGAATAACAGACGGAGATGATTTTGCATTTAATCAATATATCAATGCACAAGTACAATATCCACTTTTTCCAATATTTTCGGTAACGGAAAACGCAAGCGTTGTAGTCGGTTATTTCTATTTCAAGAGCACAAACGTTGTATGTCACATTAAAAAAAAATGTTTAAAGCTCAACTAATCTGCTATGTCCGGATATGCATATTATCACCTACGTGTTTTGTGGTCTTCAAATAGAAATATCAGTCATGTGTACTAATGTCACGATACTCAAAATAGGTATAGAATTGTTTTGCTTCTTCATTGGACGTGGGGCGAAAACAACCCGTTTTGGAGGCATCGAAAAACCATACGACTTGTGGGTACCTAACTAACGAACGTTATAATAATAATAGTGTATACGAGAAAAACCGTTTCCGACATTAAATCAAATACGTTTCACGATAGTTCTGATTAGATTTGTCCTCAAACAGTCGATTCGAGCAGATTTATGATCGTGACCGTCGGGACGCTGTAGCGTGCGTTGGTCTCTCGATCGCGATATTCGACCAAACGCCAGCAAAATATATGTAGGTACGCTCTGGGTGGTTCAGCTCGTAAACTGCATCCGTATCTCGTCGATGGATCGGTATATTGGATATATCTATTGGGCATAACAATATCGTATATCATAATATTATCGGGCATATTATATACGATGTCCCACTCCGATCGGTGTCGAATAATACATGTTACCGTGGTCATAGTATTATATATTATTATTTTATATCTATACGCTGCGGCGAAGTTGCATGAGGTATATAACGGACAAATACCTAATTGTGATGCATATTAATTTGTTGTGAAATATTATTATATTACTCGACATTGTAATATGTGTGTGCAATTCATAATATTTTGAACGGTGCCTATGGCGCGGTGGTCCTGTACGACGATCCCCTCAATATCGTATCCCAGTGAGTTGTGACCACTAGTTTAATTCGTGCGAGACGATTTTTTGAAATTTCAAGCGTCGCATTCCATTTGTATACGATGTTATTGCATTTTGTTTACACCGATTCATATCCACGACTATGACCTAACCTATAGGTCTTATTTTAATATGATTTTGTTTGCTAAATAAAAAAATAGTCCCAATATACCTTCAAAAAAATACGTGCTCATAACATAAAAAAGGGGTGCCACAGGAGCAGATGATAGAACGACCGCCGTTTTAAAAGTTTAAATGCTCTTCCCTGTCAATCCTTGTTCAGCACTTTAACGATTGTTCTTAAACCAACTTGTGCAACTAAACATTTCATAAGCGGTTGGAGACCATAATATTTAAATTACTAATAAAATACAATCGTGCTATTAATTTATTTATTTGTATAAATTACATATACACGTTTGAAGTACTCAAAGACATCCCGAATGTGATTTCGACAAAAAAGCAATTGAGTATATTTCGACTGAAGTGAAACAGAAATAATTGACCTACCTATAATAGATGTTCGGCCAATAAAGAGCTGTAGTTGTTAGTCGGGAATGTTATATGTATTAACGGTGCAAGCGAAAATCTACAGTTTTCGACAAATCGGCACCAAATGTTGTACTCCGGGATCTTGGATGGATTGTGAGAGTATTAGAATAGAAGCAGCGGATAACAGATATTATATATGAAAAGCATAGTGTATGACTGATCAAAAAATACACGACTAATATACTATTGAATATTCAAGGAAGGTTTAGTTGATATTTTAACCAGTTATTAGATATAGTGGTTTAGTTGGCTTACTCTCTATTGGAAATAATAAGATCATGACCGCCTAATCGTCTATTTTTGCTTGCAATTGTTTCGAGGAAAAAAGGTTTATTTGTTACTATTTAGTATTTACCCCAATTGGATTACCAATCTCGGTTTCGTTTATCCTCGGCAAACGCTGCAGGGTAATACGACCTGTGCTAGTGTTATATATTTTTATTCTCTTAAGATTTTACGCCGTCTTTTCATTTATTATTACTTTTAGGACAAATGCTTTCAATATAATTAAATGGACTCTTGAGAATACAATTGCAAAATATTATTTTGACGAAAGGCTATATTAGTTATATCACTGTTAACACAGTTATTTTTTCGATGACACGGAGAGAAGGGGAGGCGCCGAATTGTGTTTTATTATATAAAAGTGCATGGATATAGAGGTGCAAAAAAAAAAAAAAGGAAAAACCGGCTCCGGAAAACGAGACTGATAAAATAGTATTAATGAAAGACGGAAATCAATAGTTCTGTGCAATATGCAGAGGCGGATTTCCCATTAGGCATTGTAGGCAGCTGCCTAGGGCGGCAAAATTTGGGGGGCGGCAAATTTTGTAGTGTTTTATTAAAAAACATCAAACATATAGTACATCGTATATGATATTCAGTATACCAATCTATTTTGGTTCATTATAATTTATAGTCATTACCTATAAATATTATAGTAAACAATTATATAGAAAACGGTTTTTGATAATACTATATATTTTAACACGTTGGTATAGTCCACCCAGAGCCCGCATGGGTCATAAAAATATATAAAGCAACAATGGTTTTATTATTCTTATCGGGGATCGACGTCGCGCGTCGTCGTAATTTCGATAAAAATAAATACTCACACTGCCACACTATATTACTAATTCGACATATGACAATCATATGAACTCAGAACTGTAACGAATAATGATAATAATAATCAAAAATTTGGTTATTAAATTATTATATTATTTCGCAATCTGTGTTTGAAACATCGAGTCGCGTGTCGTAAATAACTTCAGGCGAAAAAAATAGTCTAAAAATTAAAATGGATGTCCACTACTATTGTCTATATATTAAATATTTAGAGTAGGTATTTTGGAGGGGTATTGTAACTTTTTCACCTATTATAGGAGCGGCAAATTTTTGGTGCCTATAGCCGTAAAAAAGATAAATCCGCCTCTGGCAATATGTGATGGCTCATCTGGAATTTAAACCGAGTAAACATGTCGTGAAGTCAGCATTGTTTTTCTTAAGCCAATACTATAGTGTAATGTAGTGTAGTTGAAGTAGAACTATATAATAATTGAAGACCGCAGTAAAAGCGTGGATAATCGGATCACGACGTTATTGCGGGGCTTCGATGATTTATCGGTGTAATGACGAATCGGTGATACGTACCACCCCTCAGTATAGTCACTACATTTTAAAACAATATGTTCTATGAATACTGTTTTAATCGTGGCACCTATAGGTTTAGTACTACAGAGCATACTGTTAATGTAATATGTTATTATATTATACACATATAATATTATAAATAACCGGAAATGACAAATTTTTTTTTCAGCCAAATTTCTTTTTACCTCGGATTCTTTGATCTATTTCCTCCCCTTCGAAACCTCTTATTCACACGTCGAAGCAAGAACACTTTTAAGTTTCAACGAAGGTTTAAGTCTATTGTTACGTTTTGACGCGAGTAAAGAATAAAATACCTACAGCGACGTTTATATGATGTTGTACGTATCGATTTTCGATACAGCTTATAACTATATAATATATCCGTCGTATATATATATATATATATATATATATAATTGTATATAATATAATATAGATTTTTTGTATCGTAACTATATATAGAAACGTAGGTATATAATGGCGTGTTTTACATGTATAGGCTCTTGTTGACTATAATAACGATAGGTATACCTACGTATGAAAATAAAATCCTATTGTGAACTTAAATCCTTACACCTATTATACTGTGATTCCTATCTAAAAGTTTACTATTGTTAAACTCAAAGACTATATATGAGGATATAAAAAAATAAGAAGCATAATCTAATACGGGAAATAAAATCTCAGAGTTCGATCTCCTACTCTTGTTCTCAGGAGAGAAACTATTTCGGACTGGCGCCGCCCGATCTGGGGAGAGATTTCGTATTCGTTCAATTTTATACAGAAAATAATCATCACGTTTCGAAGATGATGACGCTCGTTTCGTTAACACTAAAGTGATTGAGTTTATATGTATTATAGTATCTTACACAAACGCGATTGATGAGAAAGAATAATAATTTCTTTTTGGCGGATAAAATCGGTCACTACAGAAAACCAAATCGAGATGAGAAAACAATATCACAGAAAAGCCCATGATATTATTGTTGTCGTATATTGATAATTTTCTCTGCACTGCACACGTCATGGAGTTGCAAGTGTAACATGTCTAAGGGGTGAAACTATCTGTTATATAAATAAAAAATAAATATAAAATATGGAAACAAAAATTGGAAAAGCTTCGTTGCACGTTCGATCATAAGAAATATTTTATTTAGGCCTCGAGAACCACTTCCAAATATCGTGATGTAGCAGGTACTATTGAGAGTAGATTGCACAAAATCTATACACTCAAATACTCAATTCGTGTATATATTGCATGCGCGCGCACGCGGACCCGTGTGTGTGTGTGTGTGTGTGTGTGTGTGTGTGTGTGTTTCTTCCAAATACAAATAAACTATATAATATTTGTATACGTGTATGATACGAAAGAAGATCCTAGCATTAAATAAACCTAATATTCATAAAACGTATAAATCTATAGTATTATTATATTTTATTCATCCGTTTGAAATATGCGAGCAATAAACAGCAATAGTCAAGTCACAAATGGAAAAAACACTGAATTAGGTAATATATTTTATGTATGAAAAAATCAAACGTAATATTATAATGAAATGTAAAGTTCATATGATGAACAAAATATTAATCAAAATGCGGCTATGGTTGTATTTCTATTTATTAAAATAAGACGGAGTAAACAAACTTTAATTTCAATAACACCTCATGACTTTTATTCTGAAATCAGTGGTAGAAATGTTCACCAGAATTTATGAAAATGATTACAATTTGAGTGCAAATATTTATAAGATGGTCTAATATAGTAATATATATTACTACCTAGTATAATATAATATTAACTGCATTATTATTATAGTTGTTTATAAATTAAAACAATATATTATATATTTTTTTCTTGACAAATAATTACTAACTAGTCATTTGATTACAATAAGATATTATAATAAATTAAAAGACAAACATATTACAAAAATAATATTCCCTACTGCCGTGAAGCTTTAGTACACTTAATTTGTGGATATACCTCGTACATATACCATGAAATATTGTGTGTTGACAACGAAGGTGGTAAGTTTTAAAATATTTTTTTTTCTAAACAACAGTTGAATAAAAGTGATTGGTTGACAGATGAGATAATCAAAACAAGCATATTTTAATCTTGAAAAATATTTTTTAGATAAATCTCCACTATTACATTATTATAGTATACATGGGCATAACGATTATCTAGTGATTTGGGATGTTGTGAAAGTGTACATTGTTATGGATTTAGTATTCAAATGTATATTGGGTGGTGTTTATACAAACTATCCGTGAACAATAAAGCTGAATATAAGTGCCCTGTTAGGAAAATAAATGTTGAAAAGTTATACTGAAATCTCCTTTCTCTAAATTCAGTTGTATAAAATTTCGTCACTGTGTATCGTCATTAATCGCACAATAAAAGTATTTGAGACAAAAAAATGTTTTTAAATTATGTATTATTATTTTTATGGGTCATATTATTTTTTATTCAGACTAATATCGTTATGAAATTACCAAAGTATTAAATTATTTTATAGAACGGGTTGTCATGATAAGTAAGTGGTATTAAAAGCCAAAACCGGGAAAGCATCACTGTACAGCTGAATGTGTTCATCAGCCGTGAAAACATTAGTGTTTTAATATTTCACAGAGTATTAATGAGTACGATGAGCGATAATTTGATTCCATTAAATCAAATACAAAGTCGACGGTTTATAAATAATATATTATAGCCGTGTGCCAAATGTACGCTAACATGCTGTAAGAGATTCAATTTTAAGTGTACTACCATAATCGTGTTCTGAGCGTTTTGGTGTGCGTTGAAACAGTTAAGTAGAGACAAAAGCCGATACGAAAATATTTCGTGAAGAAAGAATAATTTTTACAACCATTTTAATATCTGGCCAAAAGGGCAATCTTTTGTCTCTGTCCCTGAAGTATTCCACAGAAATCAGAGCTGCCAAGTCTGGTGGAAGCTGTCGCAAAAAAAACAGTCAGTATACCTACTCCTCGGTTTGGGGAGGGATAATTATTGATCTTGACAAAATTCTAAGAAACTTTTTTCCGATCAACCCTTTGATGACTCGAACAATGGCGTATAATATAGACAGTAGTTATAGTTTTACAATAACATTATTTTAAACTAAAAATATATAAACAAGTTGAACACTCTTTGAGTTATAATTTTAAATAATATTATATTTTATTTATTTATTTATTGAATAATATTTGAATATAAATATTTGAATTTTTTAAGGTACAAATAATAATTTCTGACTCAGAATTGGTAACATAAACCGTGCTACTCATCTACTAGAGTCGTATGTATTTGTATGTTCACAGTTCGTTTTTCTACGGTAAAATGTTTTTTTTTCAGGCGGAAATGTCCAGCTCAGAGAACAAAGATTTACCGTATCATACATTTCACACTCAGTGTCCACCTATTTACCACTCACTCAAAAATATTTACCATGTACATACCACTTACTAGGTATATACTACTTAAAAGCTCTTAATGTATGGAATATAATTGGGCATTTATAGATTTTATAATATCAAACCAATATTTTCAGAGTAACAATTTCATATGGTAACAAGTATAAACCCGGTTAAACTTTATCGGGTGACCTTATGTCGATTTTTGGTTACTGGTATGTCGTTATAGTATTTAATTCGTTTGCTAAAATTGGCATACTTACACATTTGTATTTTAGGCGAGCGTAGGAGTTTGTTTACTCTCGTGATCAAACCGAAAGTAATTATAATCTCTATACAGAAATGTTTAATAATATTTGAAAATTCGGAAGACAACATTCCAGTTGATGAAAACATTCTTCGTCGACAATTCGTTTAGAATGGTCAATATTAGTTAACGAATACTTAAGTTCACAATAACGGTCGACTACATGCATAATATTATTATGATAATCGACCCTTCGAATATTCCCATATATTTGTAGTATGGCATTCATAAATGCTAATATCACACCAAGGCTACATTTTACAGTGTAATAAATATATAGTAATAAATAATATAATATGTGTATAATATGGATAGTATGATAATATATATATATATAAATATTTTGTATATTATTACCTATATAGTAGGTATATACCTATAATACCTACAATACGTGGAGAGAGAGTCAAAAGTGAATTGGACTCTTTCGGAAACGATCAGGAGACGTGATTTTCGATTATCGGGAGCAATAACGATTCAGTCATATCATTAAATTATGTTGTCGGAATAATAAATTCGTCGAAGGTTTAAACGTCTGAATATATTATACTGATATACGCACATCGGCTTACACAGGGGAAAAAAAATAAAACGCTTGCGTTTAATTTACGATGAAAAATAAATAGATAAAAACATATGCTGTAAACCGATCGTTTCCAAGAATACGGTATCCATCAAATTCATTTTATTTTATTTGTTTTAAAAATTTTAGTTAAAAAAAAAAAAAAATTGCACGAGAGATCAAAATAGTAATATGACCGACGATAGCCACGCACGAGATTATTCAAAAGGAGGAGTGCGGAATACAATTCCGCCGGACCAGATCAATAGACTGAGCTACTGTTTGCATCCCGACGGTTACATTAACCCCTACGAAACACCGGTCGCCTTAACCGAGTACCAGCTAAAGTAAATTTATTTGAAATATCGGTCAAAAAACTCGTTTGCTCAAATATAAACGCTAAATTGCAGTGAAATAAGTAGGTTATTATCATCATCGGTATAGTTATAATATCACTTATATCGAACTAAAAATACGAATTAAAAATAAGATTGTTGGGTATTTCATACCGTATGTTCGTCGGTAATATTCACTGATTTATTTTATACTCGTATCGACCTTATATTGGGCAATACCGAAATCTATGATTAGTCGACTATGATAAAGGTTTTTTTTTTATAGTTGGAAATTGAATCTTGTTAGTGCGTTTCCAGGTTAAATTTTAAAGTTCCGAGTAGATTTTAAAAACGCTGAGAAAAAACAAAAAAAAAAAAAATTAAGGAAGAACGTACATTTTTACTCAAAGTTGGTTTTCGGTAAAATCATAATAATTATAATACAATCGTTACATACTTTAAATGTTCACAGCCACAACGACGACAGCATATTATACAAAAAAACCATCATAGTTTTGGGCCCATATTATGATGACATCGGTCAGCGCCGATGTCTTCTATATATTAAAATATTATGCAATAGCAGGTACCGTCTGCACTATAACATAATTAATATAATATTGTGTTTCTACTTTCTAGTTTCGAATTCCGTAATATCATTATAAGCACGTATATATAGCTATTAATTTTCGGTGTGCATAATAATAATAATACTGTACGGTAGGTAGTAAGTTCATTATTCAATATTCTCATCATCAAACCGACGTATAAAAATGTATTTCAAAGGTGCATTGACGAGTATATTATTATCATCGTGATACAGCACTCTGCTGCCGCACCGACAGTATAATAACGAACTCTTCATCATCATCGTCATCACCATCATCACCTTCGTCGTCGTCACATCGCTCGTGTATCTTGCGGTGCCTCTCGTGCGCACATTGTTGTTTTACCGGTCGGCCCGACTACGCGCGCGCAGCAGTCGGATCGTCTGTGGTTTTAATTAATTTAATTAAAATCCTTTAGTGTTTTACACACGGTCGAGCGTAATCACTCGAACGCCACTGGGGCGGCGCGGCCAAAGTCAGGTCCCGCCGTATATATACCTACAGCGATGAACCACTGTGGAGGCACGATATCATATTATTATTATACGATTTACACTGTGATAATACGTGCGTTTATAAATTGTAATCGTCACGTGTTCTACGGGTGGGAGAGGAGGAGGAGGAGGAAGAGGAGGAGGAGGTGGAGGATTATGCTATTCCCGAGCAATGATTAAACTCGACATCCTATATAAACAGCGGTTGTAGTAGTAATAGTAATAATAATAATACGACGGTATAAATATCGCGATTAACTTTGACAACGTTTGTTGGGGCCGACCTCGAAATAAGGTGATATAATAAATGCTTATTAAATGAGACAGTGATTTATGCGATTCGCCGCCAACTCTTAATGGCAAACATTCGTTTGAAACGCCTAAGTTTTCGTCCTAGCGCGTTATTCCCGAGCGTCGCGTCGCCGCCGTCGTGTATAACGTATAAAGTTTGTTTTTTTTTAATGTCACGTCGCATGTAAACATTGTGTTGTACAATTAGTAATTATTAGGCATTATTAAGGTTATCGGATCATCGTTAAAATATTGCTACAAATCGTGCAGGTTCATCAACACTTCAGTACACCACTCCTTGCCCCTTGGGCAATTTTCTTCGAAAAGTTTACACTACAATATTATAATTTATAACCGTTGTGGTATAGGTAGACAAAACGATGGGCATATCGCATATAATATAAAGTGTTGTATATTATGTAGATTTATAATAATTACGTCTTAAATCGCAATGTAGGTACCAGGTACACCTATAAACAAAAGCGATTATTATTAGCTGCGAAATCGTTTAGTGCCGAGAACGTTTGAGTAAAATCCTCTATTGCAAAATAAACAAAACACTCCCAAGCACATAATATTTTCTGCGAAACGTGGTATGATTGTATAAAATATATTGCGAGGGACTTCAATTTTATGTGAGTGCTCTTCGCCAGCTCTCTGCTTCGTGCTCGATGTATCTATGACTACGTCCTCGCAATCAAAAAAAATTATGTACGGGTCCCGGACAAAATTTTACAATAAATGTAAAAAGCCTATGTAAAAAACCTATAAATTTATGTCCAATTATATTTAAGTGCAAAATTTATTTTTGTTCCTAAAACTCTAACAAACGTACTGCAAAATCTTGAACATAATACTTTTTTTCTTTTAGATTCTTAACAGTTTGTTAATTCAATAAATATATTGTGTTCATTGAAAACTAAAATCGATTATACATTACTAGGCGTTCATGTACTTCGCTACAACCGATGACCACAAAAACAAGTTCGTTTTCAGATATTTAATAATTTATCACTTTTTTATCCACCCGTGGCACAATTTACTTACAATCTACATTGTAGAGCATCGTGGAATGCTAGAAATGTAACGATTCTCGTATGATACCTGGGATGCGATCATCCTTGAACGTGGTGGTTTTGGTATAGTATAGGTATGGACAGAAGTGACACAATATTATTGATGAAATAAAGTGGATACTAAGAATCTCTGTGTTTAATGGATACGCATAATATATTATACTGTTACTCAAACAAAATTATATTATCCAGTCGTAATAACAATTGTATTATATGTAACCATAAACCAGTGGCAACCATTTATGTATAATATATATATATATTATATATAAATATATATACTAAAATACTAGTTTCTACTATAACTATATTATAATATGTGACCTGAAAACCATTTATGAATAAAAAATAATTCATAGAAAAATGTCATTGAAAAATGCACTTCAGTTTTTCCCGAATTTCCCATTTTTTTTCTGGAAAACCTTCATTCGGAATAATATTATTACGAGCGTTAAAATTAAAAAAAATTTCAAAATTACTTCAACTGTTCTCGATTGATACTATTTCTAACGAACTGCTTTTCATTTTCAACATACAGATCACCTAACTACTTAAGTTATACAGTTAGTATGTGCAAGACTGCAAGATGTTCAAAAGATTACTATTATACTTTAGGGTTAAGAAGATTTATCTAATAATATGGCCTTGTGGTAGTAATACGCTGAAATCTGACTTTTTAATTAATTGTAGCTATAAAAACTTTGCAATTGATTAAAATTTAATTTTTGTAAAAACATTATTATGAGAATTTTTATTTTTTATTAAAAATACTTATATAATGGATACATTCATTATTGATTATAAATACGCGATACTAAATATTGAATATAAAATAAAAATGTTCGCTTCAACAATATATTTAATATTGTTTCGTTGATGACTATAAGTGCCTATGTGTTTTACTATAATATTAAAATATCATAGAACTATTATGAAAAATATATTTGATAGGTATTATTTTGACACACACATTTACATGATCCTAAGCATAAGAACCTAAGCTCCTGCCCCCCGAAATTTAAAAAAATTGCGCTAGACTTTTTATATTTTGAACGTAAAATCTATAAATTGAGTATCCATAAAAAAAAATTTGGACCCAAGAATTTTTTTTCAATTATTTACAGATACTAATTTGATTATTTTTTACACTGTGAATTACGTTCCTGCAAATAAATATACCTACTGGTTGCACATTTACGAGTAAGTACACTTCAGTATTCCAAACTTAGTTCGCGGTTTCAGCCAAAGGTTTTTACCAAGTTCCATCACTGATGATATATATATGTTTTGATGTTGTAACTACGTTTCATCCTGTATAACTGCACTGTACCCATAGGTATTGTACTTTCAAGTTGGAAAACACCAAGCAATTAGACGTATCGCGTGCCGAACGGAACCGCGTGCTCGCCCTAATGGAAAACCTGTCGACAGTCCAGCAGCGATCGTTCACCAACCCACACGATTCCCATTACCCGGTCATAGGTTCGACCGCGATAAAGCCAGCTCTGGACCGGAGCAAAGAGGCTGAAATGAGAAACTTCAAGATGAACGGCTGGAGTGAATATCAGGCCGTCTACGACCGGTACGGGTACAAGGCGATTGCGTGAAGTCGAAGTGTGCACATCAAAATATATTTCACATATCACAAGAATGATATCATAATCACACGAGTTCACACAGAGAAAAATAATATATTTAGAACATATTATCATCTGAACGCTAAACCATGCGTAGATTATAATAGGTAGATATGAACCATTTGTTTTAAAAATATACTCAATGAATATTAAGGTTTGTCTTATAGAATATTGCATTATTACATAAGAGCGACAGTTCATGACCGTTTGTTTTTAACATAAATACGTTTTTTTGGCTGGGTACAAGTATTTTGATTTTCTGGATTTATTTATTTATCTATTTTATTATATTAATTTTCCGATTCTAGCTGACGTGTTCGTTGTCATGGTTACTCTACTCATCAAACAAAAACATACTTATGATTCATAGATTTTTTTAAGAGGAAAAATGTCGAGTAGCATGATATAGTTTTTTTTAAATTCTTAGCAAATCTCAATATATCGAACACTCCTACAAGACATACCACCAGTGATACATTTAAAAGTGAAATATTATAGTTATTTTATCTGACCTACAACACCACAAATATCACGGTATTGTGACAAAGTATTGCTGATATATTATATTGAAATATATGTCTATTGAATAAGTAATATTGGCCGTAAATAATATTATTTTTACGAACTCAAATGATATGGGCTGTAGACAATATTATTTTTATTAATTCAAATTCTTGAAACCTGCTTACACGTCTTGTACACGATCGATTCCCTGTAAATAATATCTAAAAACAATCGAAATCTGCAAGGGCTAAGATACGATATCGGCACACGCTTTTGCACAGCGTTTCTGTGAGACCGTCGAGAGGTAATCGTCGCTTACAATAGTATACCACAACCAGTGTTATAATGAACGCGGTAGCGTAGGTATATACCCAGTAAACACAGTGGCATGCCGCAGTGGTGTTCGTGCGATTACCTACCTAGGTGGAACGTACACTCGACTCAACGACGTAAAAGATTAAAGGATTTGAATTTAATTAATTAAAACCTCCGGCGGACTGACGTTAGCAGAACAAAAAGAAATGTGGCAAACCGCAGATTAATATTACCGTTGTCAAAGGCGACGGCGAATTCAGTTTTACAACACTCTTGCACACGAGCGAGTGAGTGCACATTTTCAGACAAGCGTTTACATAATAATAATATTATGATAATCTCTCTTTTATGGTCGCTATTTTCTGTCAACGAGGCACACTCGCGCGAGCCCAAAAAACTAGGCGAAATGCATGCATGCGTATTGAGTATATTATAATATGATATAATATTATTATTATAATAATATACTGTGATATACGAAAACAGAGATGTTATTATAAGAGCATGACGTCAACGCACTGTTAGTTTTCTCCCTGTCTGGTCCACGCAAAACACAGACAATTCAACGCATTCACTCAAAATCATTTTTTTTATTTAATGTTTTTGTGGCATCTTAGAGAAAAATTATATGAAATAATAATTTTGAGTGTATGAAGGGTATCTCGATTATTTGTCCAAGTAGTATTTCAAAATAATTTTAAATACGTTAATTTAAATGTAAATGTTTTTTCTAAGAACAATAATTTAAAGTCAAATAATAAAAAACTATAAAACCGATAAGAAAAACCCTCAAAAATATAGTATAGTAAAGTTTAGTTTTGTATAGTTTTTGTAATATCAGCTGGTGAATTTATTCCAAGATCACTCAAAAATCTTAGGAAAAAACGTTACTTGACTGCGTTTTATCCATGTCGAATGAGGGTCTGAGAGAGAGAAAAAATACTTCGCTGACATCCTGTTAAACAGCGTTTGTTCTTAGAAGAAAACAATTAGAAAATAAAATGATTAAAACAAATAAAATGTACCACGCCCTTTGTTCACAAGCTAAACTAAATATTTTATTTTCAAAACGAAACTATTCAGTCGCTAGCCCCATCAACCGCAGTATTATTATATTTGTACAAACGGCGAAGTCAATTAATACCAACAATGTAGGAGTACCCGATGGAGTGGTGTGGGGCTACATTGTAGAAATATATAGGTTAGGTAAATTGTAATATACGTTACCATAATAATATTATATTTATGTTGCATAAGAAGATTTTTGTATTTTTTCAAATTAGTTTATTATTTGCTAACATTTTTATCATAGAAGAATTTTGTGAGTTCCTTAGTTTCGGTCCCATATCGTTCATGACATATTTGGAGGCCAAGAGTATGCCACAATATATTGAAATCATGGTTTAATCCATTATTAAAATAAACTTTATACCAAATGTACTTGTATTTTGCGATTTATTTTTAAACCCATTATTGTAATTTATAAAAATAAAAAATAACGAAATAACAATATTAATTCATCTCCACATGTGACTGGGCTTCTGTCTTACAAAAACATACAAAAATATTTTCTGGCATTTGAAATATTACATTTTACTCTGTTATTTTTAATACTCTAAAGAAATGAACTAAAATCAAATATAAAGATAAGAATATTATTATCTACGGCCTCGTGTAGAATTTAATTTCGAAGCTTGTTATATGCGCATTTTAAAAATATGTAGGTAATAAAAGTGTGCAACATTGTTGATGGATCCTGTGCTCAATTGTGTCGTTGAAAATATACAGTGTGCTCAATCGGATCGGGTAACGGCCAAAAAAACTATGAAAAATGTATAGACGACTTTTTAAAAAATCTAAAAATATTATTAACCACTGTAAATTGTGTTTTTATTTAGTGAAAAAATAAACAAGGGTTTCAGTCCATGTGTGTACGATAACTGTTAAAAAATTCAAGACTTTAATATCGGTGTGTATCCAAAGTAATCATGTGTCTGACTTAATACCAATTATAACTCAGAATTGTTGATAAATCATCGTCAATGTTTACCTATCTGGACCATGTACGAATATGTCAAAGAAATAGTTGCTTGGGACACTATCGAGTTATCACCACATGGTTTGTTATTTATTTATAAGCACAATTTCAAATGGTTATGCAGTTTAGTAAAAGTCCTATATAAAACATCTATTATCCCATGCGCGCTCACAATATATTATTATTTCTGTGAAATTGAAATTGAAATTGTATAATATAATATATTATATAATAAAATGTACACACGATATGAAATAGTATATCATATCATTTTTTTTTTTTAGTTTTTTAATAACTATTATGCTGATATATTACGTTCCGTTCGGCAGTGTATATTATGTATATTATTCATAAATATTGTTTTCTTTATTACCGTATAGTTATATTTGTTGATATTATTTCCAGTGAAATAAAACAATTCAACGAATGTGTTTGAAAATAGAAATAAATTTCATGAATTTTTATTGAATACATTTCGTAATTCAAACTGATGAAGCTCTCGAGATTTGCTCATTTACATTTACTTATTTTTAGAATCCCATTTAAACCAAAACTATGTAACTTTTTATGATTAATTTTAATAAAGAATTCATTAAAAAACTTATTATTTACTTTTTATTAATGGTTTTAATGTGTTTTTGTTGAAAATAAAAAACAAGTTAAGAAATGTAATTTTCTGTTCATTAAACAAATTAAAAAAGGAAAAAAAATCGTGTTTAAAATACTTTAGTTCTATCCAATTCGGAATATCATAGCAACATCTTATTAATAAAAAATGTTAAGTCTGAAATAATATCTGAAACGACTGTTCGATTTATAATAAACAATAATAATATACAAACAATAATTTATTATGAGAATTCGAAAAGTTCAGAAAAAGATTTATTTCTCATTGGTCGAGTTCGTACATAATATTATTACAATTCATTATTAAACGGTTTTATTTCTTATTATATCTTACGCATATTTGAGCATATCAGGTGCGTATTAATCACTAAATATTTATCAATTTTTTTTATGTACCTGTATGAATTTAATATACATATAAAATTACGAGTGTAGTAAAAAAAATTCCATTTGATATTATTCTAGGAAAATGCAATATTGTTAATAATTGATCGACGGCGTTAAACAACTCTAACACAGAACATAATAATATTATGTTGAAAATAGATAAGATTATACCATCATGGTGATTTGTGTAAACAGGTGCCCCCATATAATACACGAATATTAAAAATTATAATATATAATTGTACAACATTTTCACAGAAGGTATTTATAATTATATCATAATATTATTGTAATATGATTTCAAACAGCACCACCGTGTGTCGATGGTCTATAATCAATAATTCTGGAAACAATTAATATATTTTATATTCGCCTTGTAGGTATACGCAAAATATTATACAACACATTATTTTGTCATATACAACCACCCCCTCTCCCACAACTCACCACACCGATGATATTTTAATGTGCATTTGTCGGGTTATACAGCAATATATAACTTTTAAGCATACACATATATAAAATGTACTCGGTGTGACGTTGCGGAATAACCTTAACAATAATATATATATATATATATAAAAGTATTATACATAATTGCATTACTCAATGATAGTCACCGTCACGCATCGGTATCGAGTTAAAGAGCCGAGGGATGCGTCGACTAAACTCGGTCTCGTTTTTATGTGGTGTTTTTTTACGTGATTGTGTTGCCAATGGACATTGTTGTCGGTCGTGTACGAATTTAGTTGCCCCGCCCCTCTCCACACCATTATTATATATACCGTTGGCGCGTTATACTTTTTTAAATTTACTAAATTAAGTTTGCCAACTCAGTTCTCCGCCGTCACTATATTGTGTGGACTGTGTATATACTGTACAGTGTATATATATATATGTGTGTGTGTGTGTGTCGTCTTTCGCCACGTTTGTCTTACATCGACCCTGGTAATTGCGTTTGGAAAATTAATCTTTACTATTTTCAACGTTTCACGGACGTGGGAGGATAACGAATTTCGGCGAAAGACGTAGATATGACATACAGGACGACCATAATAATATTGTTAAATCGTGATTTGTATTTTAATTCATTTTCCAGCCTGTCGGTCTCAATAATAATCATATTATTAAGATTTTGCCACAAGGTTTCGTTAATTTCTAAAATAAAAATAAATGTTTACATATTACAGCAATATGCCTAATACCTAACCATATGCTCAACGACATTGTACGACCACATTATAGGACCACAATACAAAAATCTTGGATGCCTATTACAGTATAATATTGTGAAAGGTTAAATAAACTGTTAGGAATCGTTTTGGGAGAAAGATTAACTTGAGGCTCACTGGAACCTGATCCCATAGATAGTTGGTATAAGAGTACTATCTTGAACTGACGATTGCATTCACCTCAAGCTACACTCTTAAATCAAAACTCTAACTCTCTAATCCAAAATACTATTAAAGCTATCAAATCAATTTCATCTTATACCAGTCCTTCCTGTTTCAAGTTCTACAAATTATTTTTAGTACCTAATTAATATACTATAAGCAATAAAGAAATAATATTGTTTTTAAACAAATATTAGCTTGGCAGTCCGTTGGTTGGAGAGGTGGAGATCACTGATATAAAAATTGTCTAAATAAAATGCTTGTGCCATGTATACTAGACTCAATTTTATAAATAATTTACACGGCATATGTTTTATATATTTGATGAAAAACTTCACTATTGTGGATTAGTATCCCTAGTACACACAGTTTAAAAACTCAGCAACAGCTGGCTCTAGAATTTTGATTTAGGTGCTTCAACATATTCACACAAATTAACTTATTGACTACATGTGTACTGAAGTAAAAAAATAATAGCTTAAAAAAAAGCTTGGGACACAACATGACATGTAGCATGAAAATTCTAAGTATCTAAAAATTGGGACTTTAAGCTTCAAATAAGAATCATATTGTGTGATATACTATTCTATTTTCATACTGCAGTGAGTTAGTAAAGCGATAAATGGTTCCGAAAGCGCTGTATACCACATAATAATAAATAATTTCGAATTAATTCACCGTCGCCGTTGTTGTCGTAATGAAAATAATGAAAAAAAACACACAAAACAAATGAGCGACTTGGTTTTCAGCGGTTAATTATATAAATTGAATTTACAGTTACGTGACGTGTTTGTAAAAAATAAAAAATATAAACCACGATGTTCTGTGCTGTACTCAAACTGTATTAAATGTTTTTCTTTTTCTTTCTCCTTCACCCTCATAATATGATTAAACATTTCTAAAGTTATATTTACGCGTGGAGAAGAGGAGAAAAACAGATTTGTATCCTGCAATCCCACATTTCTTGTCGCGTATACCTGAAGCTGCTATATAAATTGTACAACAGTTGTACCTACATATTATTATGCGCTCGGCGATATTAAATTCAACAAAACCGAACCGATCCAACACAGTCGGGACGGTTTGCCGTTTAATATCGCTGAAAAAAAAAACAGAAATTCAACGAATTGATTTCTTCGGGTATGCGTTTACGTGTGGCCACTATGTATAATATAATATATATATATATATATATATATATATGCAGGTATATAGCGCGTTGTATACAAACGTCTTCAAACGGACCGTTATTTCTCATCAATTTCCAATTAATTCGGAAACTATAATACTACTACCACGAAATCCGTCCCGAACGACACGGACGGCTTTCAAACGACAGCTTCTGCAGCTGTAATTCAACCACCTTTGGGGATGGTTCGATGAGTGTTGCAGTAAAAACCGTTAGTCAAAATAGTGTTGTTATCGAACTATAGTGCCTATATAATGATATACTTCAGGGGTGGCCAAACTGTTTTTAATTATAATCTACTTCGATTTTTTTTCCATCGATGATCGACTAATATAAAACAAATTAATTTTAATTTTAAAGTACATCACTGATATTAATAATAAACATGCATGTTAGTACAATAAATAATAAAATTAAAGTGCAAAAATATATAAAAACTGAATGTTTCACATTAAATTCCTAAATAATTTCAAAAGAAATTAAAATTGTAAGTAGTGTTGGAGTATAACAGTATCATGCGATATATTATTATCGTTTGCCAGTTCGATATTCAGATTTTATAACTTTCGTGTGAAAAAATACCAATTCACACAAACAGATTAATCTGAAATATGCATGTAACTGTATCCACCTCCTTCGTGTAGAATAAATAAGTTTCAACTTTCAAATATTCTAAGATTGACTTGTCGATAGCGATCGACTATTTTTCCATCCCTCTAATATTTGTTCCAAAAACTGTGCATTATTATCGTAAAACGATTTTCATCGATAACTACATTATCGTTGCTGCTGCAATATTTAACATGTTACAGGGAGTTGTTTTAATATAAATTATGTTTTAATTATTTGCTTTTGGTACTAGCTAGCGTAGGTAAAGTACGTTTTTCCACTTAACTCACCAAAAAAAAAGCTTTATCTCACACACTCCATGCACACACACATACATATGTATATATAGGTAATACATCAATATAATATATATAAATAAAAATGTACTTTGCCGGTGTCTATAAAATATATTGCGTGGGGCGGCGGTGAGGCGTTAAAATAAATATGCACGTGCACGCGTGTTGTATTATTAAATTTAAACACCACGTCTACCATACTAAAACGAAAAGCGTATAATATATTTTATGGGATGAAAAAAAAAAATTTTAATAATAATAATAATAAAATATTTGAACCTGAATGTGTCACGGGGCGTCGCGTATATCCAGTGCATGTACATAATATCTATATACGTGTATTTATAGTGCACGTAGCTTTTTTAGGATTAGGTGTACGACTCTGAAAGTATCAAGAGCGTATTCCGTTTTTCGACACTTAGGTACTGCTGGTGAATTATTTTACTGTTTCATTCGCACCACGTGCAGAGACGTCGTGCAAAATACGATCGCCATATTGGTATACCTACGTTATGTTATAACATAGTATTATAAGAACAATGAGAACAACAATAATATTGGAATATATTGTATTGGATCGGATTGGATTGTGTGGGCCTAATGTGAGTGATTGTTGGTCACAGTCACAACTGTGTGTGATACGGTCAAGCATCGTCCGACGTCGCTAGCTCCTAGATGGGTAACCACACTGATTTTTAGTGACACATCCTCGACCCACATACACTTGTTCCTCAACCAACCGTAACCCCTGTAGAACATGCTAATGGCTATGATAGTGGTCGATGCTTAAGTTTGATAAAAAATAATAATAATAATACGTCTTGTATGTAAGCACTAATATAATATCAAGTAATACGTGAACTAAATTTCGGCAACTTCCTCGAGTCGCCGACACACACGTGTGACCGTATGATTGACGCTATTGTAAACAATATTATTATAATATTATGTATAGTACGTCGACGGTGACGATATTATTATTCGAACGGAGTTTAGATCGCGAGGGATGTATAATAATGTAATATTTCAACGCCACTAATCATATATTGTACCTATAATAACACATATTATAATATAGAGTATAATAATAATATAATACACATGTTCCCATACACGCACTCCGTATCATGGTACCTACACTCCCGTATTCCGTTGTCGTATTGTATCCACGACGTGATGCGATGTTTTGTGAGTTTATTAATAATTATTATTATCATTACTATTATTGTTATTATTTATAGTATTATAATTTTAACCATTGGAAAATTCGAAGCCCGACGTCCAATGATGCACAGAGCCGCTTTCTTTCAAATCGCGTGGTATACAGCAAGATTATTCACCAATCGTACCCTCACCTATACACCATATTTTTTCATTTATTTGGAATTTTAGACCGTATTATTATCAAATTATTGAGATTTTTCCTACTACTAAAGGAGTGTCCTGTGTCACCTCGCAGTAGCAAACTTCTGTTTTTAATAAATAAAAAGCTTTTTTACGGTAAATTATTTCTGAAAAAAAACAGAATAACATTTTATCCTTAGTACATACAAAATTAAATAAATTTAAAACTACTCCTTCGAATTTTGATTTAGATATTTCAACGTTTTCATAAAAATGATTTGTTAAATGTTAAGTAATTAACAGTATAAAATAACGTGTCTCCTGTGAAACAGATGTTTATATCTCCACAGAACATTGCTTAAGTAGTAATAACAATACAATCTCGAGAATTTGAAAGCATTGTCTTTATATAGGTATATCTTCAAGTAACACCTATACTAAAAAGAACCAAAAACTAGATTTTGAATAACTATATTATTATGTTATTTGAAGAAAAAGGGTGTGCATGTTCAGTGAATCACTCTGTATATTAATTCTTAGTCCCCAGACGATCTAAATAAATGATTGCAGGGTCGTGTTCAGAAACTATACCGAAAAACGACGACGTGACCAGACGCGTCAGTTCAAAGCGACTGCGTGTGTCGAAAAACTGTTCAACAGCTATAATAATACATAGGTGCAGGTACCCTACGTCAGTAATACAGTAAATTTTATATTAGATTTCGGTAGCAACTGTTTCTGTATTGTATACGAATTCCTGTTAAATTAAAAGTCGGTATAATACAATTATCGTGTACGCACGTCGTTCGTTTTGTCGGCGGAAAATTGTAAGTAATTTAATAACGTCATCGAAAGGGACGTATTCACATAATAGGTACGACATAATATTATTTCCGAACGTTAAATTCGTTCTGAAAATATTTGTTCAAAAATTATTTTCGAACGGACGCATGTATATATACGACGTGTATGGTTTCGTACACTATAGCCATTAAATACATCATATAAACGTGTATCGACCCTACAGTCATGCAAACTGTTTATTGACGGGACGAGAAAAATGTCCAGAACCATCGCAGCACTGAGCGTGATGTTCCTTCCGTCTTTCGGTACCTATTGGCCAACATAAGACATGCAAATATATATACGCTTGGAGATAATTATCGTTTCGTTAACAATGAATCGCGATACCTACTCAGAAAAATGGCAGAATTCGTTTTTTTTTTTGCGAAATTTCTTTTGATCACATTGCCACCCGTGATCGAGTTAAAACCAAGAGTGAAATGGTTTTCAGGGATGTTGGCGATTTGACTTGTTATACCTATGTTACTTATGCATTTTTTTTATGACGTCATACTCACTATCGTGAATACTGTGGTTGAAATTGTTTTCAATCCAAGCTACACTGATTCAAGGACGAACAAGGCCAGATCCCTGAAGGTATACAACCTATTATTTTCTGAAGATAGAACCAATGAAGTTCAAACGTATACCTTTACTTGTGAACTGTAGGTTTAGTATTATGAGTTTGACGGCACGATGGTTAAACATGTACTCTAGAATTAGTTTTGTTTAATGACTGTGATGAGTATTGTTAGTTGTTACGAGACCACTGTGAGACGTTTGATTAACGGTTTATAGTCAGATAATAAGTATTTAAAGATTATAGTACATCTATTATACAGGTATATATAGCTAATTGAATGGCACTCGTTAGTGTACCGCTGTAAAGTGCATGCTACAACAATAGGTACAGCATAACCACCTAATCCAGAGACATAACCCGAGTAATTTCTTCTGTCTTAGCTTTCAGTAATGAATACATTACAACTCAACGACGACAAAATGTATAATAAAGTATAGTGTATGACAGTAAACAGTACTATAATCACTGCATTAATAACTGTTGAAATTATAATTGTCCTATAGGTATATTATATAACTAACATGTTGATATTAAATTAATTTAAGGATTACTATTAATCATGTTTGAGTGACATTATAGTTTCAACAATTTTTAATATAATTTCTAAAGAAGACACTCCTCTCTCCCCTCCATGCCAAAACAATTGATCTTTCCATCGAGTCCATCATGGTAGACTGCTAAAAATACACTCATGATCGGTTAAACACACGATATCCTATAGTCTTGACACCGCACTTTGACTTAATCAAGAACGAAATATACATTTATTGTAGTAAAATAAACTAAATTTTCTTGGAAAAAACCTCATTGAAAAAAAAAATATATTTATAAAAATGTAATGTAACTAATGGCTTGAGATACCAAAGTTTGTTTTTTTGGATCAATAAAAAAAAATTACAATTATAATTAGGTACTGCATATTCATGTACAGTTAGTTTGTTTAATGCAGGTTTTCATATTCTTAAAATACATTTTTATACATCTCAATAACACCATTTTATACTTAAATCATTACTTAAAATTTCTGAGAATATCTCTCGAAATCCCTTGGTTAACGTGTAACGAGCAATTCCACCGGAATAGAGAAAACTGTAAACTGTACAGTTCAAGAAATTTAACACAGAACGCAACTCGATAGAGTTATCTATCACTGCTCAAGTTATAATATGACCAGCTATGCATTTTAATATTTTGTTAATTAAAATTGTATTGTAAAAGTACTTAATCCATGTTGGAACATTGGAACAATACAATTCAAGATAACAATTAAGGTTTTGAATTTCATATATTTGATTAGAAATTGTTCGATTGAAATATATCAATGAAGTTAAGTATATTTTTAATATGTGTCCTGATATAGACGATTATTATTGTTTATCTAGTGGATGTCACGATTAGATAGTGGAAAAAAAGATAGTAGATAGATAATGGACACATAGAAAAATCTATAGTGAAATATTTATCAACAATGATAGCTGTTGAAATAATATTATTAATGGTTATAAGTTATAACCTTATCACTTTTCAATTACATATTATATCTACTGTTCATTATTCGCCATGAATTTCATAGATAAATCCAAGGCTTGAATTTTTATTATTTAAAACTCATCTGAGTTCCTATTAAGTATTCCCACATTTTCTTTTTTTACGATAAAAACTATACCCATACCAATTATATTAAAATATAATAACACCAGGTAATATTATTTTTTAAATATTGCATAATAATTTGAAATAATTATCAAACCAGATATAATAAGAAACAAATAGAATGTGTATTACTATGAAGCTTTGAGCCCATGAAGTAGTTATAGTGTTTAAACTAATTTATACTGATATTATAAATCAACTTTCACATTGTAGGTACTGTGTTAACAGTTTATCTTTGTTCCACAAAATAAACATACTTTTAAAAATGTATTCTCTCTTGTTCTGCATTTACCACCTAGAGATTAAAACAGTAATTCTAATTTTTCATGATATTATAAAACCCTATTAATAATAAAAGTGCACTATTTCTCTACGTTCGACTACAATAATTACAGAACTGCATTACAGCCTAACAAAATCGATTGAATGTTTTTAGCATTGAATTCAATTAAATCTGACCTTAAACCGAGAATGTTAAAAATCGATTTTTCAAAGGTATCAGTTTGAAAGCTACCTACTATGAATAGTTTCGTTATAGAGGTTTCGTTTATAAAAAATTGTTTTGGAATCATATTCAGGATAAATGTAGAACTCTCGTTGGTTATATTATAGAATTAACTTCTATTGCTAAAAATACAAGGAAGTGGACGGATTTGAGTTGGTATCTCACAGTATATATATATATTTTACTAAGAATAAAAGAAATGTAAATTAAGTCTATTTAACAGCTCCCGTTAACAGTTTAATTATTTTAAGAAAAATACTTTAAAATGTAAATTAAAAACTTCACTAAATGTGCAAGGGATCGCAATCGTTTTCACTAAATCTGGTTAAGGATGAAAATGTATGGAATTTTCTAATATAGTAATTGTGTTGTATAGGTATTATATAATATTGTATAATACAATTGTATACAATTCTCTATTTGCAATCATCTCATCGGTACGACTATAATAATAATTATTGTACACAAAGGCTTGATGATAATTTACATTTTACATATTATTAAGCTAATACAAAAACCATTTCGAAATTGTACAAGTACAGGTAGGTATGGCTTATATTATGCAAATCGAGTGAAATTTTTCTCTAACAATGTCCCGTGGACCGTGGTTATATAGGTACCGTGAAAAAAGGACCACGACCACTCACACCACACGATCAATTTGTAAAGCCGAATTATATTATTATCATTATTGTTCTTATCATCATCATCATCATCATCATCATCATCATTATCATTATTATGACTATTATTATTATTATTATTATTATTATTAATACCACTACTGAAGCAATTCAGGCCAGTATAGTTTTGTAGTTTCGTGGTCGCATTGATGCATAATTATAATATTATATTAGATCACAATTACATTTGAACTGCAAATCTATATTATGTTTCGCGACGACGACGATAATAATATTATTATTTTGACTTACGCTGTTCTATCGATGATGTAATTTGAAATAATCTCTCTGAATTTGATAAATGCAATTTTTTATTTAAAATTAGATTTATTTATTCGCTAGACTGGATGTGAGCGACGAATATACATCGGACTGCGTACACGATTTTTTCCCGCTCATAATCACATGAATTGATCGAGAGAAAAAAACTCGTAGTGCATCTCAGTTTAAAAACGGACTTTGCATACGCCGCATGCGTATATAATATTATAAATATATTGGCGGGCAATTTTCTCACGTACCCTCGGCGTCGGTCGGTCCCCGACAGGCGTAAAAAAAAAAAAAATAAAAAAAATGTATAAGTATACACGATCTGTGAACCCGATGCGGTTACACAGGGTATACCGTGGTCCTTGATATCGTTAACGACTACGCTGACCCGTTTGTAATTTCGTATCCGCGGCAACCACGCATAATAATTTTGCGACTCTTAACCGAACGCGTACCACAGGGTCGTTAAGATATTTCGAGTCCGAACGAGACGGACTGATCGAAATATAATATGATTCCGGCTATTATCATAATAATTAGGCTTTGTAATAATAGTGTACGTATAATACACTGCACGCAACGGGTATAGCGTGAATATGACGTGCGAAATGTATTATTTAAATTACTTTTCATATTTTATTATTGTTTTATGGTCAAATTATGTTTTTATTGATCTCGATTAGATTTTTTGATTTTGCCTTCTCATTCTGTTAATTAAAATAATTTAAGCATTATTACATGTCTTGTATAAAACCTTAAAACGTATCAACTTAAAGCAAAACAATTGACTTCGAGGACGAAAAACTAATAACAGTATTATGACGTATATTGTTATTATAAAAACATTAATACCATTTGAATGCTTAAGTGTCGTGTTTAAAAAACGCATAGATGTGAAATTAAAATGGAAACGTTCGCTGGCGTGTAATCATAAGTTAGTAAGTTAGTGAAACGAGTAGGTAGGTAGGTGCTAAAAAACGACTTCGTCCTTCGTTTGCTCTCGGAAAAGCGAAGTTTGATCACGATTCACCGTTCTTGATTATTCTGCTTAATATATAATAATATTATAATATGATTAAAGTTTTTTCTTTTCTCACTATAGCGCCGTTCGAAACATTATGTATTACACCAAATCCGAGAACCCAACATAATTCGTTTCTCGTCAGGTCTATCATCTATAACTTTGATATTTTAACAATGTCCGTCGTGTGCTTATTGCTTACTGTCATCATTACTATTGCGTGATCACGGAATATTCGTAACAACTTGTATAATGGACAAGGATTAAGTATTATTCACCGTAGTTCAATGAGAAGATATAATTGTATAATCGATAGGTAAGAGAATAGTCGTTTTAAATTTCTTAAAGATAAATCCATAATAATAACTTTTTTTTTCTAAGGCATCTTAAAGACCATTAAGGTTCACTTCCACAGCAACAACGTCATCCCTCCACTTCTCCCCGTTCATTTAAACTTCTTCTGCGTTCTCTACCACAATTATCTTGAGGTCTTCCTTGATTCTGTCAGCCCAAAATTGTCTGGGTCGTCTTCTGGCCCGTTTGATGTGTTTGGTATCCATCTAATTATGCTCCCTAATATTTCTTCACATCTCCGTACCGGCCATTGTCATATTCTGCTACTCTTTATGGTCCAAATAAGGTTTACTTATCCATATAATCATCTTTACTCTTAATTTGTAATAATTTCAAATTCGCTTTCTTAATTTTTTTTTTTGGTCTAAATATTTTCCGAGGTTTTCCTTTCAAAAACACTAAATTTGTTCTTGGCCATCTTAGTGGTTTCCCGCGATTCACGTAACACATATTCACATTTACATTCGTATAACAGTATGGGTTTAATTAGAACTTTGTAAATTGTTATATTGTGTAATAATCAATATTACACATTGTATATTGAGCTTTAATAGAATTTTGTTCATTATAGTGCCGATGTTTCAAGCCGTATGTGTGGTTGGTTTGCATTGTTTATAATAATCTAAATACTAAGTATCTATACTTACATTTCTAAAAAAATGTTATAGGGGAAAAAAAAAGAAAATCATCATTGTTATTATTAATACTTTTCAGTTTTAATTTTTTAAATACACTCTTCCGTTAACAATATACCTGAAGACACATATTAATTATTTAATGCCAAAACTAATATTTAAACACATAACAACTATAAGAATTTTTCAAAATATTCATAAACTATTTTATTGCATAGTACAATTGTTCAAAACGATTGCCAAAATATTTATATTCTAAAATTTTCTATGACCTTATGATTTCTCAAAAAGATTCAGCGTAGATAAATCTATTTGAAAGTTAGCGGTCAAACTATTATGTAGTTAAATTTAGAGGGGCTGTGCTAATCTGAACCCACACTATTTAAAAAAATTGTAATAAATAAATTACTTGATTTAAATTAACTTTTTACCGTAAAAGATTTTCTATAAATCAGAATAACAAATTTGATGTTTAATTTTTGTCCAAAAATGTAATTTTTAAGTTTAAATTTATTTTTATTCAAGAAAAATAAGTATATTTCTGCAACTATACAGCATGAGCGTTCATAAAATTATGTAAAATAAACATTTTATCGATTAAAACAAAAGTGATTTTATTTGTCTGGTCGTTCTGTTGCACAAACTGTGTATTATTATTATACGACTATTACACCGCGGGGGGTTATCCTCTAATAGGTACTAGGTAGACGCGTAAACAATACGCAACAATGATGTTGGATTTCATAGTTCATACGATCCACCTACAAGTACTACGCTTATGTAAAGTATGTTATATTATAATAAAATAAGGGAGTAAATGAAAGGTTGTTGAATTCGTAGAAGTCGCCACCGGTTAGTCACTGTCATACGCATTTATTGTTATACATATAACATACTCGTAGTGTGGCCAAGTAGAAAGCGCCCATCGTCTCTGGGCTTGACATCGATGTCGGCAGCTGAGTGGAAGGGAGGGGTAAAGGCTTTCACGTGCATATGTTTACTCTGCTCGCTTATTGTTGACATTTCGCGAATGCTGCAGGACCACGGGTTACACCGCCACAGGACGGGTGTACGACAACGAGACCATAATATAGCGACTTCACGAGTGTGCGTATATTGTACAATAAGTGTACACCCGGCGCCTCGCAATTATCCCGACGAAATATTTGACCTGGCTTTGGTGTGGTGGTTATGGCGTGACATGCTATAATGCGACTAATGTGACGTTCAACTAACCACTGCGCTGTCGCAATAATAATAACAATAATAAGCCTAATAATAATGTTGGTAAATAATATAATAATAATAATAATAATAATAGTTTGTGTCACGTGTTTTGTTTATTCACTGCTGAAACGACCTGAGAGATTTTATGATCGTTGTGGTCGTTAGCCGGACTCGTTACCGTACGCGTTGGCACTAGCAAGTCGCCAGTCTCAGAGAATTTGTCACAGCGTCGATAACCGATTATTTTATGACAAATATTTTAAAACTTTTAATACCACGTCCGAAGATTATTTCCACTCCCACAAAGGCATACACAAATATTATAACTTCTGATGTATATATTTAGACTTCCCTAATGCGTTTCTTTAAAACCTAATACAGCCAATGTATCCACACAGAGCTGTAACTTATGTAAATATATTTTGAAATGCTTAATATTATTAATTGTCATTAGGTGCTATTCAAAATCAATCAACATAAGAACTTAGAAGAATATTATATTATTATATGTTACAATAGACGATTGCATGGCATGTTTGAGGAAAAACATGTTAGGACAATAACCCATATGTAAAAATAATATAATATAATCAGGTCATTATACCTTGGGTAATGGGAACACTTTTCAACTCTGTTTTTAATATCACGGAGCTACAAAATCGAAGCTCAAAGCTTTATTAAACAAATGTTTATTTAATTTTTGAATATCACTATGAAACAATAAATTCAATTACTAAACCAATATTACTACTAAACTAATATTAAATAAAACAGTTTAAATGAAATCATACAATAAAATATGTTATATTTGGTGTGTAAGAGGCATCTGTGGTATTTTCATCGTTTTTCTCTTGTGTAATGTCTATGTATAAAGTATATGGTATAAGTATGTATACAAAAAATAACAATAACTCAGAACTCAGAAGTGACCACCTTGAAAAGAAAAATATAGTAATCGAGAATAATTTGAAATTAATGAATCTACAAGAAATGAAATCTGAAATATTGTTGAATAAAAAACATAACGCCTGAAAATATTTAACTACATCTATTTTTAGAGGAAAAAATAAATACGGGATGAAGTGTGGTGAAAAAAAAGTAGAACCCGTCAAGAATATAATAATATATGAAAACGACTCTATAGAGATTTCAAAGAGAAAAATAACCTTCTAGACTTTATAATATAATATAATATGTGTGTGTGTGTTATGTTTTGGGTTTTGGGTTTCCAAAGAGTTTTCGAAGAAATTATTCGATTATGTTTAAAGTTATCGAAACTGAAACGATACTTGTTTCGTCCGGTATATCTGGTGTTGCGCATCAATATTTCTATTTTATTTTTCGTTCTTCCTGAAGGAAACGGGAAGGAAAAAGTCTCCCATGACGTTTTATAGTTTACCAAAGGGTACTTTCTTCGCCAGCACGTATCGAGAAGTTTAAAAACTTTCCGTGGTGGTAATAAACAACAGCAAGTTGATAGAATAAACATAAATAACGGAATTTACGATCACTGAGGGGTGTAGAAGGGAAAACCGAAAGTTCGAACAACTTTTGGGAGGAGGGCAAAGGGAAACCCTGTAAAAAAATAAATAATGCCAACAGACAAATTACTGGCAAGGAAAAAAACCTAGAAAGCTCCTGTACATTATATAGTTCTTAACACCTCTATCGCGCGATACAGAGAGGGCAAACAGTACACAGGATATAAGATATAATATATAATATATTACATGCGTGTGAGTACCTATATCGATTTTCGTCGTTTTCTGTGCACACATATTATATGTATATATAATACATACGTATAGGTACTAGGGACTTTTCTGTGACTGGCACTATTTAGTTAGTGCTGAACGAGCGAGGTAATGGTGAAATATCGAAAATGTCATCAACGTTGGTCCACACACTAAATGTCTTGTCCCTTACTATGACCTGCCAGTTGTATAGGTATAGAATTCGATAGTAATAATAATTATTATTATTGTTTAAAAGACGTTCCGATTGCACGAAATCCACTGTTTTGGTAAGCTGTATTTTATTTTAATTATTATATAATATTATACTGCTATACGAAAGGACTGCTCAGATCGTGTTCACACTTTCTATTATTCATGTTGTAGAATTTGTCAAATACATGTCGATTTGTAGTCGATTTAGTATAATAATAGTATTATTACAGCATATCTAACTGATTTAATCGCCATAACATATTATTATTATTATTATTATTATTTATCAATGAACTGCTACCACATTGGTATTGTTTGGTATTATTTTAGTGCCAAGTATAATATTATATCGTATTATTGCACACGTTGCTACGAAAATCAATTGTCAATGCACAACATTATTATTCTGTCCGATTTCTAAGAAACCATAAGTCCTTCACATCAGTCCTTGATGTCAGATATTCGTATGCATTATACTTGCCTACTGTAATTTTTACTAATACAAGCAACGATCATCTATTCAATGTGTAAATTATTATAATAATTATTATTATTATTGTTTGTTGTTCTTAATTAACATCGGTGACCATGGACATAAGTTAATTTTTTTTTTTTTTAATTAGGTTACACAATTTGGTTTTGTATGAGAACTTAAAAAATTGTTTGTTGTGGTCACGTCGTGCTGCATATAGGGTGTATGGATTGAAGCTAGTGAGTTCATATACGTATTGGATGCATTCTGTAATTATGTGTTCGACTGAAGGTTCAGTCCCAAAAATATTTCACTTGGGTTTTTTTTCCTTTGCTATGAGGTATCTTTAGTGATGGGTGTGGCCGGGGTCTGTAGTTAATTACCTTATCTCTTCAGTTCAGGTGTCCATTATTATTATGATAAATTTACCTACGAATTTCATAACTGCCACGTTTCATGTTTAAGTATTTAACGGTGTACAGCCAAGTATTTATCGAGATAATAATTATTATCTATGTTCGTGTTTGCCTAATGTGTAACACGATCGTACAAATTCAGCAGATCGATACCAATACAAACATAACTCAGCTAAATTGTCTGCATCGCATCGTTTCAATCGTCTGCTTTTTTGCACTTGAATAACAATTATAATTGTCGTATTTATGCAGTGCACAATGCATATAAATATATAACACATCAGCTATCTAGACGTGTGCATGTTATAATAAAATTAGACATAGAGTAAAAACAATATTGCACACCGATCACACCTGTATAATATATTCACTGTGATTTAAATTAATTTATGCAGGGTCATTGTATAAGCATTCTCAGCCCTATTTTCCCCTTTGATAAAACATTTATCAAACGCTGTGTTTTAGAACTTTTTATTATAACCAAAGACTATATTTTCAAATTTCTGATATTTTTTGTACTAATTAAGGAGTGTCCTTTGAACTCTCTTAAACTTATATTCTCACATCAGAACCCCACCTATTACTGCAAATTATTTACTGGACGATTTTATTGAAAGTGTTGATGTATCTAAATCAAAATTCTAATGAGTAGTTTCTGAGTTCATAAAATAATTATACTAAGAATAATAATCCTTAAAAATGGTTTTAGAAAAATAGAAAGTACATCGGTATATGTAATATTAAATGTAATAATTATTATACTTATATAATTTTTAACAGCTATTGACTTATATTGAAATATCAATGGTGACTACTAATATTTTCTTAAATAATCACCAATAATTTTATGTATGGCGAAAGAGCGTTGTATTTTAACGAATATTCGTGACTTCACATGTGGTGAGTAATATATGGAAGTGCACCTTATTTGTCTGATAAACGGCTAAAAACCGTATTAAGTAATAACACGATAATCATCATCTGATAATTGTTTGAGATGGATTATGTTTGTTTTTAAATTTAGTTTAATTCGTTTGTGTCAGTCGTTTTTTTTTTGTCTCGGACGTTTTTCATTTAAATAGCTTCTTTTTATCAAGAATTAGCATACGAATATAGCTTGTTATCTCAGCGTCACAATGATTGCCTCAAGATCTTTGACGTTTTGTATGAATAAATTATCAAAACTATTAATATAATCGTAGTTAGATTATCGTGATAAGAAAACTAGGGAGATTTTTTTATTACGTACAAAGTAACTATGTGGGAACTGCCTATATAATATTACTATCCCATTTGTATACCTAAAGATGTTATTAGTAAACAGTTATAATAATAATTTACGATCGAACCACGACGCGTCGTCGTTTACTCGACGAAAATACCAAATTTGACTTAATGGGGGGAAGTCGGTGGCTATGTACACAGCCACGTAGCACACACTGCATCGTACGCATCTATGCAGCACAGCGGTCTGTCATCCGATGAAACTATTTAACAATTATTTACTGTCGAACAATTTGTACGAATTCGAAGTATGTGACGTACAGTAAGTTGTTCGGAAACTTCGGTGAATATTTCAACTTTCGGGCGAATATCCTGAGCGTATCGGACTAACTCGCGATACCTCACCTTGCCACCGTTCACCTGTAACAACAGCGGCGGAGTGCCTACGATCGAATAAAATAATATAAACCTATAGGTACTTCCAAACACCAACGAATTGTTTTTCGATTGCCACTTAATCGGTCCTCGGTTTGTCCACGTGTATAGACACACATTTACGAACTGTTCCACAGTATTTTATACCTATACAATACCAGTAATTATTATTTTGAATAAATGCTTAAAATCAAAATTTTAAAATGCTCAGCTAGGTAGTAATCGTGACAACAAGACGTGTTATATACAAGCAAAACAAATATATAGTAGATGCTTATAAAGAATTATATTAACTGTTGATTAAACTATTAATGTATACCTAACCTACTATTACACTATTATTTCTAACTATAAAAATGTATACGTTTTACTAGTCAGATTTCTGTGGAAAAAACGTTCACATTGAATGATTCAAATACAATTCATTGTTTAACAATAATACATGTGAATAAACGTGAAAAAAAACGATTGCTTTTCGTGTAAGATACAAAAGTGTTTAGACTATTTAGGGCCTTTTTACTTAAATTCAATACTATTGTATGTTACAAAAAACTATGTATATTCAATGATGTAAATAAAAAGTTGTACTACCTTTAGGCTATAACTGACTATATTTTAATGCTACATACTAATTCTATTATAAATTGGTTGTTCAGTGAATTTTAATTTAATTTAATTTGTTTAAAAATCATGATAGAATAAATAAAATATTTATCGTTAATTGTTAAATAAACTTTAACTTAATTGCATTTGAATAAAAATGAAACATGAAATTCGATTTTTAAATATAAATTCTAATGGATATAATAATAATTCCATCACAATCATAGCTCCAAGAATTGTAATTTTAAATAATAATTAAAATGTAATTTATTAGTTGAGTAAAATAAATAAAAATCGTATAGTTAACTACTTGCTGAACAATGTCCAATTTATTCAAAATAGAATGAAAATAGTATTGAAAAGAACACCTATTGATACGGTTCAGTGGACCAACCGGGATTGACTGATTAACATGTTTTATCATAACTCTTGATACCGAGGGCGAATCGTCGCCACTGACATCACATTAATCAAGTTCTTCGATTATTTATTTATTATTATTTTTTTTAATCAGAAATGATAATTTAAAATATTGTATCCAACGCAAATAATTTTGCAAGCTTTATCATAAATGCGTAAAAGCGAAAATAAAGCCGACGCCTAACTCGCAAGGGTTAAGTCCGTCCATCAACCCCTCAACAACCACCTCCAAAATTAGAAATACAACATTTATACGGTTAAAAATACGTCACTCTTTGGAATTAATGTATATTATGTTGAATAATAATTAAAGTCACTACGTTAGGTACGTTACCTATTCGGCGGGCGTGCATGATAATAATATTGTTACACCGAACGAGAATCGTCTAGACGCGCAATGAAGTCGCATCGTAATCCCGTTCGCCACGATAGGTACACAAAATAATAACATTATTGCTATCATACTTGGTGTCATGGTTCATTACGAACTATAACTAGTTAGTAAACCGCATTATATTAAGTACGGAAGCTGCAGGAAACAGTGCCCGACGATACTTTTATTTATTATTCCTTTCATTATAATATCGTGTTTTATATGGCCGACGCGCGACGTCAGACTGTGTGCGCTCGTCATAATAACATTACATTACATAATATATATAATCATTATGTAATAAGTGCGACGCACAAGAGGACTGATAAATACCAAAACGATGTAGAAATACTCGTAAGTATATACAAATGTCTCGATAACAGAAAATTTGCGGCGTATACATCTTGGGTCTGTTATATAGGCTTGTTTTAAATTCGTTTTGCCAAGCCTTAACCATAATTGTGTATAGTGGTGGTCGTGTTGCAATAAATAAAAACCATTGGGCTTAACACGAGAATCGATCTATATAGTTACAATTCATAATTTGTTAATGTAATTTAATCTTCTAGTGGGTTACCTACGACTGTGCTGGTAACAAAAATTCTTAACGACAGATCATTTTAAACACATTATGGATGGTAATGTACTAATGTATGATTATAGATAACAATAAACACGAGGAACCTTTTATAGACGTCTATAGTTCCCGAGTATTGGAAATATAAAACATTAATATTTCAATAATTGACCAAATAAACGATTGAATCTTTTTTTACATTATTTCTTGACTCTATGTACAACTTGACTTAAACAAGCAATTTATCTAACTTTATGGGACCTATCTATAGAATCATTAAAATTTAATAATATAACTTAAATCGTTTTCTCAAAAATCCTCTGACCCATAAATTTAACATTTTTCCTTCGGTAGTTTTGTCTTTATAAATATCAATGAACTCTATGCCTTCTTTCTGTCAACGTATACAGACTAGTCACAATTTTCTGTGAATAAATCAGGTGAACATTTAAAAAAAATGTCAACAAACCACAAAAAGTAAACATAATATTTTACTGTAAAATTATTTGGTTTATTTATGGTAACTTATGGATCTATTTATTTATTTATTTATTTATTTATTGGATTTATGACGTGATTCGTTCAAAAAGGTTGGTTTATCTGACTTGGTACTCAATTGGTGTGCACCGGGATTTATAATGATAGTGCATCTCGGAATCCAATAAGACGTATAATATAGGCTTACGCTTCTATTTTTTTTTTAATTTCACGATGATAATATACATCTCTGAGCATTTATGCAATATTATTTATTTAATAGTACCTAATACCTATATATAATATTATGCTCATTTGTTATAGCATTTCCCGAAAGATCATCGTAACCGCGGAAATGGATGTAACACCTAACGTGCCAAAAGCATATTTCTCCTCAAAAACAACTGTGTGAAATATGGTCGTAAATTTTCCAAAAATTAATATGTACCTTCTACTTCCTAGTGTTATTTGTTTTCAATAATTTGTAAAACTTTTTGACTTACCCTCTAATTTCTTATGCCAAAACTTAAGGATAAACCGGAATCTCACACATACCGTAATACATCTTCTGTATATCTGGTGTTGGGAAAAGCGATAGCTAATATCGATAACCAATAGCGATAACATTATAATGTCGTGCTTCTCAATATATATTATTTGTAATAATACCTAATACGAGTTAGTTCTTCGGTTTCCGTCAACCACGACGCAGTAAACATATGCTGACATTCGCCGCGTAATATTTTTATAGTTATTTGTCTAATAAAACACACAATTATACTTTCAGCCTATGCATTTTAATTAATTATACAGTCCACAACATAAAAGGTAATAAAAAACAAATTAATCAGACATAACATCTGGAATAAAAACATATATTTCAAAATAAAAATTATAAATTACAGTTCTGATAAAAAAATATAGCACATTAATTGCTGATAGCATTGATAGCATATTAATATAATATTATCTCATTTAGTTTATGCAAAATAATAATTTTTATTTATTTATTTCAAAATCGTATTATTAAATCATGAAATCCAATTTTATATTCAAATATTTTCGTACAATGCAACCTCATATCGTTTACACAGATGTTTAACATAATGTTTACATAGTTAGATATGTATCAATACCTAGTACAAATCGCTAGTTGGACTTGTATAGAAAACTATTTACCAGATCACTACTTCTATTTTGCATATCGAGTGCATTTGTCTATGTTATTATTTAGGAACGATTTTACTTAACACATTTTAAATCCTGCAGCTTGTGTTGAACAAAATGACAATAATTTTCAAAATAGTATTTATCTTATTCATTATAGTAAGTACTTTGACTTAAATTTTAGTTATTTTTTTTTTTAATGATATTGTTTGTTTTACTTAGATATTTCTAAAAACAGACGCGATCAAATATCCGAACGATTTCACTCCCACTCTGTTGTCAGGAGAGTGCAAAACAAAATTCGATTTTATTGTTATTGGCGCTGGTAGTGCCGGTGCAATAATTGCTGCTCGTTTGAGTGAAGTCGCTGATTGGAATATTTTACTATTGGAAGCAGGCGGTGATCCTCCAGATTCATCGGAAATTCCACTCAAATGGAGTTTGGCATTAAATACAGAGTACGATTGGAAATTTTTAAGTGAACAGGAAGATAATTTATTCAAAGGTTTAGACGGGGAAAGATGTCACGTGCCCAGGGGATGTATGTTAGGTGGCAGTTCGTCTATGAACGTAATGTTGCAAATTCGTGGAACAAAGTTTGATTTTGACGAATGGGAAAAAGCAGGGTGCACTGGTTGGGGTTTCGATTCCGTTTTGCCTTATTTCATAAAATCTGAAAATTTTACCGACTCGACTAGGTTCGACTCAAAGATTCATGGGAACAGTGGGCCTCTCACAGTGAGTCCCTTTGAATCTCCAGATCCTGCCATAAAAACGATATCACAAGCGGCAGATTTGATGGGCTTGACCAACGTGAAAGATTTGAACAAAAAAGAACGTACGGTTGGATACGCGATGTCAGACAGCACGACTAGGAATGGACTGCGGTGCTGTACGTTGAAAGCCTTTTTAATGCCCAATAGTGGACGGCCAAATTTGTTCGTTGCCAAATATATTCGAGTCACCAGAATTCTGATCGAGGACAAAAGTGCGGTTGGCGTAGAGTTTGTAACAAAAACAGGAGAGTTCAAGACCGTCAACTGTACGCTTGAAGTTATACTATCCGCTGGCGTGGTGATGAGTCCTCAATTACTTATGATATCCGGAATAGGGCCAGCAGCTCACTTGAAGGAGATGGGTGTTAACTTGGTGGCTGATCTTCCCGTCGGCAAAAACTATCAGGACCACGTTGCCTATTTCGGGTTAGTTCTTAGTGACCGTAAGGATAGACCAATCGAAGATATTGCGGCGGAAAGTCAAAAGCTTAGAAAGGAAACATTTGATTTAATCACCAAAGGTGTTAGCACTATGGGACTGACAGGACTTCTTAGTTTTGTCGATACCAAACGCGCGTCCGGAAACCCCGATATCGAAATTATGAAAATCAGATACTCGTGCAACACAACCCAACAAATGAACACGTTCAAGAACATGTTTGGATTTTCTGACGAGATGGCAAAAGTGTACAACGAGTTGAACACGCACAGTGATATAATACTGATGATACCGATTAGTAACATCATAACCAAAACCGGGCAAGTTTTACTGAGATCGAAGGATCCTCTAGCGAGCCCGAAAATAATCTCAAACTATTTGTCGGACCAGCAAGAAATCGATACGATGATCAAGGGTATTGAATTCGTGGTTGAAATGTGCAAGAAGAAACCAATGACTGACGCAGGATACGCTTTTGAAGAGATTGTTTTCCCGAATTGCGAGGCTAAGTGGGGCACTGAAGACTACTGGAAGTGTGGTATTAAAAATCTGGCCACCTCAATTTTCCATTCGGTTGGTACCAACAAGATGGGTGCGATCGGTGACAAGACTTCAGTGGTCGACCCTAGCTTAAAAGTGATTGGTGTTGACAGAATTAGAGTGATTGACTGTTCTGCGATGCCATTATTAGTGACTTGCAACACTAATGCCGCCACAATGATGATTGGTGAAAAAGGAGCGGATATAATCAAAACCCATTATGGAAAATGAGGTTATAACTTTATATTTTTGTCACCTTTTATTATGAGTGTTTCGGGTATATTAATTTATCTTAATCATTTTAAAAATGAATATAAAATATTCTTTTTATCCTATTCCTTAAAAAGAGATTTGACTAAAAAATTAGCAGAAAAATGAAATATTTTCATTTGCAAATAGTATATAATATATAATATAAAAACATAAGTATAAGACTATACGGTTGTTGAAAAACTAAATTAAATAATTCAAAGTCAAACGATCATCTATCACATTTTAAATGATTACCCAATTTGATATGTTTTGAAATAATACGATAGTATTATTATCAGTTATGTATACCTATGTCATATTTTGTGCTCCACGATTATGATAAACCTTGAATTTAATGCCATGTGTATCTTTAAAAGAAAATATTGCACATTTTCATACATTATGTTTGATTAATGAATTTACAAAATTGTCTGTACATTTTTTCACTAGGTGTTTCGCAATTTGTTCACATAACAATGGAAACGCAATGTCAATCATTTTTATGTTAGAACGTAACATTTTAATAAACAACAATATTGGTCGCATCCGTTAGTATAGTAATTGCGGTCTATCGTGAATGCGCATTCAACGTAGTCGTACGGTAGGTATGCTACATTTTGTATTTGTATTTTATATTATACGACCATCTACTATTGTAATGAGTAATGACTAATGACTAATGAGTAATATTTACAAAATTCTCGATGAGTCGTCTCCTGCACTAGACATAGGAGGAATTGTAGGTACTAATTGTTATTGCAAACACAAATCGTTATTGAACGAATTGTTTGCCAATTTAAAAGTCCCCTGAAGGGTGCCTCTTTGATCGCTGTTCGTAACATCACGTGATTATGTGAGGCGCGACCGATTCTCAATCGAAAAATAATTATACATTGCACCGATACGTGCGATGGCCAATTGCCACACATTGATGATCCTCTACCCAATTGTTTCAAATAATGTATTAACTCTAAACGAAAACACGATAACATTAACAAACTAAAAACGGATTATTTAACGGGTTTCGTACCTTTTTTAACAAAAAATACGTGGTGGACGTAGTCGAGTGGACTATCTACCTCATTAATTTATAGATAAAACAACAACGCATAATTTGCCTAAATTCTAAAAATGTCATATATTTCTGAAAATTGTAGACTTACGGTAGATTGATTACGCCAAAACTTGGTTAAATAATTGATTCTCATAAATAACAAATCACTGCATCAGCTCATCTGAAACGAAAACATTGGAATTAAATCACAAATTTATAAATCGTTAAAATGTTCTTAAACTATTGTAAGAAAATATCCAAGTGTTTTTATAAATTTAAATTTTGCATAATATTATATTACATACAAGTGTACTGAATTTGTTTCGAGACACACGGTTTTATAATAATTTATGTCCATCATCACAGCAATTATTCATTTTATGTGTAATGTTATGTTTGTCATTCATGCATTAATTAACTTAATAAAACATCGAGTGGAAATTATATATTTTGAAAGAGAAATAACAAGTGAACAGTTTTTAATATTTATTCACTGATGTTTGTCTAAAAATTATTATTTTTTACCCTCCTCGTTACTATATTTCACGTGACCGAAATTCAATGAATATTTGTTATTTGTAGAGTAAAAAAGCGATGCATCTAGTTACTATTGTAATTATTTATAACTTATAAAACTAATTTTTCACCTGATTATACATTATTGTTTTCAAATTTGTGTGTTTATTTAGATCTATTATTGGATTAATTTAGATTTTATTATGAACTACTGGATTTATTTCTACTTGACTTTAATTACATCATTTTTCATACATATATTTCAGATCGAAATAATTTAGAGTGATAATATTATAACAATGAAGTATGAATTTTTTTTTAATTTCCATGGCAAACTACACCTGAAAATCAATCGAGCATACAAGCGTATACATTTTCATAACGACATCAATTCGTAGTATCTCACAAATGGGAAACGTCGATCATGAAACACGATATGACATATGTCATTACGACAGGTTAAGTTAGATTAGGAAAAAAGGTTTTTTTCTAAAAACAATTAACAAAGTATTGGTGATTTACACAGGTGTATAAAATACATGACATAATTCAATTACAGTTATAATACGAACAGTTCGCTGACAATCAATATTTTCAGATGTATTCTGTTATTTTATTTATTATATTTTTAAACAAAATAATTTGCAAGAATAAAATCATTGAGTCACTATATATAATTCATGTACTTTGAACATATATTGTTGACAGACATTTTAGTCATATTATTGAGTATAACATTTATATTATTTTAGAAAAATATTACAAACGAATAAGACTTACGGAGTAAGTTCTAACCAAACAGAGATGAATTTTAAAACGAGTACCTAGTGCCACCCATTAGGTGTATTGAAACGATTCGCATTTATCAAACATTATAGAAAATATTATCTTTTGTTGAATTTTACTCAATATTCATAGATGCAAGTCTATAACCATTACTTGTTTACAACTTCATAATTTCCTAGCTTAGAATATTTTAAAAGTTTAGTTTTTTTCGGTAATACCTAGGTAAATCAATGGCTATGAATAAATATTTTTGTGTTATTTGTTTAAAACACGACAAACAGAATAATGTAGGTGTATCGTTAAAAAATATTTTCATTGATATACAAATGTGTAATTTGACGCACAATAAAAATAATTTCAACAATAATTATTATCATTTACATAAAAATATTTATAAACGCTATTTACCAATCAAGAGTTTATTTACTTTAGAGCACAAAATGCAATCATGTATTTCTGCATGAAATTCGCATATACACATAATAAGCAGTTCTAGTTTAACATTATATCATTTAACAGTGCAGAAAAATATATTTTGTGAATAGATTTCCGATATAATAATATAATAATTAATAATATAATCATTATGAGATTATTATACACACAACATATATTAGTTTATTATGTCAAAATCTGTATTGTTAATTCAATATAAGATATTTAAAATATTATATTATAGTATATAAAAATTAAACAATGATACAAGCAGTTTCATAATTTTATTTTTTTCAGTGGAATAAACTAAAAGTTGAAACTAAATCATGATTATTGAAATTATTGTCTTGATATTACAAGTTAATTGTATTTAAACTTTTATATCATTCTAGTCTATTTGGAAATTCGTATGCCTGTTCGATATCTTAAAACTTTTTCGACAAATTCAAACGTAAAAGAAAATGTTTCCATTCTAAAAAAATTACCGAACCTTAGATATTTGTTTGGCAATCTTTTTGAAAACTACTTGGCAATTCTAACATACTACTCGACTATATCTATGTCCACTTTAAAATCGATAGAAGTAGAGTTTACAAAACTTTCCAAACACAAAAAAAGTGTTTTTCTTGAAAATAACACATTATTTTAAAACCAATAGCTTTTTTACTCTTATAAGAATTTCAAAATAAATATTTTATTAAAAAGATATACTTTTAACTGAACGAAGTGAACTCGATTTTAAACTTTTTAGTTTCAAGTTGAGATACCCGGAAGTCAGTATAAATAATGAGAATTAATGAAAGAATCGTGAGTGGTAACAAGTGCTGTGTTACAGTTTAATGGAACTATTAAAATCGAAATAAATTATTATCATCTCAAATGTCAAATATATTTCTTATATCACAGCTGTTTTCGAATCACAGTGACACATAAGGTACTGAGACCTGCTGGTCATTAAGGATATGAAAGATCGTTAATCACTTTTGAACTAAAAATAGGCACTACAAGTTGAATACAGAATCAGATTTAGACTTACTTCATTTTTTTTACAACCATCCTTAAATGACTCAACATTTATATTTATAGATATTCCTGAAATAAATATAACTTTAAGAACAGCTGTGGACGGTCTTGCTCCACAAACCTAATTAATAATCACATCCATTACAAAGTATGGTCTATATATTATGTACAAATTCCGCATATTATTAGGCTTAAGCGAATCATAATTATTGTGTAATTAACAATGGAATTAACACATAATGAATATCTCAAAAAGATAAATGACTCACAAATTACCTATGTAAAATTAATTATGTTAATGAATATAACATATTTTTGCGATTTAATGTTTAATATTATATTTTATTGATCAACTTGTTTTGTTTTGAGAGCAGAAAGTATTTGAAAATTAAAATCATCAGCGTATCCAATATACGTCACTACGCTTTACTGTTATTCTCATTATATCACATAATATTGTCCTCTCCAAGCGTAAGAACCATATTATCAATATTTAAGTTTGTTGCCTACAGTAAATGGATTTAAAATCTCTTTACCGAAAGTAAAATCAATTTACATCCTACGCTGCTATAAATGCCTAAATCTATGCTTTCGAATAAAAATACAAAACTATAACGTATAAAATATAAAATATTTTCGTATATACATTTTTTATTGTAATATCATATATTTATATAATATACCTTGAATTTGAATACCTGTATTGTTATTCTCCCTATAAAAATGTTTTAATGATTTTGATCAAGTACAATTATTTATTAATACAAACATAAATTATAATGATACATACATTTTGAATATTGACATTATAATTTTTTCCTAAATAAGTTGACTTTTTCTTTGCCACAAAATACTAGTTATATCTTTTGAAATTTCAAGTCTTGCAAACCGAAAAAAAATACTTATAAATATTATCAGTAGTTACATTTTTAATTTAATTCGTCTCACAGAAAATGTTGTAATTCATTTCCATCAACACTCTTTTTAAAACCTATTAAAATACAAATTAGCTTACACACATTTTCTATATTTTTTCAAACTCCAGCAATTGTGTTATTCACTGGAATCCATTTAATATGTACATATTATAATAATGTATGATATTATATTGCGAGTATATACAATATTTTAAATCTTATAAATATATTTCATACCTACTGTAAAACCAGAATATTGATGAAATAAAAGGAGTACTCGTTCGAATTGGGTTACAAAAACAATTATCTGTGCGTTATACACTACATTTTGGAATTGTATGATACAACATAAGAGTTGTTCACGTTAAAAAACGCATGTAGTTGATTACGTTAAACAAAAACAAAGTAGTACAAAACTACAAAAGTGATTGCGTGTATACATAATATGTTTCTGATGGGCACATTTATCGATGTCACCCATTTTTCGGCTGTATTGGACATCAAGTCCAAAAGTTTGGTATATTTTTCATTTATAAATGAATGTGTGTGTGTGCAAATGTGTTTTCGACATTTTGGTAAGTCATGGGCGTGTCAAACGTGGCAACTAGAGTGTTACCCGATTGCGTCTGAGAATGACCATTACTTTATGTCCCGTGTGCATCCAAAGAAAAACACATGGTATTTTTGATAATATTAGGTAGAATATGTCCTAGTTCATTTAGAGTTACCCAAGGTGCATTACGGGGAGTTAAACTTGCTTGCACCCCAACAAGTATTTGGATTTTTATTATTTTTATGTTTAATTCCATACTTAAATGTACACCTTAAGACTATAGGTTATGTTTTATTGTTCTTCAGGTTGGTATTTAAATGCATTTTTTTTGGGAAAAACCACATTTTAATATTCTCTAGTTCTTTAATGTCTACTTCGATGACATTTTCTTGCATGTACTTTCTCGTTGACTTCATGTGGTCTGCTTGAACTTTTTTTAATATTTCTATAAATGTATAAATATCATAATATGTATGTTTTTAAATATATATTGATGGGATATATAAAATAAAGATTCGCATTTAGAATGGAAAGTGTTATAAGGATTTATCGTCTTTTTAGAATTAAATGTCATTTATGCCCACATAGAGGTAGGGAATTTCGCTTGCTCAAAATCTATATAGTTTTCATAAATGTAATTTAAAATATTAGGTTTTTAATGTAATTAATAAAATAATTTACACATGACTCATTATTTGTTAGTAAGTAAAATATGCACTAGGTTAAAAATATTTAATGGCCATTTATAAACCATATATTGTAAATACAATTTGGTTAAGTATTATTTTTATAACATTTTAATAAAACAATACTGAAATATTCTTTTTACTTATCATTTAGTCTTTAGAGTACTTAAAGCATTTACATTTTTTCCACATGAAAACATTGCGAATTAAGGTTATGGTAATTTAAAATAAAAAATTGTTCGTTGTCACAAGTTGTAATTTCTAATGAGTCCAATATTTCGTGCACATTTGAATACTACATTTGGTATAGTTTTGGTCTTATTGCTAAATATATACTTTTCTGGAAGCATTTCATATAGCCCGATACAGATTTTGGCTACAGTCCGACGAAAAACATGGGGTATTCAGTACATAATTTTTCGATAAATGCACTAGGTGAATTAAATATAATTGGTCGATAAGACAATAAAGACGTGCTTGGCTATGAAAAAGGTAAAAAATCTGAACATTCCTATCAATGCTTTTACTCCTAAAAACGGTGATAAAATTCATAATCATCTTGTTGAATACCAAAAATTTCATATAACCTAAAAATGTTAACAAAAACTCTTGTTTGATTGGAAATACTAATACAATTTAACCTTTATTACAATATCATACAAATATAACCACTCATTTTAGCAGTAATCGTCAGATCAATGGATGAAAAAAAATATATAAATTAGTAAACAAAGTTTGCTTTCCGTTATTCCATTTCGCGGGTTGTTGTTTTATTTTTCATCGTGCGATTGAGCCCTGGGCAAAAAAAAACCCGGACGGAGAGAGGAGTTAATTGATGGTAATTTATTGTTTTTAAAATGCTAAAAACGTCAGAAGTTATTTACAAAATGTTTTGTTATTAATATAATAACCCACGAAAATGAAAAGTAATGGTAAAACCTAAAAGCCAGGTTAAATCAATTTTATTAATGCTATTATTTATTCAAATATATGTTTGAAGAACTTGAAAAATTAATTCCTTTAATGATCTGCCTAAAAACTTTGCTTATATTTCATGAAATCAAAATGTAAAAAGTTTGTGCAGCCATATCAATGTTCAAATAAATAATATACACACCATCCAAATCGTAATTAAGTTATTGACATGTATAAAAAACAACAGCAAAGTTCGAACATACAAATGTACAAATGTGCCACTAGCAAAGTCATGTAGGTAAGCCTCCCAATCATATTATTAATATTTACATCTGTGCTTGTGAACAATATTAATAATTATACCTTTTAGTATTCAAATTTCTATGTTTGAAGTCGTGCCGAGTTATTTGTACATGAACGAGTTCAGAGTTATTAAATATTATGAGAATGTGTAGCTCCCGCAATGTTAGATAACATTTGATAGTGAACGATTATTTACAAAGCTTTATACATATTAATTATTGTTTTTGTTAGATACTCAACAATAATATTATAGCCGGTAAATCATTATAATCATAAATAAGAACATCCGTTTCAATAACGTCGCTCGCCAAATGACAATAACGACCCGTCCACGAACTGCGATGCTGCTACTGTGTCGTTAATATTTTAATCTGAAACCGATCGACCCAATATCGAGTTTACGAGATAAATAATAATAATATATATATATATAGGTATTATATTATTGTACCTGCGTAATATGGATTCGACTAAATAATAATATATATCGTTATCTATGTACTCGCGTGCTATACACAAACACCTACGTATAATAACTAATAATATTATTATGTAGGTAACTCAAATTCAATTCGAAAACGGATGCAACCAAAGTAGAAACGTCCGCGTTAGGGAAATAGAGTAGAAACGTAAACCACGATTTGGAGAACTACTACTCTACTGTATACCTACATATTTTGTATGTGTGTACACCGTATACTGTGTACAAGGGTATTATAATACAACGGTTATAACATCCACGGGCTATCTGAAGGCAACAGAGAAACCTCAATCAATCACAGTAAATGAATTTTCTCAACAATCGTATACAACGTATTACTAGAAGGTAAAACAATATTGTGCAACGACAGAGGTGAGTTCATATACTATAAATTATAGTAATGTATAGAAATAATATTAAATGTATGTGTATTGGTACTAACTCACAGTGGGTAGGTACCTAACCTACTATTATCATACCCATCGCTATGACGAAATAAAATATTAATATAATAATATTATAATAAATATCATCGATTGGAGCCAATAAGTCAATTTATTATTTTGTCTGAGCTTTATGTACTGTTCTTACAATGGATAGAGCTATGTGATTTTTCTTAAAGACTCTTTTTTTGAAAAAATTTCTTTGATTTTCAATATTAACCGTAATTTCTTAAAGTGAATCAGATACGTGTAGATTATACTTTTAAAATAAGATAAAAATTCCCAGTACTTTACAAAATGATATTGGAAAAAATGAGTGGAAGAATTTATTTATTTTTATCATTTGTTACTATTCCTTAACAATAATAACATTGCACTTATACCATAATGTATTAGTTGCATATCGTAATACCCACTTACTATATTGTCATCGTGGGTGTAATAAAATTTAGTGAAAACGTATTGAAGAGCTTGACTGACGTGCTACGTACCGTATAATATGATGGTACTACAATTCGTAAATAGGTACCCATATCATTTATTAATAGAAAAATAAATTAAACAGATTTAATGCCTAAACGTATGACATTTTGATAAAAGGAATGGCTATGGTATTAAATTATGGTTATAATAATAATGTTAACAACATAATTTATTACGTTATACAGTCGTACCAAATGTTGATAAAGTAGACTTACCTACGAATGTTTTAAGTTCTAGAAATATTTTTGTACATTTTGCAGGATAATTATCTTTACAGTTATTTAAAATGCTTGTTATTTAAAATAATATATTATATATTATTATATTCATGTTTTGGAAAATTTGTTGTTTTACTTAATTGTATTAATCGTGAGACGACATTTTTAATAAAACTGGTTATATAATTATGTTTCAATTTAGATGATCATAATTTTTTTATTTAAGTTTTTTAATATTTTAACTACAATAAATTGTAATATCATATTTTACAGTGGAGTATTTTCTGTAAATTAATAATTCTACGAATCAAATTACTAAATTGTAGTTAATTATATTCATAACTAGAGGGATAAACCGAAAAATTATGGTCTACTAGGTAAGCACTCAGATCATCAAACATTTTAACGATTATAAAAAAATAACTACTCGTTTGAAGTTCAATGTTTCTACTTAATAATTCTCAGAAAAATGTCTGCATAGAAATTTAAAATTTAAAAAATTTAAAACAACTTTTTTGATTTTTTTTTTTTTTAAATATTGATGGATTTAAAATCGACATAGAAATGCATCAGTTTTTTTGACTATACTAAGGGTAACAATAACATAATAATTAATAATAATGATTCTATAAAAATATGATAATTGCTAAGGAAAATGATATGGAGGCTATGATGAATGATGATCTATAAGAATTGCCTAACCAGACTAAATATTACATACATATTATCATATTTTATTTGTATGCTCCTAATACAGTGTTATTAACATTTTTTGTATTTAGTATTCAAAGGTTATACTAAATGTTTATTCAGGCACTTCACTTTCTAATTTAGGCATTATTTTTTGTTTCTGAATTTTAAAAAAAAACTTATGCTGGAGAAGCAGAAAAAATTCTTATTAAAAAAAAAGAAGTTTATACCACAAAAAAATATTTACTATTTGGTACAAAGTATAAAGTATGAATAATTTTCAGTTATTCATTCTGAAACTTATAACTTAAAAAAATCATTATTAAAGAAATTCGGGGGAGTGTGATGAGTTAACTTGGTGAATCACCCCGAATATATGCTCATCAATCAAGTATTAAAACATTATGTAGACAATGTCGTAATGCAAAATAGTTTTGAAATTAGTCTTGACGATTAAATATAATATATTGACAGTAATATTATAACTATCAATAGTTTCTCTGTTGCGCTGGTGGTAAGAATAATATTAATCATGTAAGACAGCAATTAACATCGATCTGTAGAAAGTATTACTAAGGAGATTAAACTTTTAAATTCGATTTCTCGTTGAAATTAGAAAACAACTGAGGTTAGATAAATTATACCACACCCAGAGAAAACGGGTAGTTAATATTCAGTTTATAATATGTAGTAGTGTATATTATATTTTAAAACTTCATTGCCATGCAAGAAAAAAAAACAGAGGTACGAGAATAATTAAACTGATGTTTTAAGACCAAAAGTAGAATTTTCGAGATGAATACATCTCAACAAAATATTGTAAAATTAAAATGTAATAAAATAAATAATTTTAAAAGTAATAATAAATTCTTTATAATATGTTCATCTATGAAAGTATTGAAGAATAATAATATACTCAAATGCTCAGGGTAAAAGTTGGGTTATAAAAAAAATGTACGTTCAATATTATAATGTACATATTTTCAATATAATATTATTAAAATGGAACTACAAGAACTTAGTTGTGAAGTATAAAAAACAGCTTTGCCGTGAACACCATTCAAGTGTAATTCGGTTTCTCAAATGTATTTGTAGCAAGAAAACTAAATCATTCAAATACTTACATAATATACAATGTACTATAGTGATATATATATATATAATTGGTACACTATACGATTTATGTACGTTATAATGATATAATAATTATTGTTGTTGTAGTTGTTGTTGTTGTTGTTGTTGTCATTAACGGCGGAGTGGGTGAAGCGGAATTTAACGCGAAAGACAAATATAACAGAATTAACCGTTAGATATTATTATTATATTATAAAATACACGTGGATAAGTAAAATTGCATATTTTAAACACGTAAACATACGCGAAACACAAAATACGTTATTACATATTATATATTATTATATACATCCAAGCTCAGATCCGGTATGTACACAGGGATATATGTATATATGTGGGTGAACATCCGACCTGCACCGCAAAAGCAATTGCTGTAACATCACGTAATTAATTTTCGCAGGGAAAGAAAGAAAAGAGCCTCGAGGGATTTTTGGGGGTTCAGTACCCTATACATTATATTATATACTCTACCTTTATACGGATACGTATATACATATATATTTATACGTATATTATATATTGCGCATCCACGAAAAGGATACATCGAGATAACTATATTATTATATTAGGGTAGGGGGGGGGGGTGGACGTGAACCCGTTGGAGGACGAGCCGTTCCACGAAACATCTTTTCAGCTTAATTTAATTAAATTTAATCGATACGCGTCTCCTGCTTTTACCCTGGATCCCGGGTGGCACTGTTATTGTTATTATTTTTTAATTTCAAACCTTATTGTGATCGAAAAAATTGACAGAGCCTATTATTTAAGACTTTTTTTTGAAGCTTCAATGGCCATTGTATTATACTCATACAAATATAAAATAGCGACGCAGTGCAGGTACGCCAAAATATTAATATACTATACTGTCCAACTTAAATCTTGCTATTTTTATCGTCTTTTGGACGACTCGGATTTCATTCGAACCAAAATAACTACTCAACACATGCCTAACTAGTATTAATGTATTTTATCATACACCACTACCAGCAAGGTGTTAACCAGATTCAGCCTATATTATATTTTGATTGATTGGTACATTTAGTTAAGGGAAACTGGTGCATTTCGATCTAAGTAGTTTGGGAGGAACTTTTATAAAAAAAAATGTATTTTTGAGGGAAACCGGTACAAGCAGAGGTGATATTCAACACGCACACTCATTTTACAGGTGCACATCCGAGGGATAAGATTCGTGCAACGAAGGGTCGTCCGTGGGGTACAGAGCCGTGTTATTGTGAATTCCGGTATATCAAAAATACGGAAGTGAGCTCACAGACGGTTTAACTGCAAAAGCCGACCCACCGGGCAGCCGCTTACAGTGGTCACAGTGACAAACTACAGTGATCGAACGTTTTGGGGTCGGTCGGTCGGCTGGTCGGTCAACCACCGGAAATGCAATAAAAATAATAAAAAGAAAACAATCTACTACTGGGTAGGTGTTACAATACTATAATATACCATCATGGTCGACGAGCGTCATTGAGAAACAGACGATAACAGAAGTAATCGTAAAAAAAAACACAAAGGTTTTAACAAGCAATTATATTATGTTATACATAGCAAGGTAACTAAATAAGGGAAAAATGGAAAAGTTTATACTCTGCCGTATAATAATTGATGAAAAATGTTTTTTAATTATCATACCATGCCCGCATTAGCCTGTATAACAATACGAATCATCCAGTTAGTAAACGCTATAACTTCAAAAGTGCATTTTATTTTATAAACAATTGACACCTTATTCTGTAGGGCAGTTCAATTAAAGGTATATTATATCGAAAAAAAATAACTTCGCAACAATAATTATTCGTCCGTGTAGAATCTATTTTTTTTACCCAAAAGAGGACGACTTCCTAAAAAGGCACATGTAATTTCGATTTTTTTTATTTTATTTCAAACAATGATATAATGTAATTTGGAAAAAAATGCTTAAATTGTATTAGTTTTGAAGACACACCATACAGTTCGAAATCAACAAATGGAAAATCTAAGTTCAAAGCAGCCTGAAAAATATTACCCTTTATTGGTAGAAAAACAAATATATTTAAAATTTGTTAATTCTTCTTTATTCCCGTATAGCTTATTTGCATTGACAAAATTACATTGTTACCAGCCGCCTTAACTCCTAGTAAAAATAACCGTGACGATGACGAATCGCGTCAGAAGTTCGTTACGTAGGTATATTATTTCGTATTTAACATACATTATTCGTTTTATATTGTTAATATCCATCACGCGGTTGCGAATTAAGTGCGAAACGCGGTTAACAGGCATACGTCTTTTAATATCCGGGTCATCAATGTGTGTGTGTGGGTACACTGTACACAAACGCAACAATATCCACGCCTATAGTGATCAAATACTGAGCATATTACGAGTTACTTATATTATTGGACAACTATTCATTCTACTGCTCTTCGACCAGAAAACGTGTATGTATACCTTCTATAAGCAACGCTTTCCAAGTCCACCAATTTTTTTAACTAGTTAAAGTTAAGTTGTATTAAAATAAAAAAATAACTAAATTGAGTTACAAATACTTATGAAATGAAATAACTAAGTTATTTCTAGTATTCTTTGTTTTGCGTTAACTAGTTATTATAAAAGTTATCGAAAGACGTAACTTCTTAACTTAGCTTTTAAATGTTTAACTCGTAACTGTCTAGCTTTGACCATACGTTTTTATACATTAACAGAATTTTAAGTGCGTAGAGGAAATACTAAGTATTAGAATAATATTTATTATTATTTAACTATAGTATAGGCATTGATGATCTAAAAATCACAATAATTATATTGTATCTATACGTGCAGTAAGTTTGCGTGTTGGAATACTTTCGGATGAAGACAGACAGTGTAAAATATATTATTATATTATGCTTTATTAATATGTGAGATTGTTTTAAAATTTTACTCTGACACTTGTACATTTGTTTGTTTGAATGTAAGTTCAGGTTAAGAAAGTTTTAGATACGGGTGTTTTAATAAATTAATAAGTTATATGAAACAAATCCGTATTAATCTCACGCGTGTCTTGATATTCGGTGACTAATACTCTGCCACACTCTCTCTCTCTCACTCTCCAACTTTATATCATTTCTGTTTAAGCAGCGTTGCAACTGGCAAATACTAAATCGAAAGTTTCAATATTATTAATGTAGAATGTCTGAACTCCCACGGTGCTCTGGCTCTGTAATTACGAAAATGCAGTTTGCAGAAATGTTTTCTTTACTTTTCTCTTTCGAAATATGTTAGAAAGATAATTCTTATAGTAGAATACGCTCGACTTAGTTTTGATTTTAATTAAATAAACCTTTCTTGATTTTCGCACTATTAAATGTTTATTTTTAATTATTTTAACCTAGTTAAGTATTGTTGTATCACCTTTATGCAATCAAAAGATCAAATGAAAAATTGGCTGAATTTGTTTTACAGACATTTTACAATAGGGGTCTCAAAATTAAAATAAGGAAAAAAATAAAGATAAAAAAGAATAAACAAACCAAACAACCATTAATTGTTAATGTAGGTGCATATTCAGAAAGTTTCTACCTCGATATTTTATTTTATGCATCAAATAAACATCAATAACGAATTGTACTAAGCCGAGAGGTCATCTTAGATGTACGAATATTTTCTCAATGTGTAAAGCCAACAAAGTTTTTCTAAAAATGCTTGACTCAAGTTTTAGTTTTCAACTTTTTTTAAAAATATAAAATGTTTCTCTATTTTTATTTTTAATAGCTCTTGAAAATTTGAATACTTTGAAATAACTTTGAATTAATCCTCATAACCTCAATTTATATCAATGGCGGTGCATGCTCATATTTTATGTTATTTTGTATTGAACAGTTTAAAACTTACGAACTTCATAATTTTATTTGTTTCCTAACTGTATAATGTCTAAAATTAAAATCTATTGCATAAAAGACCTTATTTTGTATAATATATCAACTGCACCGTCATCAATGATCAGGGTTGGTTTGGACGATTGGATAGTAGTAAACTTGTGGACAGCTGATATGTAGGTACCTATGTAAAATATCGAGTAATATTTTGATCTTAGTCCGGTAAAACTTAGTATTCGGTGGTTATAATAATACGTTTATGTTTCCAATATAATTGTGGGTTGATATTAAACCTAGGTTCGCCTCAGTATCAGCAAAACAGCCCGATAACAGCGTGCGCAGCAATTTGAAAAGGTATTGAGTTATAATTTCTACTCGGTCGCCAATACGTCCGCATCCGAAACGATGAATATGAATAATAATATAATATATTTTTCGACCACGAGAAAAGACAATAATATTATGTCTCAATAAAATTATTGATATATTATATTATTATACAATCGATCGACTAACTTGTCGGTTCACGTCCGATCTCGACGAGCTGGTCGTAAAAATCACCAACGTCGGGTTTCGGAGGGCGCATGGGACTCTACAACATTATCATAACCGACTGGCACCCTCCCCCGTCGTGGACGTAAATATAATATTTATACGCACACACACATGCACTCGACGACCGAGGACAATAAAATGCGTTTAATGATGATATAGTGTCCGACGGAGAAATAAATTACTAATACTGCCATAAATATATATATATATATATGTATACTCGCACGCATAAAACGATACGTTTACGATAGTAAATTATTATATCGGTAAATTTACAACGCGTACCGTATATTATTATTATTATAATTGATAAGGACTAGGAGTCGGTGATATTGTCGATGTATAGATATGCACCAGATAACTATAATACATCATTTGTATTCCACATATAGTTATTGTTATAACCACAAAAATAATAATATAGTAGGTATATCGGCGCCTATCGCGGTGGTGACAATTAAACATTAGTTATTTGCGCAGTAATATCAAACGATGTTATAATATTAAGCAATACTTAAATGATTTTTGTAATGTGAATATTATTTTTTTCTTGTGTCGTCTAGGCCTGAGCAATGCAAAATCAGAGATGTTCAAATTCGTGTGTATTTGTAACTGTAGATTAGGTTATGCATGGCCGAGAGTACTCGCCGATATACAATATAAGCATCTAATATCATACAATACTGCTATATAAAGTGTCTCAGTGTTATATTATCACACGTCTACTACTCACCACGTGATGTGGAATAGTCAAGTATTCGTGGATCCAGCTAGTTATTTCACATATTTTATGTGAAGCTAGAATCCGGGTAAAGTTGCATAGTGAACACTCGGACCTGTTCGAATTTAAATTGATTGAAATTATCTTCTTTTTTGAGTGTCTGTAAAATATACCAGCATCAGTAAGTAACTGCATTTATAAGATACAATTTAAGTCTTTATGCCAACATGGTTCTTACAAACGAAATTCAAAATATTAATAAGGAATAATAATGATGTGGTTCTCCAACGATTTTTTGTTTTCGGTCTACATAATATGTTTTCGCCTTAAAAATAATATAAGCGTTCGGTTAACGCATACCAATTATTATTTTTGTTATTGTTTTTCCAAGACTTGTGCTTAACATTAGTAAAAAAATATTTATCTTTTGAAAACGTATTTTCTTATTGTTTTACCGTTATCACCGATGCTTTTTCAAAACCACTTTTATGTGGCTATAAGCCAGAATATTATGATGTTTTATTGCCTATGAAGATTGATGGGATTTCAAAATGAATGTATATAACATATTAGTACCATTGTAAAATAATCGTCATAATTAATGCTGGGATTGTGTTGCGATGTAATTGTTTTTCATATGTTCCAACTTATAGGTCTCTAAACAGAAAATATGTTTCAGGTGATACTGATTAATTGAATGTAGTAATGTTTTACTTCGTATTTTGTTGGCAAATTTAACTATAAATGCAATTTTGTGCTTTTTGTTTTTAATTTTGTTTAATTTTATAACTATAATTTTAAATAAATACAATTTAATAATATGTTTGATATTATTTTTTCAAGATGTTATCGTTAGAACACTGTTTGAGAGTCTTTAAACGCAATTAAATATTTAGTTTATGACATTTACATAAATTTTATGCACATAGTGTTTGATCTGTACAATATTAAGGTATATTAAATATAATTGGTAGTATATACGCTGCAACTCTTACCACTCTCCCAAAACTATAAGAAAATTAAAAAAATGATTTCAATGGTCACGAAAGTTACTGCAAATACAAATGTGTAAAGCAGTGCCGGAACTGAAACCTAAAGGCTAAAATAAAGTCTCGACATCTGTATGCTACACTTGTGGGAGACCCTAGTCAAACCAATTCTGTGTAAATTCATTATCATCCTCCCAAGAGGAATCCCGGTTCCGCCACTGTCACACAGTTACACACTACGATATTATACATTTTTGTACTTCACCGATATCAGTGAGAAGCTAATTTTTGTTCACCAGATGTCGAGTTCGTTCTTGAATTATTATTATAAAGGAAAACCGATGTATGAATTTTACTCTCGAATCACGCCAAATAACTGTCATGGCTCGGTGGATACGATACAGCTGAGGTTCAAGGTACACGGCGTAGCTACTTCCGCGAAGAACGTTTGAAATCAAATTTGGCGGGGGCTAAAATATGCCAATGCCCTATACACGACAAGTACAACAGTACTTTGTAAAACGCACAGTATGGCTTAATCATTCTGATATTTCGTGTAGGTATTGGACCGACTATAATTTTAATGGCTCACAATACATGCTCACACGTCCTGTTGTAGATGGACAATATTATTATTGTTGTGAAACCGTTTCCGCGTGCGCGATCACTGCAATTAAATACGTTCGTAACAACACATTATAATTTATATTTATGATGATAAATTGACACTGTATGACCTATATGTATATTGTATATTGTACGAGCGGTCGTGTTTGTTATGATTGTCTGATTTACACTTTCGGCGTATTGCGAATTACGTTTGTATTGTTATCCACACGATTTCAGTGGCACGCGCGCGCGTGTGTGTGTGTGTGTGTGTGTGTGTTTTTGTACTGCGAGTTGCAATATTAGTTATTATAATACAGTCGTAACTTTATGTATAGTTTTATAGCGTTTTGTGAAGAACAATAAAAATAATATTGTCACTTGCAGACAATTATTTAACCATAAAGTGTATGTTTTAAGCGACAAGAACAAAGAACATAATAACTGACAAGTTGGTAAACTTTATTATTATTATTAAAAGGTATTATTATTTTTAGCTTATTACAAGCCATTAGTTAAATAATCAAAAAGATTTTATAGCATTTTAATAAAAAAAAAAAATAATTGTCAATATGTAGTTGACACCATCAGAAAATTTGTTTATCTATTTTAAAATCAAAACTGGGATATCTGTTTGGTTATATGATTATACAACGGTTTCTAATTTACAGATTTATATTGTACTCCAATAAATTAGTATTAATTGATATGATACAATGAGCTATTATCGAAAAATCAACCTTAAAGGATATATGTAGCTATATTGCCTATCCGGAGCGCCGCGTTATAATAATTGCATAATGTCATTATTGAGCGTTCGAATAGCCCAAAGATAAAGTCTCATCATCGAGATGGAGAAAAGAAAAGAACTTTGACTTGCATAAATCTAACTTAAAATTGGTTGTCATATTATGATGTAAAGCGTAGGTTTTGTTATACAAAATAAATCATGATTTTATCAATATCTTTAGTAATTATTTGTTTCAACCATGCATAATATTATATATTTAATACTATTTCAAATTTTGAATTTTACTCAGTTATTTATTTGTTAAATTAAATGCAATTATTTTTTTTTTTAATTCAATTGTTCGAAGTATTTAACATCATATCACTGGAAATTTGCCTGACACAGAACCTATTACATCTAGGGTAATTTATGCAACAATGTATTTTACTGTTTAGTGGAATATACACGTCATGATATAACACATACGTATAATATTATTGTTATTTGCACTCGGCTAATATAATTTAAATTTAAACGATCGCGTTGCATGGACGGAATGCATAGCAGTTATATAATAATTAAGGAAATTAATGGACTTCTGTTTATGATACCTATACCTTAATATTATCACTATAACGTATTTTTTCTAGTAAATGGTATACAAAACGATAAAAATTATGCAATTAACAGTGAATTCATACACACTCACACTAACGAAAATAACAGTGGGATTTTATAATGTATTTATACATAAGTAAACGTGTGCTCACTGAACCATTAGTGTTGAGTACGTTTTCATCGGGGAAACAAATCGTAAAATATTTTCAAAATCAAAATTCAATACCACATGCATTATAGTTTATTAATGTGTATACTTAACGTAATAATTAATACGGAATCAAATGTGAAGTGCGGAACGTTAAGTAATATTGTGCGTATAATAATAATTACTCAATTAATTCATACACAATAATTATGACTATTATATTATAATGGAACATGGAGTATATTATATTTTCATTCAATCTAAAATCATACATACAGTGCCTGTCACGCCACACTTCACACGCCAATAAAACGTTCGTGAAAAAATGTTTTTTAATCAAATAAACTATTAAATCATATTATATTTTATTACACGTAAGCGAGAATGATTCCCATTATGCACACCACAAGGATGAATTACAATAAATTATAGTTATTATTAATTGACTGGGCGTACAACAGCATAAATCTTGAAAAAAATCCACCGCTCGGGTATTACCATGTACGATAAACCTAACGTACATTTTAACATTATAGTATAATATTTTTTTTTTATGCATACCCTCCTACTCGAGACTCGTTCATTGTTTGTGTTAAAAACGTATAAATAATAATATTTTTTCAGGCGGTACAGATGAGAGAAAATAACGGATAAGAGAAAAAGTAGGTAGGTGGGTAGGTACATGGCAGGTACTCGAATAATATCGTATTAAGTTAATATACGTGATAACTGTTGTACTCGAACAAATTCAAACCAATAAAGTGCATTCGGCTGTTATAATATTATAATAATGTACGTGGCATTTTAATAACATCATCATCATAATGGTTATAAGTAATACGCATGGTTATTAAATCGTATTTTTGTCATGAGAGCAGCTAATAGTATTAATCCACTTTAGTCAATCACAATGATTATACTGGCCACGTCCATTGATTATTCTTGAGTTGTATTACAGACACGCCGGCTCAAAAAGTCTCCACATACAATATTTATACGAGATTACTATTATTATTATTATTATTATTGTTAATTTTTTTTACTTTGTTAACTGCCTCAGTGACTTAGGCCATTAGGTACAGGAATCTTAGCTTAATTGAAGAATCATTTTATAATATTATAATTTAGAGAAAAAAAAAAAAAAAAAAAAATGAACATAATATAAATAGATGCAATGTTGAATAAAAATACAGTTCTACATTTGTATGTATACTTCAGTGTCCTTTAAGGATTTTAGTAAATTATAATTAAACTTATTATTACTATTTTTACAACTGTGTAGTGTATGACAAAAAGCGCGCAACGACCGTTTTATTTTGAAAATGCTAAGGCGCTACAATAATAATTATGATGAGAAAAAATTTAGTGTGGAAATTGATAGAACCCAATAATAATAACAATAATAACGATGGTGGACGTGAAAAATGAATGGATTCATATCGCGATAGATATCGTTACGAACGTTTGTGAGGGAGAGGATAAACGGATATAACTTATCGTGTGTATAATATTATTTCAACGGCCGACGATCGCTGAGCTGGAAAACTGTTTAAAATATTTATTTATTGCACAGTGTTCCCCTTAGGTTGTTGCGACTTGCGGTACGTATACGACACCCCAGACTGCAATCGAATCTTCAATATAATTGTACAGGTATAATACGAATATACATAAAATATACAAACAACGATAATAACCTCGTGTCGGAACTACATTTAGTAATGGTTCGAAATTAAAATGTATTTTAATTTTATAATTGGTTCTAATACATGTTTTAATCACAAAATATAACAATAATATTAATTATACGCATTGAAGTTGTAAAACCTTACCTGTAAGATTTGATAAGACCTACTTACGAGATTTCGCTACGACGCGACGAAGCCATTAATATTATACTTGTTGTGTAGTCAGTACGAACTTTGTTTTAATAGCGTTTTAGAATATTATTATCATTTTCTCGGAACGACTTCCAACCGGAAGAGCGGAATAAGCCCACGTCAACCGTTATGATGTTCATATGTCGTATATACGTACGTTAACGGATGTAAACAGAAATCGTCAACTCTACAGTGAATTATTAATACTATTAGCAGCAAAAAATTAAAAATAACTCGAAATAAATAAGGTTTTAAATTGAATCCGATGGCTAGGCATATAATATTATCATATGTAGGTACATTGTGCATAACCCTTAAAAATGGCTGCTGTCCGAAGAAAAAAATAACGTCTTATTACAATAATATACGCATACTGTAAGGGGTTACGTTAGGTTCCCGAAGGTGACAACGATATTGATAGTCGATAGAGTCCTCTCTCTTTTTGTACCGATCAACGCCCGAAATTTGTTAATAGTTTTATTTGATAATTATTGTAAGTGCCTATTGCCTATTGTATTTCTCGAATAATCGATGGCGGCGCCACGGAAGTAATGCGCAAGCAGTTCCCGTTACTTCGTCGATTTCCTAAAAAAGCAAAAACAAGGTTGTGGTATGTGTAACGTGATTTATCATTAAGTATGAGTCCGAAATTGGATTTGAACAAAAAACATAATGCTTTTATGATACACGACATTATTGTGGTGATATTGACCAATAAATAGAAAAAAACATTAATGTGAGAAATAAAGCACTGAGCATTTGCTTACGTCATGTATATTACCTAACGATTTGGTTTTTTGAAAATTACTACCATTCCCGAATTTCGTTACTTATTGAATACATCGAATAACATATATACGGTATTGTTTTACGTCGAATACGTTTTTTTTTTTTTTTTGGTCATTGCTTTATTCTATTTCAAGGGTTCATTCAGTTCATTATTTTACCAATACTACTTTATTCCCCCAATATCGAGGCGGTGATTTATGCGTATGACTTGTTTTTGACACCTGTTTGCAGTATACATTTTTCACAATGGATAAAATTATCCATTATTATTTATTATACATAATAATATATCAATCTGCTATTACAAAATATGATTTTTGACGAATACATTTTTGATTTAAGACTTATTTACTTACAAGTGGTCAATATATACAGTATATGCGAATACACTACGTATCGGAAAATGTGCAGTTAAAATATACGCATTGATTTAAAGATTTTGGCACAAGATGAAATTGCGACCGATACCTATATACGATTCCGACCATTTCCTACGATGACCGTCGTATGACAAAATTTGAAATCATCTAATTTCACGATAATCAAGAATAATTCCTTTATAATATCATGGTTTGAATAAACTGTGTATTATATTATTATAGTATGCTATTATTATACTAAACTATAGTGGCTATGAGCTATTTTAAAATAATATGGAACAAATTGAGGATTTCGCTATATTATTATTTATAGTATTATATTCAACGAATATGAAAATTTAAGATATCTCATATTAAAGTTTCTTAACGTTGTATTTCAAATCAACCACTCTTATATACACTATCAATAATAATAATTAGTCTGGCTTGTAGTTAGGCATAATATGTACCTACTTTAGATTTATTTGTATATGAACACCATATTAAATCCGACTATATTAAAATGTACGTAAGAACGTTGTACCTATATTATGTTTACCTGCAGTGGCATATTAAATGGCTTAAAATAAACAAGAAAGAGAGGAATTCACGAATATTAAAATGATACTATTTCTAACAAAACATGTTGTTGCAAAGTTTATATAAATATAAATATAGCTTATCATTTGGCTACAAAAACAGAATTTATTGAACTTCGTTAAAATTCCGTTATTCATTGAACGAATACAATCGAAAAACAACTGCTACGATGGCATTAAAACTTCCAATTTTTGGAAATGAACCCGAGTCACTACTCACTAGAATAATATTATTATTGTGTCATATAACTGGCACGGTGTCACAGAATAAAAATATGCAAAAGCAATTTTTTAATTAAAGTTGAAAACACCAATTATGCCAACTATTTACAATTATTTAAGCAGACTGTGTTTTTGAGTCTTGGTTATACTTTCGGTGGTTGATAATACAAAAAGAAAAAAAAATGCAATAATTTATTTATAAACATTTTTAGAGAAAAAAATATATTATATTCTCGGTCTTTAATATTTACAAACAGTGAGTGTACACTCGCTAACAATATTAGAATATTCGTAGCTAAAAAATTAAAAGAATTCTAAAATTTTATTCTACACGCTGCACGTTTCTTGTCTTCGGTTGTTTAATTTCTGAACATTTTATTTATCTTTTTGTTTACCTTAAAAGTAATTTGAAATTTGTTAACAATAGCAAACATAGCGAACGTCTGCTGTGTTATTACGCTTTTTGCTCTCGCGCAATAGTAAACGTCTTGGTTTGCTCAATATTTTAAAACACGGAATTTACAAAAATATCATTACGGAATGTTTGTTTGAATTAAACGAGTTTTACGCCCAAAAAACATAATGTATAATTGGTAGTGGTGGTGGACTGTTTTAATTGTATTAAACGCGCATATTATCGTCTAATTAAAGTCAACTTATAACACGGTACGAATTTTAAATATCGATCGTTGAGACAAAATAAATGATTATTATGATTTTGTAACATAAATTGTTAATTTTTCTATTATATGTATTGTGTTTAAACTTGACCTAAGAAGTTATAAATCAGTTACGTTTCAATCATTTTCCATTAATAATCTATGGACAATTCTGCTTAACTTAACTTTTGGATTAGGTAAGTTTTTGATCTTTAACTTAATTTAAAATAATTAATTTACTTTCTTGTGGCCCTGGATAATATAATATAGTTATAATAGCCACACTCGTACAAGACGTCGTTTTTTAAGATCTTTAGTATTTTTTCCGTTTCAATATTGTATCGATAAACAATATTATTATAATAATTTTGAGTTGAAATTTGTTTATCCACTTCAAAAAGAGCTCATTCCTATTTTTAATATGTTTCACGTAGCACTTGCACGTGGTTGTTGACTGTGAAAGATGAATTTAGCGAACTGGATAAAATTATGTTCGCTTTAGCGTATTCATAAAAATGTAATTTAGTTTGTCTGTAAAGTTCTCTGTGGATCAATATAATAATATGTGAGAGTGGAATATTTGTCTATTCATGTTGTATCGGTGGTAACTGTGGTGGTGGTGGAGGTGGTGGTAGTGGTGGTGCTGTAACACGGATAATATTAAGTTTTATTTGAAAAACTATTATAATATAATACTATAAAATGTATAGTGTATATGTTTTATTAATTGTGTATTTATTAAAAAAAAATCAGAAATTGTGTAATAATAATATTTTAACAAAAGAAAATACAAATTCTAAATCTGAATTTATACCTATACTATAGAAATGAAATCAATATTTTTAAACGATAATAATGTTAAAAAATGACTACCTAATTTAGTAAAATAAAAGGCAACTGGACATGGACCTTAAGTTGAACAAAACCTTAAGTCATATTCGAACTATAAGCCGTTTAGGACATCTCAAAAATACATCCTTGTTAAATTGACTTTCTCAATCAAAACTCTAAATTCCTACAAATATTTACTTCTGATTATTATAATTTAATTTTTTTTTTTAACAAACGTTTTCATCTATAAATACAGGACACGTGAGAGAAAAACAATAATATAATTTTATTTTCAATGATCAATAATGATTAAATAATATAAAATATATTATATTATAATTAATCTGTGGCGATGTGGACTATTTGATAAAATGTAAATGACAGTTTTTCGGCCTTTAATTTTTCTTCATATTCCTAATAACTATTGGAAAACGACATATTAACACGAAGTGTACCTAAAGTAATGAAATTTTCAGTTCGATCAAATAATTATAATTTATATCACGTCGCACAGCCATAGGTATGCTATAATAATAATAATATGTTATATCTATTATAATACCTATCTATTAACAATGCGAACAATAAATCGCCGATCGTTATTCGATTCGCGAACTCACGAGCTTTCAAAGTTCAACACTCTTCGCATGTTAGCAGTATACAAATCTTATATTCACCATGTTATGTCATGTAGTGTATAACTACAGTGGTAACAATAATATGTACAGTAATTTATTCGTTGGGTTGTTTAATGTTGTGTTTAGATGTCATCGTTCCGTTCCACTCGTGACCGATACGCTTAATATTATCATAATAATAATAATAATAATATGTTCACAACCTGGTACTACTACTGCACAATAGGCGTACAAAAATGTATAACAATAATAATAATAATAATAATAATAATATGTGGTGAACAACTGTGTGCCAAATTTAATATCATATTTTGGGATGGGTTATAACTGTGTAATATTATTATACATTTATTACCCGAAACGGCCGTTTGTGTCAGCGCGCCGCGGCTGTGGCAATAAATCGAAAAGATAAAATACGTTCGACATCGCTATTTACAACAAATATTATATTATGTGACGTTTGTTTTCTACACGATTTTCGTGGCGGGTATGATATCGTAATATTGTTATTATAATAAGACACTATTATTATTATTATTATTATTATTATTATTATTATTATTATTGAATGTGTGTGTGTGGCACGCCACTCTCACAGCGGATCTGACGACTGTAGTTAAAAACTTTTGATGATGCTCGCAAACTAAACTCGGGGCTTTTTTTATTCTGTTTTTTTTTTTTAAATATTTACCGCAGCATGTGTGTTTAACGCCCGTGCACGATTTGAACGTGTTAATAATAATGCAAAGTTAACGCGCAGGCTAGTTGCTGTTAATGATAATATTTACTCGTTTCCCGAATCCAGTTACACTGCAGGCGCGTTATGCATTTGTAAATAAATATACATAAAAATGAAAAATATAAACACAGTTACATAAAATATACCCACAAAAGTATTTAACTAAATTCGATGTTTTTAAAATGACGGCGATAAAAAAAACATATTATATCATATCGTATACCTACGCACAAAAACCTCGGTGTAATAATATTTTAATTATTTTTTATTGCTTAACAAACCGAATAAAATTTAAAAAATATATATTTATGAAGGTAATGTAAACGACATGTTTAAAATGGAATTTCGAGGTGGTTTTAGAATATTTATCGTCAGGTACTGAATATAAAATAAAAAAATGATCACATTTTACAACATAATAATATATTATACACACGCTGCTGTACAATTTCGGTATTTAGTGAAACTATATCATCATGATGTGATCTCGTATGATAAAATATTTTGTACTGTTATCGAGCAAGTCTAACGAAAGAAAAAAAAATGAACCAAAAAAACACATTAAAACGCGGTTAACTAAAAACCTGCCCTCCTTCTGCCGCAGCCCACAAACACAAATTCCTTCGGCTTTTTACGCACGCACATTTAACATAAATTAGCTTGGGACGTACACATATTCTTACCATAGGATTCCGACCTCATTTCCCATCGTCCTGGTGGTCGAGCTCCGTGACCCCGTCACCGGTTGTACGTCGAAAACTTTTTGACATATTTCCAGCCGATGCTGTTGCGACGATAAATCGAATCGATTTGTTCAGTTGCAAGAGTGACACACACACACGCACACACCTATATTCTTGCCACACATTAATCCCTCTGCTCTGGTGGTCAGCCATTTTCGGTAACTGTACACTCGGTGTACACGAATATGACCACAGCTAGAGAGTGTAAATCAGAAAAACACCATTGTTTTGGATCACCCAGTATATTATTACATCCAACTAATCAGAACATACTGAACAATGGCAAGACAGTGAAAACTCACTATTGGGTGATATCGGAAAAAGTGCTTCAGGGTAGTAGCAGTTGTAGGAGATCATCTAACGATAGTGGATATACACTCTCGGTAGATGGTCACTTTACAATATCCCAACAGGGAGAAACGTACCAATAGAAGCTTTTAGGGGAATTGGATAACAAGCCGTGGATTCTATTCACGTCCCTATAGTAGTGTATATATATATTCACGCACACGTATATGGTTTTTGTGTGAGACGAAAAACTGATCAATTTACCTCCTTGTCAACACTGTGGGGGAAAACGAAAAAAAAAGTAACAAACCGCGACAACCGTTTTCCGCGATCCCTCGATGTTTTCGTCATGCCTAACGCAAACTTTATCTGCGTATTGACCGTTTAAAAAGGTAACTAACATACGAAACGCACGCCACTTTTGACCCAAATCGCTTATCCGGTGGGTGTGTGCATGGCACGTGCACGGCCGGCGGGAGATAACGTTTATTATTTAATATTCCTAGTCACGGTTATAATAATATGGAAGCGAAAAAAATTAAGCCGAGGGTAGACGGATAGACAGCTAGACGTGTGGAGAAACGGAGATGCATTAAATCCTCGAAAAAACGTGGCCCGGCCCCCGGGTCCGGGGGAAAATCGCAACGGCGTTTAGGGACGATTAAACGAAGTTTCCGGTTGTATCTTTATTTCCTCTTTTACGAGTCCTCGGGGGAAAATATTGTTCCGCGCCCGCGTCCTACGAAACTTTGAGGTTTTTAATCGGAAATTTTCGTCCGGGCCACGACCTATGTGGGTGATTGCGAGGGGGAGGGAATCGGGGTCGAAACGGCTATAATATATTATGCAAAATTTTATTATACGTACCAGTGTTGTACATGTAATATCACAAAGTCGTCGTCGTCGTCGCCTTATCGCTATTATACAATTTTATATATTATTATAGGGTTCTTAGGTTTCTTTTTTACCACATCATCCACCGTCGTCATTCGGACACGCACACAATATGTTATAATATTATTACTTATGAAAACGTGTGAAAACATCATATTTATACGTATATGTACCGTTTTGGGTCTGACCTATGTATGATAGTAATAATAATATATTATAATACACGCGACCTTCTTGTCACGCGCCGTATACCCAACGACCAGATTTGCATCACAATATGTGTGTCAACTTTATACGATAACATATTATTATATGTACCTTCTGCAACACGCCATTCTATCAGTGTTTGTATAAAAATATTATGGTGTGATCGGACACGGAGCGAGTAAGATTTTCCAGGACGACAGAAAATCTGTTTGCGCCGACAAGTATAGAATATAATATGTGTAAGAGTAGTAAACCTGGTTGAAAGCACAAAGGGTATGATTTCCATGCTATATAGTCGACTTCACGCAAGTAAGTTTTTATTTCATTTAAAAAAAAAACATCGATCCTGTTAACAATAGTAGCTTGGTATAATCTGGCGAAACGACGTTATAGCAATGAGTTTAATAGATTAACGAGGCACGAGTAAAGCTGGTATCTATAATGGATACCACTTCGGCATGGTTTATTTTATTTTACAATAATGCAGTGAAGGAAACAGAGAGAAAAAACACTAATAATTAAAAACTTATTGGAGAGTTATAGAAGTGTCACAATGTAATTAATTACTTATTTTATTAAATTATTTCAGTATGTCAGTTGGTTTATTGAAGGAAAACCCTAAGCCATTGCCGTTTAATCTTCTAGTGATGTTTCCAGTAAGAGAAAGAGATAGAGAGTGTAACCTCTTTCGATATGAGGAGATTATAATGTTCGCGGAAGCAGATATATGTGGAATATGTTGAAGTGCTATTTTGCCATGACACTTATTATACTCGTAACTACCTATTAAGTATGTATAGGTCTTAATGTAAGTATGTAGCGTTCGAGATGTTTGGCGAGGCATTAGTGGTAATGGGATGTTATTTAGATTGAAAAACAAGAATTTTATTAGTGTTGGATTTCTTGGCCATGTCCCATGTGACATATGTTTGGACACTGGATAGGTTTTAAAAGGACTTTATGAATGGAAAATATTGTTTTTAAGTTTAGTTATGAAGATTTATATTGATTGTTTTTAACTGTGGGGATCGTCTGTGGAGAAGGGTGATGTTTTTTTTGTATGAACGTGTTTGGACCTGTTTAATTTGTAGTTGTCGAATAATAGGCTCAAATAATTATAAAAACTGTACCCAATATTTTATTATTATACTGTTCAGGTATATTGGATGGAACCGTCCTCGTCTTCGAGCGAGTTTAATTTAAAACTGTTTGTTGTTAATCACAGCGCGATATATTTTAAGCGACGCGAGAGTATAAAAACGAATATCACAAGCCCGCGGTGCTATAAATTTAAATTTCAGCATGAAAAATAAAACCCCCGATCAGTTCCGACACCCCACCGGGTGTAGTTTGTGTACTCTTTTTATGCGTGTTTCAGTGTTTGTGTATTTTTTTTTTTTTTTGTACATTTTAATCGACGACGTGGAAACGAAAGCTACGGGTGTGAGCGTATTGTACATACGACCCGATTAAAAAACTGGGCGGCGGTGCACGAATCGTACAAACGTTTTGCGGCCTTTTGTGTAATTTTTTTTAATTGTGCCATGTAATGATGTACAATAATAATATTAGGTGTGCACAGCAACTGAACAAAGTCGCGAATTCGATTTGCACCACGTCCAGGGCGTTCCGACCAAATTTTCAAACTCGCAAACTGCGGTATATAACTTGTATAGTATTGATTCGGTGACATCCATAATAATAACAATATACAATGTGTATTTGAAAACCCTTCTATCATTGTATGCATATTTTTTATTGCCTAAATATTCTATACACATTAATTAGGTAAAATATGTCCTGATCACTTAATCATTAATTAGGTAATAATATTAGAATATCAAATTATTTTCGTTTATCAGTAATATTTAATCTAATGACCGATTTCAATCTTTTTGAACACCCTGTATAATAGTATACATTACGACTTTACATTATATTTTATATAAACAATTATACATTCTACGTATTTTGTGCTTACATACACATCGTACAGGTATATTTATACTGATGATATGAATTCTAAGAAAAAATATGATTGTTGACCGCAAAAATCTAATATTCAAGTATACAACGCTATAACGCAGTTTTATTCGTGTAGTATTATTCGTACTACTTTCGGACCGAAAACTGCAGATGGGTTAGGTACAATAATACTGAAGTATATAATATTATAAATGATAATTTATCCCATATTAAATAATACGTATAATATATAATATATATGCAGAGAGAAATTTCGAGTATTTAAGCTCGGCGGCGCAGTATCTCGGATTTCAGAAGTTTTAGGACATATTAGGACGTTTAAAGTTTATCACTAATTTATAACGAGCAAAAGGTTTACGGAAAACTTTGAAGAGTTTATTTTCTGCAACTTCTTGAGCAAATTAACTTTTCAAAATCCCATCCCGCCGTATCACATACAATTATTTAAATACCCGAATTTGACAAAAACATATAAATAATTGGTACGTATTACTTATTTTCCATTGGTATCGCCGACCCTCAGACTTCTACGGGACGAATAATGCTTTCTCGTTAAATGAGAAATTCTATAAAAGCCATTGCTGATAGTATCTGAGAAGAAAAATGCCATCTACAGAGATATTATATGGGTAATCCCATAGACAATGTGATATGAAACGCGTTGCCGGTATTATTATTATTATTATTATATGAAGTCGTGTGAGTCCATTATTATACAAAGCAATATAACATATTGTGCCTACTTTTTCGAATACCTAGGTATGGAATAATACTATTGAAAATCGTATTGAATTAACTATGTATTTTGATTTGAGCTAATTTAGAAACATGTTATTATGAGTTAGTGTCATCAGAGCTGGGACATTTTCAATAATCTATATTGTCTTAATTTATTTTCGTATACATCGATTTTAGGACATTTTTTTTTTTTATTATTAATTTATCAAAGATTCATTTTTTTAAATATGTTTAAAAAAAAATTAAAATGTTCGCAAAATGTCTAATAAATGGTTAAAACGTATTGAATGGTTCTATATTATACTGATATAGCTTTATATAATATTATTAACTTGACAACATTTTTAAATGTTTCGACACAAACATGGTTATTTATAAAATATAAATTAGAGTTATTACAATCTATATACGGATTCGTATTAACCTTCTTAAATTATATAGCCCTCCAATGGCCTTAATATAAAATACGTCTAAGCCGAAGGGGTGAAATACTGCAATTTTATTACTTGAAAGGACAAGTGACGCCGTTGTAATTATTACTATATCGAATTTCTTGCCGTCGATTAGGTGACTCGTAGCGGTTCAAGATTTATGGCACAACGTATAAAGTACCTACATATTATAGAACGCATTAAATCATTAGCTTTGACATTGAGCTTTATGCGACCACGATGGTCATGAAAAATATAACGACTTGTATAATGTATTGGTTTCACGTTGAAATTAGCATTATAAAATAATTGTTTTTCGACAATGAAATATAAATTCGATGCAGCAATTTTGCGCCTGAATTATTTTAATCGGCTGAGCGTGAACACGTTCAGTACCTATTGTTGTTACTAATTACCTATCCCCTACTACAACAGTTAGATCACTTGATAAAAATATTAAACATGCATTCAATGGGCTTAATTACTGATAAAAAAAGCGCGTTCGCACAATATGTGAAAAACGTTGTTAATCGAACGAAAAAAAAAAACATTAAAAAAAAGTCCTAGTAAACTCACGTATATAATAATACAATGGAACTAGAACTCCGGTATCTCAAAGATTCTATAAATCAGTTTTTTTTTTTTTTGTTGTCCCGATTTCAATAGTTGTAATATTTTAAATAACCTCAGTAACTCAAAGTTCGACATGTTTTTTTTTTGGTCCCTCGTGAATTCGAGATATCGAGGTTCCATTGTAGTTAGTAATAAGCGTGAAATCAATTTTATCTTGTTTTATAATATTCCGAACACGAGTGATCAATGATTATTGTACCACCCGTAACTCGCAGGCCTACCACTACTTTATTATTGTCGTGATTATAATATTGTATAGTATTAAAAACAATACCTATACGATTCGTGGAATAGTTCTGCTTGAAGTCGTGCGATTCGAGTCCTGAGGCGCGACGCGTTTTACGCAGTCAATTGCCGAACAAAATAAAATGTATGATAATGTAATAATATACATTTGCCGAAACTCGTAAACATAACAATATTATTCGGTAAAACGTTAACACTCGTAATTTCTATACACACAAACACTTAGCGCCATTTGGCAATTTGCAATAGTGCGTTCGATACACCGCTAGTGGGTGGTGGTTGGTGGATTTACGCGTGTATACGACACACGCATTAAATATAAATATATATATTATTTATATATATTATATATATATATATGTACTAATTGTACTATGTATCTAAATATGTGTGTAGAGTCTACATACATATTATATATATATATATATTTTATTTATAGATGTACCTAATAATAATGCGAACAACCAACGTGCGAACATGCGTATTATAATTATTGTACTGTTTTCGAACGACAAAGCGTGTCAATTGGGGTTCTCGTTGTGCGTGCCGAATAATAAATAATGAAGGCACCGGGGAAATAATCAGGCAAGTTCATTTTTTCACATTTTTCAGGAGACAAAAAAACTTATTAAAAACTGCTAAATGAACCCGATGTTATCATGACATACGTGTATAAAAATAAGACAAAAATGAAAACAATAAAATACCTAATGAAATATAACAATTTTATATGATATTCATACTATATTTATGATGATAATTTATAAAAACTGAAAAGTGTTGAAAAATACATTTGCAATACTTGTAATGACCAAATAATCTAAAAAGATGCACTGGGTATTGACAGTGTGAGGTAACAGTCAAAGAAAAATACAAACACTAGTCCAACTTACACTACTAGCATACAATTATTATAATGAATATATCAAATCGATTTTGTAACAGTAAATAAATACGTTCAGACGTATTGTATTTTTATCATATGGTTTTTAGGAAAAATAAAGATACCCAAATAATATAATATTTAAGGTTACGTCTGAACATAATTGGTTGTGTACACCGGTAATTATTCAAAAATAGTTTTATAACTGTATTCCATCATGTACTTAATAATGATAAGACGTATTTGGCTCTTGCAGCAACTGATAAAGAAATATATCCATGTGTATAAAATGTCAACATTGTTGTGTTAAAAGCTAGTTTCAAAAATGTGTACTTGTCTGGCCATTGCACCGGTGACCATTATTATTCGGTTTATTGCTAGCAAATTCGTGCGGCAATGTATTATTACTTTGAAAACGCGAGACTCCTGTCTCCAGGCGCAAGTGAGTCGTGATATTTTTGTGTATTTTTATTTGAATTCATACAGACGAGTACAATCACTGAAACTGGTCTAATAATAATGATATGACATCCACCCGACGCTCGAGTGGTATATACGTGTTACCTAGTATACTACGGTCAACCTTACGAATACCATTATAATAATATCGGTATTATAGTCCCTCGCGTTTACCTACGGTTTCTCAACCGGATACGCTTTAGTTTATTGTGTAGCTTCTGGTAACACGACGATGTTATCGTCATACCATTATTATGTGCCCGACGCACTCGCACGGTTAAGGTTACCTAGTCCGTAACCGCGGTAAAACGACAGGACGCCTTACCATGCGATGTTCCGTGAACAGAATAGACCCTCAACGTGGGATACGATCACCCAAAGTCGACGTGGTCTTACACCCTATCGGTTGGTGGTGGGTAATGGACTGTTTTCATATCATCCGGTTCAATCCTCTCGACTACGATAAAGTGCGATGAAAAACCAAAATCGATTGTATAAAATAATATTATCATATCGGCCGTTTTTCAGTTGAGTATTTTTTTTTTTTTATGGATATGTGCAATGGATATTGTGCTCCAGATGTATGGATTTATATTTTAGCTTGTTCGTCTACAATTTAGTTTTATCAACTATTATAATATAATCCAAATAAGAATCGCAGTATAAATCACATAATATAAAGATCTTCAGGGGACCTAGATAATCAGAATGCTATATTTAAAACATACTGCATGCGATATATAAAACCAACCAAGTACATGTCTTGGAATAGTTTTATCTGGAATATCGTAATTAATAAATTCTTCTGCACACAGTGGTCGAAGTGGGGGGGGGGGTTATCTAGGATGGCATCCCTCCACTTATATAATTAACATTTCCCATCCCTCCACTTATTTTGTGTGACTGTTTAAGCGATATATGAGAACTATAAAATAAATTATGAAAGGCATCTCACCACTTATTTTGAGCCACTTTGAAAACCGACTGTAGATAATTGTTTTTTTTTTTGTTGCTTCTTCTAATACCTATCCGCGAAGATCTGCAGCTATAAGGTGACAACATTATTATATATATATCCACCTCACAAATAATACGTTGTTGAATATACTTTTGAAATAACTACGACGACCACGACCACAACCACGACAACAAAGACCACTGTAACAACAACAAAGGGTAGTCTTGCACTGTCGCGTAACGCCAGAGTATGGGTGTGGGTGTGTGTGCAGTTTGATCAATTTTGGCTTATAATATTACAGTAGGTACTCGCGTGACAATATCGCGGGGGCCGGAAACACGCGTACACCGCCGGACCACCTCTATAATATTATAGGGTCGGCAGCGTAGCGCACCCCACACACGGAACTTCCATTAAAATGTCTAAATCGCCTGACGCTCAGGGGTTGCTGTGGGGGGTGAGATTCACGGCGAGTGTGATGTGGTGGCGGGAAAGGGAAATGAAAAACAACCGTTGTCAGTCCGGTAGAGCCCGCGCCGACATTGTATAGCACTTATACGATGGCCTATAGTCTACGTGTGCGTGTGTATGTGTTCGGATATAATGAAGAGAGATGATTGGTGTTGTGGCTGCAGCGCAGGGAACAAAATTTATTTATTTATTTTGTGTTTTTTTTTTTCAATGTATATGTAAAAATGTGCGTGCGTGTTTGTGCATGTGTATTGATTTTCGTTTTGTATTTTCGGGCGCCGCAAATGTCAGTGGCGGCGACCGTGGTGGCGCGGTCGAGGAGTAACGTCGCCGCCGTAGCCAGTCGGTTCGACCCGCCGCCGCCAAGGAGTCTGTCAAGATTATACACCCCTTGAATTATTAATTTCAGCAGCGGCGGTGTCAGTAGCTTTTGGTGCGGATCGGAGACCAAGGGGTGGGGGACATTTTTTTTTTGCCCAAAAGCCCACGACTTTAATACGCGTGACTTCGACTACGGTGGTGGCGATGTCGACGTGGGAAGAGTAAAGACATCTTCCGGCCCTCGCTCACTCCCACACACACACACGCGCNCCCACCCTTCCGCAAGACCTAACGAGCGTTAGAAGACACGTCGATTGTTTCAACGGTTCCACACACACACACACACACACACACACACACACACACACACACACACACACACCACACATACACACACAGCTGCAATGACCTAGTCGTGCTAGTATAATTTATCTTGTTTACCGGCGACAAGTTTCGAGTCCGGAGAAGCAGCTTTAAACGACGGGGCATTTACCAGGGGGTGAAAAAGCTGTATAAATGCGGCGAGAAGGATTTCGGCCGTCGAGCGAAACAAAAGGCGGGTATTAACGATCCGAGACGTTAGGTTTAGAGATGCCTATCTCCTTCTTCATCTTCGGAGACCCGCTGAGGGGATGGTTGGATGGTAGAGGCGATGGGGTACAAAACGCACTTCTGCACTGTGTACTACCACCATTACAACAGCAATTTACTGTGACTGTGGGCGATACACAATATATAGAGGAAAAAAGTGTTTGGAAATAATAAGCACAAACACATAATTGATTACTGAGAGTCGGGCAACGGGCATTTTAGAGGTGTGATAATATGTAGATTATAAATTATATTTACATTTCATTAATAACGTGTGCACATTAAATTTGTTATAACACTTATGAGTTTAGGGGTTGATGTATAGATTACTAACGAAAGACAACCCAAGTCCGGGTTTATTGGCACCAAACTATATACATTTCCAACCATATACTAGGCACTTTATATTTGTTAAGAATATCATTGAACTATTAATAAGGAAAAAAATACCACTCGCATAATGTAATATTGTTTTTTACGAATTAAGATTTCAAATGAGAAGTTGTTTGTTTAGTTTGTTAGTATACCGGTATTGAACACGAAATACAACTAGACGTACGTCCAGAATATTTTTTGCATCTACAGATTTGTTTTTGAGTAAACTTTGAAAAACCACACTTAACACGGATATAGTGCATCACCATAACGTATAATGTGTGCAGAGTAAACGTCGTAATACTGCAAAAATGTTGTCCGTTCTGATGGTGCTATACGATCAAAACCGATGCCAGCAGAACGTTATCGGCGCGCAAGCAAACCATTTAACATTGATTCGTTTTTAATGTCAATTTTTTTTTCGTAATAATACTGTAACGCACACAAAAATCGACTTTGATAAGAAAAAAACCGTATTGTGACGATACAAGTATGGTCAAAGAATATTATAAGCATTCTAATGTCGTGTTAAAAAAAAGACGTTTATTTTTTTGCAATAAGACTCCTTGTCTATTTCAGACTGACGGGGACAATTGTAACGATATAGATGGTACATCACAGTAATATAACATTGTTTAACTTCCGCAGTGTTGAAAATATATAATAAATATATTACACAATGTCTCTACACAATATTATATTGCATATTAAATTGCATTATATTGCTATTGTGTAAATCATATCATCGTGTATTTCTCTAACAGGATCAATAGGTCAATCATACCTATATAAAAGCGAACAAATTCACTCTGTGATAACTGAATTATTGTCTACGAGTACATGTAAATCTCGTAAGAATATAATTTGCATTGTTAGAAGACAAATACATTTCATACTTAGATATTATGTGATTAAGTTAAAATGAAATTATATTACTTATTGTTATTATTGTAGCTAATTGTGTTGTTTATTTTATCCTTAATTTGTAGATCCGAATTACAACTCTTTATTGTGCACATGGAATTTAATATTTCCTATTATTCAGTATAAACTTTATTATTTTTTTTTTTCTAAACGCTGCAGGACGTTTCTGTTTAGTACAAAGAAGTAGAGAAAAATGTTGTCACCAACAACGAGAATAAATAATTGATTCCCGAAGGTGTTCGTTCTGATGTGATTCCGTCTGGTTTATTATATTATTGTTATTAATATGAAATTAAGTCTTGTTAATTGGCTCGAGTCGTTTCGCTGGCGCGTACCGTTGCGGTCGGGATAAGAAGAAGATTAAAAAACACTTTTACGCGGGTTACTATAATAATGAAATATTACACTGGCCTCATTTCTGATTATGATTTGTGTGAATTACGTAGTGCCTCGATATTTAGCTGGAAATACAGCAAAGTAAACACCCTGCTCGAATGTCCACTTTAAAAATGGCGATGGAAAAAATACTTGATCGTGCAAAATTATTATTATCATTATCATTATGTCGGACCGAACGCAATCGTGCTGTTATCGTCCCGGTTTCAAAAACCCAAAGGACCCAAACATAACAGAGCTTCGACGGGGTAGTTACCGGAAGTCCAAGTCAGGCGATACGGATCGATATAATATACAATAATAATATTATATTAAGCTGTCTATTGATGTACGAACAAAATCGGCTTTAAGCAACCCTGCATAATATACCCGACGAAGTAAACGTACCAACCGTCTTCTCGGTCTATCGAATTATGTGAAAAATCACTAACATAAACATGTGTAGTTCGATGCGGTGGGTGTAATCGACTATTAGCCGCTGGGTCATTGAACTAAATGCGTAATAGCGTGTACGTACACGAACATCGTGGTAGGGTGGGTTATGATGTGTAGATAGTGCTGGTTGGGATATTTAGGGGAAAGGAGGACGCGATGACGAGGGTATGTGTGAGGGTTTTTTTCAACATAAAGAAAACAAGGTATAGGATCACACGTGCGCGCGTGCGTGCGTTCGCGTATTATGTGTAATACGAGCCAAAAATCCTGGGAGGTATTTTTTTTTTATTATTCCACAGCCGATACTCTAACAGGGGATGAAGGGGCGGGTGGTCGCCGAAGACCTCCGCACCGACGTTTGATCGTTTTTAAACGATTTAGGTTTGACCCGAACCTCACCGACTCTCATACCGAAACGCTGATCGCCCGTCCGTCATTAAGAGATCGGCGTTCCAGACAAAAAAATAAAAAATAAAAATAAAAACCAACCGCGAGAGCTAACGTCCGTAAAAAAAAAAAAAAACATTACAGTATGATATTATATGATATCACACATGAAAGCTAACCACAACGATAATCTTTATCTCTCCGACCACCGCCGTCAATCGGTTTGAATTTTTTTCTTTTCCCCGAATGTTTATTTTTTTTTTATATAATCAATTAATTTTTATATGCATTTATTTTTTACACCCCATGGCTTTCAATCATACGATATATGGTATACATTTATATTGAGCGTAAAAATAGGTACAGTTTGGTGGTGGTAAGTGCAGTTATATTGAATTGGTATTGCAAAGTTTGTCAATACGCTCTCCGCTGGATCGTCTTGCACCGTGTTTTTCGCACAGACCTTATTATTATTATACACAGTCGAAACGGCGTTCGTCGATTGTTATTGTTTTTATTTCCGGTGCGCACCTCGCGGGACCTCTGAGATTCTCCATGAACACGGTGTACAAACAGGGCGTCAACCCAGTACTCTGAACAATTTAACCTGTGGGCCAGTCGAAAGAAATTACCTCGAAACCCGTAATTTGGACACCGCCAAATGAGACTTGACCCGATTCCGTTCGGCGGTACCGACAATACACATACATATAATCCTTATATTATATATATAGTGATCTCTCTGCGTTTATCCCAGAGCCTTGATTAGATATTTAGAAAGTTAGATTACATCTGAAGTTTCCTTTTAACTAATTGAACGGTCCCCGATTGGCATTGAAAACACTCGCAGCTTTAATTTTCGTTTTATTATTATTTGATAGGAACGTTCAAAATCAAATATTAGCTCGGTCTATTTTTGTCTTTTGGTCCGATTACTGCAAGTTATCCCGATGTTATCTTGTCTGGTTTAATTTCAGAAACGATTTTTATGACATATTCATTTTCAAAATGAATAGAGATGTCATTAAAATGTACTGTATTAAGAAAAAAAAGAAATAACGATTCTTAACAATATTAACACTGTTCCTTTTCTTATTATTTTGATTAATATCCAATTTATTCGGTGCGCAGTTAAATACACGAGTATAACAAATCATTATTTTTTTCTTCGAGGATTTTTTATATTACTATGATTATTTTAGGTGTACAAAAAACGGAATTTAATAATGATTTCATCGAATTATACTCGTTATGAAAATATGAAGTAGGTATTAAAAAACGTTTTTGTTTAATAATAAATATAAACCATAAAGTATCACATAAATCATTTATAAATAAAATATATATTAAGCCATTACCAAATACGTAATTTAATATTGCATTGTGAGTGTGAGGGTTTCAAAATAACAACTAAATAAACAACTAAATACTAAACATTCACATTTATTATTTTTATATAATTCTCTATACTAAAATGTGGCACACTTCTGTTATTTGTTGTCGTAGAATATTATAGAATGTCGTCGTTTACTCTATTCGTTATCAAAGTTTTATTTTTATTTTTCAAATTTGACAATAAGTGAGTATTAAAAATAGTCTTAATACGTTATAAATATTTTATAAGTTGTATTATAACAATTGTAACTTTTTAAAAAATATTTTTACAATAAAAACAGTTAAATGACATTATTTGTGTAAGCGGAAAAACCTACGTTGGCGAAACCTTGAAAAGCTCGACCTATTCAATGCTTATCCATAAAAATGTTACTCATTTATCATTAATGATGAAAGTAAAATTTCTGAAGAAAAATGTAATCACTATAAACTGATGACTGATGTACACAGTTTAAATTAATAACTAATTCCTATACTGTTTCAGTAAACTTACTCAATATACCATCACAGATAAACATGTAGGTACATAATAAAGTTTTCATACACAGTTAATAGTAATAGTGACATCAAATCAACTTTATAATCAAAATAAACCTGACCTTATACGAGCACCTATAGTGTGGAATTTGAAAAATATTTTTCAATTATGAGCATCACAGTATTACTTATATCACGGTGTAAACATCACGGTATTACTTATTAAAAAAAACTAATTGAGTTCAATAAATACTCAATGGTAATATCAATGCGATATGTTTCGGGTGCTACATGTGATTTATTATATAGTTTTTACTTTTTAATCATACATTCGAAAAATTCGATACAACTGAGATCCAATATGGACAGCCAATACAAACTAAAAAAAAATGTGCTGCCAATATGTGACACTTATATTCTGTTAATTACTAAGTGTGACCACAATATAATACTCATGAGTCATGAAATTGGGGGAAAACCACAAAATATGGCAGTCAACTTGATAAAATAATTTTTCTAAAAGTTGTATACTTTTATGAATATATTCTATAACTTTTTTTACATAAAAGTATCAATTTATAATCTCTTACGTTGTAATATATAAATATATAATTGATTGAATTGCATGATTTGAATCATTCTCATATTATTATATTTTTGAGCAGTGTTGAACACAAAAACAAAATAGCCATTTTATATATATGACTAAATAAATAAAAGAAACAATAACATACACAAGTATTGAGTACATAAAAATGTTGTAGTATTGACCTTTAAAACCAATACACTGATACTACAAACTAAATTAGCTCATAAATTATATTATTAAATTTACAAATAGACACGTTATTCATTATTATTATATCTAAAATGTATTATACGTAAACGAATTAACTATTTCGTGATATCCATGACAATGCAATGAACTACAGAAAAGTATAATTTTAGTTCTCCGTAAGGCATAATTCATACAGTTAAGTTTTTATGAACAGACAATTATAAATAATTGTGTTATATTATTTTAGTTTCCCATATGTAATATTTTTTGTAATTACATTAAATTGACAAGAAAAATTATCATAATTTCATTATGCTAGATTTTCCATTATTCTTCAAAATGTATTACTTCCACTTTGATCACATATTTTAGGATTCGACAAGGAATTTAAAAATAAAAAATGCATTATTTAAGCTGAGGTCACTTTTGGTTCAAATCGTTTGAAGTAATACAACTGAGTTTGTGTGATATTATATGAACCTTTGGAATATTACAGTAATGCAGAATAATATTCAAAAGGAACACAGAAAAGAAAAAGTGAATAAAGGTTACCCTATGATAACATTTTTTTTTTTTTAATTTCATTATTCTGATTTAAATCTTACAAACCTTAAAGCTTCGTATAAAAAAAGTATTAGAATATGAAAAATGAGACATAAGATAAAAATATAACCTATGGTTAAAATATGTTCTATTGAAACTTTAAAATTTATATCAGTACCTACATTACGTATTAAATTTAACAAAAAAAAAAATAAGAATTCAATTTGGATTCAATTTAGATTTAAAACGGATTTACAATAATATAGAATATGTTTACCGTATACACATTCGACATATTGTGACGTATCACAATAATAGTAATTATTTTAATAATACATCATGGGCTCATTTAATATAACTTTGAATAGGTATTAACGAAATACGAGCTCACAAATGAAAATCAGAGGCAGTCGGCAGCAGTGAACGCATATCATTAAAAATGAAATTTAACAATATGCATACTGCACGTGTTTAGAATGAGATTACCTACTAATAATAATTTGATTTTTTTTTTTATTACAACAGTACAGGTTTTCAATTTTCACGGGATCGTTCAAGTGAATAAATTTAATTTATTTAATTTTCGAGCGGAGTGAATAAATTAATAATATGTAAATATGGCGTAATATAGTGGCAAGGTACCATGTAGTGATCAGATAAATCACAAAACCAAAAATATAATATTTCAATTGATATGTGATAATAGCTTAGAATCGGAAATAAAATAATAAATATTGTGTTGCAAGTAGTACTAATATTACCGATCTCGGAGAAATGTAAATTAAGATATTATTTTGCTACTATATAAAAACTTCAAAGTTTCTTGTATCGTTATAATACATTTCAAATAAACTGGTGTAAAGACTTTAAAACAATTAGATTTACCTCAATCGCATAACACATAGCTAACAAGAGTATAGTTTTTGTACTTATAAAATATAACTAAATAAATAATAAGAACAGTTTTTTTTCCAGTATTTTAACTCTCAAATCTCATCAAAAATAAAGTATGACGTGTCCCAAAACATTTTGTGATATACTTAAACTTGAAAATACTCAGAGTTTTTTTCGACTGTGTACCTACGATAAAATAACTGTAAGAAAAGTTAATAATTGATTATGCCTTTGTAACAACAATTTTCTCAGTTTGACATAATTTAGTTTTGTGCTCGTTGAAGTGTAGGTAGGTACTTGAGAAAATTATGGACCACAACTGTGAAATAATTAAGATTCATCTGTTACTGTACGTTTTCAATCATTGATTTAATACTGGCGATTTGGCTGATGAATATATGTACAATAGGTGAGTTTGGCAGATGTGATTTCATGTGAATATATTATACTCAGTGCTTAGAGGTCCGGCGGCCTTCCGAGTAGTGATCAGGAAACTTATTTTTCTGTGATTTTTCATTGGTTGAATTTGTGTATACGACATTTTATACTAAAGCAGTAGTTCAGACGTCCTGAATGACATATTTTTGTATTTCTATTAATTTTATAGGAATAATATTTTACGACACACGTTAAAACCGTTGCAAACAAAATCAAACCCTCGTAATATTGAAATGTTTTGAAGTACTGCCGTGGCGAATGCCAGTGTATCTGGAGTACACGTTTACGTGTTCAAGAGTGTTTGAGAATGATCAAACAGATATTGTAAATTGGAATGGATATTCTTTTGGATGAAGTATATATTATAAGTAAAATATTTAAAATATACACAGTGAATAGTAAAACCTCTGAATGACGAACACTCTCGGTAGCCGTATTTTTGTCCAATATTCGAAGGTGTCCGCTATTCAGAGAGGATACATTTTGAAATTCGTAAAGGGTGAATGTGTAAAATGAGAACATTATTATGGACTAAGTTAAATTGTACTATAATTTTTATATTTAAATGGACTAACAATTATTAATTTCTTGTTCAGTACATACTTCAATTGTATGAACAAAAATTGACTAGGTGCGTATAAAATATATTCAATTTCAAGAGAAAATATCGGTCATCTAGGTGGGTTATAATTATTTTATCTTTGCACGGTTTTGAAAATTAATTTCAAATGTTACAGTAGAAGAGAAAATAGCACTGCTTTCTACCTCTATTGATGACATATTGAAATGAAACTATTTACGTACTTTACAGCAGACAATGCGTCCCGTCGACTTAAGTAGGTATACATTACAAATAAATATGTATTCCGGGTGAACTTACAGTAGAACACTAAAAACTGTTAATGTTTTTGGAAACATTTTTTTACATGGTTTCTAGTCGTAATAAAACAACGTTTTTAAATATTTTTTATCCTCATAATTTTTTTAAGTTCTTTACTTTTTGAATTACAACATACAGTTAAAATTTAATTTTCGAAAGCCGAACATTTTTCTGAGTATTTAAAATTAATGATGAGTAGTTAATGATTTATAACTTATAAGTACTTAAAATTAAGATGAGCGGAGTTATGCACCAGCATTTTGCGAGGTTACCACGTACCACTCCACACATCAAAACTTTAAATACTTATAACGCAGAAGCTAATCCTAAATTATTCGATTGTTATGTATTAGCAAATACTTAAAAAAATCATTATACTTTAAAATATGAAATTAAAACTGTAAGTTGTCATTCAAAGAATAAGAAAATTAAAAAATGTATAGGATAAAAATATTTAGATATTTAAAAATGTTGTTTTGTTAACCACTACAAATCATGTAAATTTTTTTTCAACATTATTTATAATTTTTGAAATCACGACTGTTTAATGATAAAATAACCACCTGGCATAGGTATACATTATATATACATAATATGCCTTTGTGTGTAAAAATACAAAGATACAAAGATAAGCGAGAGTTGTAGGTGTAAAATGTATTTAAATGTTTCTAAAATTTGTGTCGTTTCATGTCCGTCTTGATTTCATCTCTAGGGCTGTGTGAAGGGAATGAAAGCACTTTTTGACGAACCACGTCATTAGAGCAAATAATTTAATGCTACAATTGTATACGAACAGCGGCGGCAGCCGAATTAAAACTATAGCGTGCTCCCTATAATAGTCTCGTATTCACATTCTGCGCAACATTTATAATAATAATACTATCTCCATCGATGCCACCCGTGGTAATTTTGGCGTCGTCGCACTCTGACTTTGCGGCGGTATGGAGGTGTAGTGGTCGGGGGATAAAGACGCCCACCGGTCACATCGGTCGTAAGTTATATACCGCAGTTAACGAGATCAAAGGATTATGCGCAGCGACATCATTAGAGTGGGCGGGGGATGAACGGGTGCAGGCCGGTTGAGGTTTAAACGTTTGACGCTCTTCTTACCCAGCTACACAGTCACCCCTTCATCCCTTCACCCACATGCTCCTGCCATACAACGACGCTTCCCGCTCCGCTGACCACGCCACCCCCCACACGCCTATGCACATTGCACGCACATACACACTGTACGTCTGATACATAGTGTTCAACGTTTGCACATGACTGAAAAGAGTCGGTGTCTCCATAGCGCGTTTGTGGGGGAGGGGGGTCGCTCCACGGGCCGAGAGTCAAACGGTGGCGTGCATAAATTCTCGTCGACCGCCAATGTCGCGTGGTGAGGGTGTCCGACGAGCACCGTGACGACGGGATGGCGTTCGAGGGGGCACGAGGGTGATGCTACTGCTGGGCGGACGACAGGTAATAAATTCACCCTCGAAACTCGGGCTGCCGCCGCCACCGCAGCTAACCTGGTTTCGTGCGTTTTCGGCACCACCGTCCGTACATATAATATATACCTGTGTACATATATATAAATATATATATATATATTATGTACAAGCATATATATTTTGTCGAAACGGTTTTGCACTTCTGCTCCAATAGGCTTTAATATATATACATGTATGTGCACATACAGACACTGCTGCCACCACTGTCTTTCTTACTGCTCTCGCGGCCCATAATATATAATATGTATATACATATTATTGCGAGTGTCGTAGTGGAATTATCGTGTATACCGCATTAGATACCGTGGTACCCTCCACTATGGTGATTTACAACCGCAAGTCTTACTTTGTACTGTCACGACCCTAGCTGGCGCGCGTGGCACAATCGTACTATAATATGTACAGCCGCTACTTTGCGGCGACAGTGGCGCTGCAAACGAAGTAAAACAGTTGCCTAAGCAAAATTGTCGATTATTAGGGGAAAATATTTTAATTTTTTATCTATTTATCCTATTTGTCTAGAGCGCTGATATTTTAACCGAGAGGGCGGTGCCGATCTAGCTTTGAGCGATGTTCAGAGAAAGAAGATTTCCGTTTAAATCACAGTGCAGTACTTAAATCCAGTCCGATAACCGACGATTCTGTTCTGGTAAAGCGACCAAATATGGAAACTGATTTGTTTTTCGTTGTACGATTAATTTTTTCGCTGGATTAACGTTTAACATGGAAATAAGTAAAAATAAAAAAGGTAATATTATATTTTTAAAATAATTAATATTATAATTATTAATAATCTCTAATAATAAATTAATAGGCAACGTGTGTGTGTCTGTGTGTGTGTAAACGATCCACAGAAAAGTGTATCGCAATCTTTGTTCTGAAATTTGATACACGTTATGTACACATATACATTATTTGTTTTATAGTCATCAATAATTTTAATTAATTATCAGTATTATACGTGGCGCTCAGAAATCGTCGACTAGTGATTGTTTTTGATTTGTCTTCTTTGGGTAAAGAGAATTTTTAAGCGCGAGTGACAGTTTTATAGACGATTTATGCACGGGTCGATTCGATCGATGGACTCCGTCGTTCTGGTTGTAAACGGTCGAAGACTTGAGGTATTCGTTCGAAAACGTGTATACGGAATTAATCACTGTCCGCTAATGTACGCACGAACTTTTCGACAGGGCGAAGACGCACGCGTTTTTAACAATATATATGTATATAAAATACGTTTCCCAGGCGTTTATTAAAGTGCGAACCGTGTACGCTCCTGGACGTCAGAGAATCGACGGGAAGAAAAATTGCGCTAAAGTCGATTAACACGCCACACCATCGCCGCCGCCACAAGTTAAGGACGATAATATATTGCCATTATATGTAGGTATACATATATATATATATATCAAGGTACGTATGTGAGTATTGTACTAGAGACACGATGAGATCCTTCGCTGACCACCGTCTCCGTGGTTCTCAAATCAACGAACTGCCGGCGATATTTTAATCGTTATGGTATAGTTTCTATATTGTTGACGACCAACCGTGGCAAAAATTCTAATACAAATGATTTAATTAACTTTCTCGTATGGGAGTTCACTCGATGATATATTCACGCATGTTCAGGAAATTCACAGAATTCACCGTAATAATTATTGCTGAAATTATTACAATATTATTAAATTTTTTATATAAGTATCATGCAACCAATAATGTGGTCCGGAAAACGAAGGCCGATAAGTGATCTACGGTGGAATTGAAAGCGCATAATAAATACCATACGATAATGCATCATCGATTCAAAAAATAAACACAAACATAAAATATTATCATACGACACATAGGTAATATATTTTGTAGATAATATTTACTTTTTTATAGGTTATGGGGTAAGACAATGAGGCAATTAAATACATTTTATTTCCAACAATCTATTTTACGAATTGTTTTCAATGTATGATAATATGATTTATTATTGATTCAAAATACATAATAATATTATTATTTAAAAAAAAAACAGTGGAAAATATTTAAATTTTTCTCATTTGAAAATTGCAATGATAAACATTGAATGTAAAACGAACTCAAAGCAAAATTTAAAACTAATCAAGTAAGAAAACACCTAGGTTAATAATGTACAAATATTATTAAACTGAAATGTTTCTGTTCTTTTGAACTATCAAGATTAAATGATCTCCTGTCGTAGTTTATTTTAGACTTATATTTTCATGCGAGTATGTAAATATCAAGAATAATAACTCATTATGGCATTATCAAAATAAAATATATATTTTTTTTACCTGTGCAATTACTAGAATGTAGCAGTTTAAAATTGAAATATTATTATAAAAATCCAATCAACAAACTCGGGCTGACTGACAAAGTATTTCATTTAAAATATACAGCTACAATGTTTTGTTATTTAACGAATGTCAGCTAAAAATTTACAATTTATATTATATTAACTTAAGGGATATAGTAAAGTAATTCTAATAAAGATACCGTTCTAAAGATTTGGCTTAACCAAAATTTGTGTAAAGTTTGTACCACATACTTTGACTAGTTTGACTGACGAAAAACTTTTTTGGCCAAGAACCAGACATTGAACTTTACTACACTTTACTTTAAGGTCATCTTGTAAACTTTTTCTTATTATTGAAATTAAACTTTTAAGCTTAATATTAAACATAATTATTTTATAAGCATTTTTTTTTCAATATATATATATACATTATATTATAATACTAATACACTATATAGGTTATGTTGTATTATCTTTGTAACATTATGGTTTAAATCGATAACATTGATTTGGTAAACTACAAAAAAACGAAAAAGATAAACACTGACAACATTTATCTAATTTATTAAAATCACTCAAACAGTTAATATTTACAAACCGTTTTTGTGGTCAAAAACATTATTTTTTTAAACATTTTTATCACATATCAGTTATTAATTATTATAACATCATACATGGATATAAATAATAATATAATTTTTCTGAATGAAATATATCGTCGTTCGATTATACGACAAACCCCAATAAAACGATCTACGAACAAAATACGTACATTCCAAGTAATTATTATGTTTTCACATTTCAAAATAATAGGTATTTGGAAGGCTGCGGAAAATGTATGGTATCGACACTATAATATTATAATCTTATCATTTCGAGTGTGCGTTCTACGCACGTTTATCTCCAACGTCACTTCAGTGAGCTCAAAATAATAATATGCTATGACCTGTGAAGGAATGCTCTCATAACGAACTGGAATCGTAAGAGTAAATACTGAGCTTCAATAAATAAAATTGTGAAATTTACTTCATTACGAGATTCTGCGAAAGTTCTTCCAGCTTGTAGTTTAACTAGTTAAATACACACTGCGAAAATCAGACAGAAAAACAAAGAAAAGGGTTTAAATCGATTTTTGTCGTTTTATTTTTTTCTCTTATACATATAAGAGATGGTAAATACACTGTTTGAATTGTTAATCGAGTCATCAGAACAATTACTACGATACGAATATTCTTCAAAGCGCTGAAACGATGCAATCCACTGACAAAATAGCGTACTATAATGATATATAGCATGTAAGTTATTATAATAATGTTATTCATATCCTCGTTATATTTAAGGACAGAGTTCAAATAAACTACAACAGTCAGTCGTGTACTCTTGTAGTACCCCTCTGCTCCTACCACCCGACGGTTGCTGTTTGACGCATGTCGTTAACTTTGGAGACGGTTGTCCCCCCCACCTCCTTAATCCGTAACCTCGTCATCACTGTTCATATATTTATACATATATATATATGCTTTACACAGACAGCTCTGTTTCTACATTCATACACACACAAACATATTTATCCGACTCGGGCAGCGGCGGCGGTCCTTTAGTACATCCTTCGAGCGTATGTTCTTGCACGCGGTCGCCTGCATAACATTCGCCTTAAGCGGAATAGTGTCTCAGTCGGTAGCTGAATTCAAACTGCATCGGTCCAGCACTGCACACACACACACACACACACACACACACACACACACACACACACATACTCGTCGTGACCTGACCATCGGGCGGGAGGGGTCGGTTTTTCGAATAATGTTAATTCCGTTTGTGCGCCGTTGCGGTCGAAGAAAAGAAAGCTTAATGGAGCGTGCGTTTTCTCAGTCCCGTTCCGCTCATCCCTCCGCCCCTATCTCGACCGCAGTCCGTACGTTATATATATATATATATATATATTATGTGCACCGACAGCCATCTAAATGGTAAGTGGTCGCCGTACGAAAGCAGCTTTTTGCGGGCTATAACGTTTTCGAGCGGTATACCACCACCCCACCCCCCTCACAACGCTGACGGTCTTCCCCGTAGTCCGCGCCCGAGTGCCGCAGGCGTCTGAATGTCCGAAACCGTGATCGAACATTTATCAGCGACGTGTGGTGGGATCGTCTTAGATACTAATATATATATGTATATATCTGTACGTAGTGTATTGCTGGAGACTCCCGAAACGCGTATGGGGGATTCAGTTTCGGACGTATATACATATACTATTCGCTTCCGGTCCGCGCGACGGCTGTTCCGGTCTCCGCCGGATTAATAATTATACGCAAGGGACGCACACGTCTCGCCACTCGTTTTCGTCGTCGGCACTCCCGTCGTGTTATGATAACGACAGCGGCGGCGAGGAGGTCCGTCCGCATCGAATTAATCGGGCGATCGTCCCGTCTAGTCGGTCTCCATAATTTCGAATTCCTAGGATGATAGGCCACCACGGCTGTGAGTGCAACACTGCCTTCTGCAGTTTTGTGCAGTATTGCTACAGTAAAACATGTATATCGTACACAACTGCAGTAAAGTCTCGACCTCGGAGACGAGCAATTAACGACTCTCGCGGGTACCGCATTAAAAGCCGCTATATACGTCGCCCTGTGCATTATCGTCGACTTTACCCTCTTCTCTCGACCAGCGACCCCGTCATACGTCCGTTTATGAATTACTCCTGACTTTGGCAGAGGCGGGCTACGGTTTTCGGACCGAGAAAAGGGTCGCGGAGGCGTCTGTCTCTCCGAATACAGATGAGTGTTTGCTGTCGAGCATATTGTGTGCGTGCGCGTATACCTGACCCGCAGTCCGTTCCGCTCCACGACATCGACCGCGTCTTTCGAGTTCCGATCCCCGAGGAGGTAAACCGATGAGGACTGTTTGAAATGCATAAGAGGATCGACGTAGTGGTTCATTATCGGAATAAACGTTGGTACGTACGAAATTAATTAAAACAGTCTTCGTGATGACGCACCTAGGTTTAGGTGCGTAGGTACCTATACATATTATTATTAGTTGTATCAAGTCACACCACTGCTGCCCTGCAGTATTCAAATGAGTTTTGGGGAAATAGTATCATGACAACAATGTAGAGATCAACTTCGATCGATGTTTACGATCTCATAGACAAGCGAGTATATTCTAAAATAGTCAAACAAGTTGACAAAACCCGTGGAGGTAGTGAGCAATTAATTTTCGTTTCGTAGGTAAATGTGGTTAAAGTTTTTCATAGACTTTTCACTAAAACAACTATAAAGCGCTACAATAATCATTCAGGAAGTATGTATACGTTCATGGATATAAGTCTATTATGATGTCATAAATAATATGTTAAAGTCACCGGTACAGTATTATATCGTAATATTTCGGTGGCGTCAAAAAAGTTACTAGAAAATTCTGAAACAAACAAAAATACTATTGTTAATATCATAACAATGTTTTTACGATTATGACTTTATAAACAAATCTTTAGTTTTTTTCCTACGACAAAAAGAATAAATTAAATGAAAAGAAATATGGTTGTCATATTTTATTTATTTATGTTTTTTTATTTTATTAAAATATAATATTTAAGTGAAAAAAAAACTTCAAAATTACTTTTTAAATTTTCGCAATACTTTTCTTGTCCTGGATTTTACGGCAATCTCGATACAACTGCCACCTGTGATTGAATACCAATTTCTTTTGACTGATGTGTACAATCTGGTTGCCCGCGAAAAACATTTATGTCAAAACTATGTCTATTTGTCACACAAAATATATGTCCGATCATTTGTATGTGTACAGAAGTGTTTTCACGATTTTTAGATACCAAGGTAGGAAAAAACAATTCAAATGGCATTTGAGTGAATGTCTTAATACATCGCCTTTTAACGATAAAATCTATGATAAATGTGTACACAAGTCACAAACTGAAGCAATAAGACTGTAAATTACTGTAAATAATGTTATTCTTGTCTGACCATCGACATTTATGATGTAGGTATACTAAAAGTGAGCTTATAACCAACTATAGACGGCGAAAAATCAAGATTTAAATTAATTTTAAAAAATGTATACAATATGTACATGTGACGTTAAGCCCAACGACTGGATTCGCTTGATGAGTAGAAATAAACACATGTTCAATATGTCGTAAACCATATTGAGAATTATGAGCACGTCATCAGAAATAAGATGAAATAATGAAATAAGTAAACGATTTTTAAAATGGTCTTACCTATTATACAACAACTATATATTTATACATTTCTCTGATAAGTAGTGTTATTATAGTGGCTTAGTTCATTAATTTGATTTCTATTTAGTATTTTTTCCTTTCCATACGAATGAAATTTTAAAAAATGAATGTTGAATAAAAAGTTTTCGTAAAATGAAAATAGAACATCTTAGAAGAAAAAAAATAATATAAACACGAAAACACGAATACTAAGTTATATTATAATATTTATATATATTGTATCTGCTGAAAAATGTGATAAAAAAAAAGAATAAATTACTTATTCTTTCATATAGTATAAAACCTAAAATTATATCAAAGTAGGTACCTAAGTGGCGACACTTTCTTCTGAGAAGATTTTGTTTTCAAGTTTGACGAGCCACGAGTATGACAATTGTATTATTGTGTACTCTGAGACTTTATATAGAGTTCAATGACTAGTTTTTAAAACGTGGAAGACTAGATAACAACTTCCGGTTTCGATCGATAAAATCGAAGAAGAAAATCTGAACATTCGAGTGTTTTTTTACTTTCGTGTGGCGCATTGAGTCCTGTGCAAAATTTAATATTATCCTCTTCGAATCTTCTGCAGTTATTTCGCTCGTATAATTTATAACTCTTGACTTGGTCTTTAAATGAAACATAAAATATTTGTGTTTATTTTATGTATATATATATATTATTTTTGAATACATATCAAAACGTAGTATTTTATTGTATATTGAAGAAATAAACTGAACAGAACAAGTGGAAAGTGGCCAACGAAAATTATAATTTTCACAGCTCTCTCAGATAGCTATAAAATATGTCGGTTTTCCCATATTTACGATTATTATACTATATTTATATACATTTGGTATGGTAAGATATATTACGTACTTCTCATTACGATGAAATATTTGGTCCATTCTTTTTCGATACCAAAATTACACTACACACATCATCCACAATACTGTAAAATGATACAACAAATTAATGTCATGACTGTCATGATTACAGTTTCACTTTTCTTTGTCATTTCTTTAGTTTTGGTGTTTTTTTACAATGACGGATGAAGGTGGCGATTGTTGTATACACAGTATTTCAGTTTTGATCCATCGCCTTAATTTTAAATTGAAATGTTTTCACCGGTGCTTTTCTCCCGAAAGCGTCGAAAGCAAATATTGACGTAACCAGTTGATTTTGGTAGATTAACCTTGATTATGTTGGCACCGAATTGTTTCCGATCGAATTGAAGTTCGTCCCTAAAGGCTCTTAATAATTGTTTTTTCTCTTAATTTGTACTTCAGAAACCTCTCAACATAATATATTCTTTGTCGAGATATTATAGAGGTAAAGCGTTTGATATCGATATGGATGTTCTGCCCAAAAAAACTAATGCGTATCCATTTGAAACAATAGCGTTTTCGAAGTTATAGAATGAACGTTTTAGAATGTGTATAAAACTATATATTATGTTTGGAAAGAAAAATAAGTAGTATACTCTTTTCCGTTTTTCGATAATAAAAAATAAAAAAAGAACATTTTTTGTTTTTCAACAAATTATAATATACTAAAAATTGAGGGATATTATGCTAATTTTATCCTCATTATAAGTATTCAGAGAACAATTCGCGTTTGATAATAATTATAACTTTGTACACTTTATAATTTGTATAATCTATAATTTATTGTTATTTAAATATAAATTAACTTATGGATGTTTGAATAATATTTAGGTATATGGTTAAATAACGTTTTTCCCTAAACAATAATAATGTAATTTAAATATGTTTGTTTTTTTCGTAAACAATTGATATTATTTGCCTGGGTTGCTCTCTTTAGTGGTGACAAGAAGTAGAGTGTAAGATGCCATGTACGGCTGTCGTATGATTTATGGACAAGTCGAAAAAATGTATTTTGTCAATGCGACCAGAAAAAAAGGAAAAGAACGAGGAGGTTACAAAGAACGGGCGCAGCTTATTCCATGTGAATGGATTCCAAAATGGCGCACAAAATTCGTCTGACGCAAATAAACAGACTTAAAGTTTTCAGCCGACTAACGAACTGCCTACCGCTGTGATTCTTTTTTTTTTTATTCTTCACGAAATAATAATTAAAACAAACCTGCCCGTAATAAAATTATATGTTTTTATTGGAGTAATTTTTTTTTCATGCCCCAAGGGGTAAAAACTGGAGTTTCCTGTCCCACTTACCTTCCCGCCAAGTTAAATCCTTTACCATCGCGTAACACGAAGAACCGATATTTCCAACCACCGGTCAACAAAAATTGGCAATTAACTCACACAGACTCTCTTATATTTTTCATGCCGAATTATTACGGTTATAATTTACACAGCCCCACACCTCCACGCTTCTGCTGCTACCACAGTAATTTACCTCGGCACACTAAATTCGATCAATAACCCGCTTCGGTTGCCACACTGTAGGAAAAAATAAATAAATTTCCACCGACAGACAACTTATAATCTTGGAGAAACATATTTTTGTGATGCCTATGCGCACACGCTTTAGCTCACTCCAGCCTCTGACGCGATAAAAGTTTCGCACTTTTTATTATTATTATTATTTGTATTCCCCCACCAAACTATAATAATTTTCTTATGAAAACTACTAGTAACCGTTAAACTTAGAAAATACTCACTGACAGATGTCTTCTAGCCTCGAGTTCAATATTTTGTTTATGAACGCGTCGGAACACTCGAATCTGAAACGTACAAAACTCTATATAATACGAGTTTGAGTGTCAAACCGATGAAAAAAAATATTTGTCGATGTTATAATATATTTTATCCTACAGAGATTATAGAAATGTAGAATTTATTGTTATTGCTATTATAAAAATATAAATCAACAACAATGTTTGTCGTTCTCTCGTTATTCTTATGTAGTATAATTTAATATTATGATTTATGTTATCGCACACTATACAATATAATGCACATTGCACATTGATTCTTCTTCCCGCACAAGAGTTGATTAATTGGATAAACTTTGCATACCAAAATTTACTCATTCTCCGAGTGACGTTTTACATGAAAACCAAAGTTATTTATGTATTATTACACTCCATGTCAGTTACTCAAAACGTAAAACTTTAGACAATTATCTCAAAATTCGAAACTTGTAACTACGAATACAATTTAAATTATATGTACACCATAACTTCGTGTTTATCTACCTTTTTAAATAATAATTAACAATTACCGTTGTAACATACATTTAATTGAAAACTAAAATGTTAGCGTGAACGAATGTATTTATTGTTGAACAAAATAATTTCAGATCCTTAATGATATTTTAATCTTTTGCATTTTACGTGATGTTCTGTTCTCAAATTATAATTATGTAAATAGAATCACAATATTGAAAACCAAGAAACCCGATATTTTTACTTAAAGCCACTTAAAGTAGTGAGTACAACTTTTAAAATCAAATATTTTTTTTGATTTAATGATTCATGTTTTTTTTAAAATTATTATTTGATGTTTCGAGCAATTTTGAATGATTTTAATAAATATAAATAACGACATACCAATTGTGATCGACGTTTTATTCGTGAAAATGCAATGTGGTTCAGACTTAGAAAATCCATTATTGTCACTAAAAACCGCAAACACTACACCGACGATTAATTTCTAACGTCAAAACGCTGTGTAGTTGTGAAATTAAAACTCAATTTTTAAATTTACAACTCCTTTGAATATATACACTCTATGGGAATACACGTACAATGAAAACAGTTAAAAAGGAAACTTCACAGTACTATAAAAACTTCCGTTTAAGGTAGCTTTCCGTTTTATTGGCTTTATTATTGTTATATTACTCGTTATATATAATATAGTATAATACAAAACCTTATACTTCATTTTCGAACAAAACGTTCTGTTCGTGTTTTGGTTGTATGTTGACTGTTGACAGATTTGAAGAGAGAAAATGTTTTTCCCTATTATTATATTGTATTATTATTACTATTATTATCGCGAAGTGTGTTTTTTATTAATAAATATTATTTTCGTTAGCGTTATTTTATTATATTTTGTATTCCGCCTACCTATTTAGTGTTTGTAATTTTTTTTGTATCGACGCCGAACAGCAAAATATAATATTGTTCTGTGTATTTTTCGTCGCAGTCTACCGCACTCATTAACACTGAGTTAATGCCATTATATTGTATTACAATAATGTTATTTTTTGCCCCCATTATTATTATGTTATTATGTTTTTATGTGCGTAAGCCTCTGCGCTTTTGTACTGCTGGAAGGCGTCAGCTTGGTTGGTGGCGCCGACAACAATTGAACAAAAATAAGCATCCGATTATATTATTTGTTCTCTATAACGGTTTCCAAGTGACGCAATAACGGACGTGTACATTCGGATAACTACTTTCGTTCGCGTGCTAATGGTACCTATATTGTTTTAGCCGCGGTATATTAACGTTTTTTTTTCGGCTGGATTTTGAAAATTCTTGGAATCGAAAAGATTTAAACGTGAGCTTTGAGTTTTCCAAGTCAGAATTCGTACGCGTCCTCCGTCCGACTTCCATAATATTATTGCGTTATTATTTTCATCGAAATCATTTTCGCACGTGATAGTTAAATAAACTACAGAAATAAGAAAGATCACACGTATGTACTCGGGGCCAAGCACACACACATACACACACATACACCCATACATTCATATGCCCACATAACCGCCCCTCAAACTTTTCATTGCCGACCGACATCAACCAGTTAATGAAGTCGTCCCCGGGGAACGCCGTTTGCCGAAATTGAAATCTCTCGACAGGCACAAACGCCAGCGGAAATAATTCTACCGACGAGAGAGACTTAGGCATGATGGATTCGCTTGGCTAGAAATTGCACCCTCAAAAGAAAATCGCCTCATAATATATATAACGGTTTTCGTGACACTGGTTTAAAATTGTATCATAAGTTCGTGTGAGGAATCCCCGGTGACGATTTCGTCGAGTGGTGCCGTGGTGCAGAAACTGACAAAATAGCAGTCGGGGCTCGGCGATTTAAATGACCGGTGTAATATATAACGGCGCGATAATTCTGGCACGTTTACCGATTTTTGGTTAAAATGCGCAGCCATTGCAGCTTACCGAGGAGCGGAGGGGAATCGTTATTTATAACCACCGCAACGCCGAACTGGCGCTCGGTTTTCATAATATCATAATTTACATTAATGTGCCGGCGAACAAACTGGATCGCGAAACCGACTTAATTACACCTCGGTGACTATATTTTTCTTCTTCGCATACATACAACACTTTGTATAACCTACGCGTACCTCAGTGGAATAATGTACGCTTTTCTTTTCTTTTCTTTTTTTCTACTGAATATAGCGTAAGTCAATGGATAAAAATATAAAATATAAAAACCCTATTTATTGCGATCTTTATATCTTCAAATCCCTCAAAGGCAACAAAAATCACTTCTCTAAAAAAAAATAATAATTTATGACCCAACGTTATAATTAGTAATTACCATCCATAAATTCGTTCTGTTGCATTATATTATAATTTATAATAATATACGAACCTAATAATCTGTTTGCAGGAAGTTAATTAAATACATCGATAAAATACCTAACTGTTTGTAAAGAATTAAATTTGTTTGAAGGAAATTGAAAATCGTTTTAAAGGAGGATAAACAAATTTGTTGCCTTTGGTGAAGATAAATACACAAAAAACATCGTACAACTATAAGGGAAAATAATAATAGAACCCTAGTAAAAATAGTATGATTTCGAATACCTCAACCGAGAGATATATAAATAACAATAAATCTATGCAATGGTAATATAATTTTGTCGGAAAAATCGTAATGAGAAGTAAGTATAGTAACTAATGCATGTGTTTTTGTGCTACTTTATATCCATAAAGAATGTAGGTGCTAACGCATTATTAAAGTCGATTCTTACTATAGTATTCTAACGTTAACCTAAAACCACACTTAAATAAATAATATACAATATTATATACTTATGAAATTCTATTTTAGTAGTATTATTGTTCAATAGATAATAATTCCATCGGCAGATACGCCGTTCGAGACATTGAGATTTTTCCGGTAGTCCCCCATGAATATTATACCCAGAGGCCTCAAAACTAAATAATTAAAAAAATTAAAACTAAAAAATTATGTGCTTGTGAAGTACAATTTATACATAAATGCAGTCTGTTCATCGCGTATAAACGAATGCTGAAATTATCCATGACACATGTGGAATGTGAAAGGAGTTTTTCTAAGTTGAAATATATATAAAAAAAAACTCCTTAAGAAATACATTGGGCCAATCATGGGCGTAGCGTGATCGATTTATTAAGGGGGGGGGGGTCTATAGTTTATTATATTTATGGTACACAATGTATGATCAAAAAATGTAACAAAAAGAATTTACCGGATGGGGGAGTGGGGCATGGCCACCTTAGACCTACCATTATACGCCTATAAGCAAGAGCATTTTAGAAAGTTTCATGCTGATAAATGTTGAAAAAGATTTATTGAATACAATTGATTCAAATTATGTGATCATTAGCCGTCAAGAGTGGTACATTTAAAACATCATTATAATTTTAATAGTTATGCTTTCTTAACAGTTAATTGTGTAGGATTTATTATGTATTATATTATTTGATTGAAAAAAGTATTGCGATCGAAGCTATCACTTTTTTTTGCACAGCATATAATATAGGATCAGTTATGTATGGCCCTAATTAACATATCCTGGTAAAAAATTAACAATCCACTCATGCGTGATGCTATGATAGTAGTTGTTATCTTTCAGAAAATTATATTTACTATTTACATTTAGTTTAGTACAAACACGGGCCATGTACACACACGTATAAAGCCAACTATCATTCCATCGAATACAGAAAAAAACGAAACAGTAAAATATGATAAGAGTAAAAAACGTCAAATTAATTTTTATCTGAAAATCACAATTATTATCATATAAGTAATATTTTCTATACATATTACAATACCTTGTATTCATTTAAAATTTAAATTATCAGTAGATATTTTTAATTATGTATTTAAATTTTAACAATATTTGATTTGTAGTCAGTCAACTGAATGTTTTGTTAATTACAAACCATCCAACACAATTTTTTTCAAGGTGTGTCTTAATGAACCTGCAAGATTTTTTCATCTAATATTATTAAGACATAATGAACTTAATAAACTGTAGTCATTGAATTCAAAAACAGGACACAATAATTATATTTGAAGTTATTTTCCTCACTTCAAACAGTTTAACTGAATAATCCATTAGTTAATATGGTAACAAATTACTAATCCATGTACACTTTGCATTTTACCGTGTAAATTATCATAATGTAAACTTTATATAGGACTATTATTAATACTTGTATCACAAACAGAATACAAGTATGTTTATATCCTATAATATGTTCGAGCATTAAAAAAAAAAACATTATTTGCTCTAGTGAGTACATTTAGATTTCAAATTTTTTTTAGTTAACAATACTTAATAGCAGTTCAAGACCCTTACAATAAAACCGACTATTCCTTGGTATTCGTATACGATCAGGTTTGTTTCTGAGTGATCTTTTCTACCGGGAAATGATAATAAGACCTTCACGGAACTTCCTGTTCTGTTTGAAATATTAAGAGGGAACTAAAAAGGTGAATCCCAGAACTTATGTATTTCAGTATCAACAAGCAGTAGCGAGTTGACACAAAGTAGTTAATTCTCGGGAGGTACCAGATTGAGTATAAAGGCAGGATCGAGTTTGTATACTCGGTACTCGAACGTGTCACCAGTGAATGGGTATTGAATAGGCACTTGCTATAAGCGTTTCCCAGTTGATACTAAACGGTCAGTAGCTGGTGGTCATTATAATAGTAATACAATTTAAAGTAATCATGAAAAACATACAAACGTTATGACCAAATAATCATCCATACTGTATAACTTAGTGCATGAGTGTATATCATAACAATATATAATTGTACATTCATAGTATACTTTAGTTTTTGGCTATACACATTTAATGCTAATATTAATTCATAACAACAATACATAATATATTATATTATATTATTATCGAACAAAATTAATTTATTAAATCAAGATCATTGGATTCTTCCTTGAATAACCATATAGTCACTATACTATAGTGCATTCGTGCCATGAATAACACAAGAGCTTCTCAGTTACATCCATATTGGTATTATTGAGGAAATAAACAAGGAACGCACGATAACTGTTTCGTTGTGCTTTTTTGTGTGAATGTACATTTAATTTCTTTCTTTCCAATGTTTCAAGAATACTACTACTCCAATAATAATGATGGTTATTATAGCCCAAAGTTAAGTGAATGCCGTTTGCAGCGTCACCATTGCTGGATTCATTGACTATTGCTGCCATGATCAAACCCGATTTTAATAGTGTCTTCCTTTATGTGTCTTCGTCGTCATTACTCCTGCCACCCTCCTTTCCACACTCCGAAAAACCAATAACCCTTTACCGGATACAACTTCGCCGTTTTCGAATACCTACACCGTAACTATTCAAAGTTAACGTTGAAAGCACGAAAATATGCCAGTGTATAACCTTTCTGTCCCAGACAAAACGTCGCAATAAAAGACAAACAGGTATTTGCATTTAATAATAATAGAAAAATTCCACTCTGTGCATTCCATATTCGCTGTGTTTCAAACTGTTTTATAAAAGTATTCAATTACAAAACGAAACATAATGGGATTAATAACAATATAATAAAAATATAAAGATACCGTACACTCGACGGTAAAAAAACTGAGTAAACTAGTGATAAAAAAATAAACTGTATTCAAACCAGGTGTCTATTTGTAATATACAATTGACAAATTAAAATAATACCAATACGTTGTTATATCTATACACAGTGGTGTTCGTAAATTAATAATAAAAAAAAAACAAAAACGTGGTGGAAATTTAAATGTGCTTTGAGAAAAAATGGAGATTGATTCAACGCCATTTATACAACAATAGGTACAGCGGCTTTTTAATAAAACATTTTATTTTTCATTATATTTAAATCATTTTCCGAACTGATTTAATTGTTTTTTTTCTTTTAGACTATCAAATACAAAATCGAAGTCGGAAATACCAGACGTATCAATCAATTACCTACTAACGTATGTTGCTATAACAAAACTCATAAGTGCTTTTTTCTGTTTTGGTGGTTGTATTATAGTTTTCAAGTCGTTCGTTAAAATAAAATATATAATAAACGGTATTGATATAATTTTACACTTATGATATGTTTATATATCTATGTGGATATGGTATGATAATTAATTCGCACCGGCAGTTCTTAAGTTATTGATTCTCGACGAAAAGTGACGATATACAAAGTCTTTACTTAACATTAAAGCATAATGCACGAGTGTACATTGCACTGTGTTTGCTATTTTAGATTAAAACAATGGTATTGCACATTTTAATTAAATTGGTATATTGTCGCCGATCGTCGGGTGATGGTGTTGTGTGCACGCGGAAAAAACAGTTGCAGCGACAGCAATTTTATCGAATTCCAATAACAAAGTGTCGAGGAATACAAATAAAACGGAAGAAAAGTATTGGTCCCCCATAAACAGTAGCCGAGAAAACTTAGGAAAGTTCAATTGTCTTGTCTAAGAAATTGAGCATTGTGGAGGTATTTGAAAGTATTTCCCTATATACCATCGATTTTATCACCTCCCGTAGCTCTCCATCTATATATATATATGAATAAGCTTTAAAGGAAAGCAATTCACAATGCTCCAAAAAGCAATTTAAAAAAATATAATGTTTAACGGATTGTTCCGAGTTGGAAGGAAATAAAAACGCGAAAAATGAAAATAATCTCCATACGCACACTCAATTTACCATATATATATATATATAGTAACGGCATAGTATTTTTATTAAACGCCAATTCCGTTTTATAGGACACTGTAAACCATAACGAATTATTAGTTCCGCGAATTGTGGTTGGGTGTTTTATACCATTTTTCAATTGCACATAAATAGCGCTAGAAGTATAGTTTTATTTGATTATCAAAACGATGATGCCTAACAAATATACGATATAATAATAGTTAGTAATGCCAAAGCGTAGCAGAGTAGCAGAATTTCGATATTAAATGGAAAAAAAAATTACTTCTGCCCCTAAAACGATTTATTATTATTACTGTCCAACGTGTTCGTGTCGAATGAAACCACAAATTTCTATCATATACCTACCATACAGTTAATGTTTTTTTTTTTTTTTTATCAAGCCATACTGTTTTAACACTGAAATGATTTTTTATTATCACCAAAAAAATAACCTTTTTTTTCCGGTCGTTTCTATAAAACTGATTTTATTTTAATACATAAAATAGGTATTATTATAAATAATATACAATATTTCATGCACCTATATTTATAGTTAAATGTATTGTAGTTGTTTAAATATTTGTCAACTTTCAGCAAAACTAAGTAGTGGAATGTTTTGATTAGTTGTTTAGGTTAGATTTTATTAGTTCTTAGTGATAATGCACATATATAATAATATTTTTTAAAGACACTAATTACGATTATTTCCACCAATATTATGTTAATATTATTACTGACTAACAAAATGTCAATAATAAACTTTATAATGTGCTGTTGCTCTCACTATAATAAAATAAAGTGACATTCATCTTCAATATCGACCAGTAAAAAATACAGAATATTTACTACAAAATTGTCTTAACAAATAATAACTACAAATGTTTCACAAATACACAACTAGAACCTTATGTAATATATACCAAATAAATCTCCACAAAACTATAAATGCCACGGACTAGTCCAACAATTAATAATGATAGTTAGAATAATATTGTTATGGGTTATATACAATTATAAGTGATATTGTAAAACCTGTCGTTCATAAGCGATTCTATAAAATGTTTTCAATAATCTTTTGAATCGATATTTTCAGCTTCATACTAATAATTATATTTATTTTTAGTTGTGTAAATATTAAAACTAATGTAACATTTATACTTCAGATTAGATGGGTCCAACTCGCATTACTTGAACTAAGAGAAAATTTGTTTTTGCAGTTCGCTTCGTTATGTTTAGACATAATTTAGAGAATTAAAATTAAAATTGTATTAACATTAAAATGTCATTTTTATAGGTTTAATGTATGTAATAGTGTAATATTATAATATAATGCATTGCCTTAAGATCGCAAATACAATTTAAACGAAAAATTAAAATTAAAATTTTAAAATATAAACTAGAATAAAAAAAAATATATTAATAATAATTTAAGAAATTCATATTGTATAAAACTATCATTATAGATTTTCTAAATTGCACAAATTCAAAATATATTTTTATTTCAAATATATTAATACCTACAGATTGTATAGCACCTATTAAATTCATAAATATACTAAAAAATAAAATTATTGACACAAATTTCAAGTTTATATTTTATAGTTTATCTTTTATGTACCTATGTTGTTTAGTAATAATAATTAGTAAGTACATACATAATTTTTACAAAAAATTGTTATGCGTATTTTCTGCTTCAAACCGTTCACTGAACCCAACAATAGGTTAGTCAATACCGCATGATGATTATTTATTTAATAACTTCAAAACATTCTAAATCCTTTTTTGTCAAAATACTACAGTGGATCGTCATGGGAATGTCAATATATCTTTGTGGTTAAATATGTTTAAGAAACTATTAGTCAATACTGATACCTCTACGTGAACAATGACTTCTTGATGTGCAATCGCCAGTTAGTAAGTTATATAATATTTCGTCTACATTGCGGAGGAATTTTAGAAAAATCATTACTAATGCTGTAACAATTAATTTAAAACGTTGTATGTTAAAAATTAACACCATTTACTATAGGTAATTAAAAATAACAATAAACTAATAATGAATAACACATAAGTTTGGTACCTACATTGTTTGGAACATCTAAGGATGTTCTAAGGGCAAGTTATTGAATTTTGAGGAATATAAAATTATGATAGCTTTGTCGACTCTAAAGAAATGAGTATCATTGAAGAATGGAAAGTACCACAAACAATAATAATATGGTTTTATTTAGATTTGATTAAGACGAAACGCAATAACATATATACTTTCAAAAAGTAATCACATATTGCGTGCATATATAATATTTACATATTATTATTGTAATATGGCTGTTATTAAGATTATCAAAGGAATTTCGATATTGCGGAGCAGGAAATTCAGACTGTATACCTACGCATAATGCATATTCTGTCAATTAAACAATCAAAAATTCCACGTTTTCAACGGTAAAATAAATATTAATATTGTTGCTGCGGATTTCACGTGCACGATGCACACAAAGGTTTCCTCACTTACAGATCAAAGACATCGTATTTTTTGTTTATTTCTCGTTGCTAAAGGGTATGAGCGCGCCATTATACACATTGTTATAATATCTATATACTCTGTAGTAATTGAAACGGGGAAATGGTGTCATAACGAAAACCACAGGCTCTCTCTGGAAAAACAAAAACACAATATAATATGCGAAATGTGGCTCGTGGCTGATAAAACCGATCTGATTTCGGGGTTGCGACAGCAATATAATTCGAGACGAGTTCATATTGTATTTGTTTATTATTATTATTATTATTATTATTATTATTATTATGAGGAGAGATGGAAGTTATGCGTGGGGTGGAAGAGACGGGGACGTCGAGTCGGTGAAAACATATTTACGATAATATTAACCGGAGCGGGCCGGCGGCGGAAAACAAACATATATTATATACGCGTCTGCCGAGTAGGTAATATACCTTAACACTCACAAAAAAAAAAGATCTCCTATTTTATGTTTTTCATTTTAGAAAGGTTCTCAACGACAATATACTCGAGATGTACTCGCGTAAATATAGAATGCCTTTTTAAAGCACCAGAAGTAGGATACCACGCCTATATATATCTATTATAGTGTACACATATTATAAGCGTACCTATAAGAGTTTTGAATAGCTAATATAAGTGTAACCCTATATTACTTCAAAATTACGTAATATAGTATTTACACATTGCGGTATTACAGCAGAAATCATATTTTATAATAAATACAATTTATATATACGCATGCACCGTGACGTACACCGTTATACCAACTACGTGCGCATAAGTTAATAATAAAAAAAACACACATGCGCACACTCAAGAAACAGGCTCTGATTTTATGAGCCTACTATATTCCCGATTCGAAAACGTTAAATTTATATAAAATAAAATTGACCCCTTGAAAAGTCCGATATTACTGTCCGATTAAATGCGATACATCATTAATCATTATTATATAGGTACTTAAATTATTATTGGCTAGCTAAATTCAAAATTGTGTATGTAACGAACACGCGCATAGTATATAATTTTTAAGATGTCTGATAAAGGTATTAATAATAAATCATTAAATTTTAAGAAGAAATAAGGATGTTTAGACAATCATTACAATTTTTTTTTTGTTAAGAGATATATCGAAATTCGCGAGAACAACATTTATTTTGTAATAGTCGGACACATCATAACGTTTACTGATCTAATATCATAAAATTTACCATATAAATATTAAATACGTAATAAAGTTGAATAGAAAAACTATTTATTTTTCTGAATGATATGACTTTTTGAATTGTTCGGTTTTTACGTGGTTAAGCTGATAGCACCGATTCAGTACCTATAAAATAATGTGTGATAACTACTGAGCACAGTACCTATTTTATAATCAGTAATGATGATATTCAGCTGACGTATGAGTCATATTAATATTATATCTAAAATAAACAATATTACAAACCAATTTGTTACTATATAACTACAGATCTGAAGTGCATAATCAGCACAGGTTTCGTGAATTTTGTACTCATATCTTATAGTTACTTGTAACGACAATTATTACGACGATGGAGATTGAATAATCCAAATGAAGCTTAAGTTTGTTAATATCGTTTTAATATTCAAGGTGAGTCAATGAGACAGAAATTTATTGTAAATACGCTGATCACGTTTAGATCGCGTTGATCGAAAATGTGAAGTGGCAAAACGAATCACACTACCCAAAAGTTCGGAGATCACATAATAAAAAAAAAAGGTCGTTTTAATTAAAAAACGGTCCTACGCTCCCATTAACTGGCGATAATGTCCGCCAAATCACTGGACAAAAAATGAAGGCGCCTTCGCGTGTGTTCAGAATTTCCGCCGAACGTTTTTTTTTTTTTGCACAAAATAGTTGGGAATAACGAAAAAAGATTTTAAACATGTCACGAGGGTTGACGCAACCATTGCATTGTACCAACAAATTATCATAATAATAATGATAATAATAATAACGAAGATAAGGTGTTTGGCGGCCTCTCGGGTGCTGCGACGGGACGGACTATGCGTTCGAATTGGCTTCTATAATAATAGGTAAACCGTTTGAGAAACGTCATCCGTGTGGTAGGGAAACGGTGAGGGAGATACGACGAAAATCGTCAAAATTATTACGATAACTGCACCTCCCCACGCGTCGCTGAACAGGTGAGTGGCGCGGACCCCGTCCGTCTCGATACTCCGCGGTTACCGAAAATGATTTCGATCGTATCGGAATGACGCTGCCAGCGGACGAGCGGACGGGCGGCGGTCGCGTTTTATCGATGGCCGTCCCGCGGGCGACGCGATGACGGACGCGCACTCGCGAAAGGCCACAACCACCCCGCCACCGCAAAACAGGAAATTATTGTTCAAACAAACACGTTTCTCTCATTTCCGAAAGGGCAATTCGCCCGGTTCTCGTGCTAATAAAATCATTGCCTCAGCGGACGCGTCAGAAGCGCCACCGGGCAAAATATCGTTAATATCCGACGGCGTCTCGATAATAGTAATAATAATAATAATAATATACAGGGGGATTCGTCCACTATTTTCTTCCCCAATAATGCGTTTGTACAAACTCAGACTTCTGGAATTCTTAAATACACTATTAAATACAGTGTTTTAAAATTCTTGAGATATTTATGTTCTACTTGTCTACGCAGATTCAAGCGTATTTTTTTTACAGTCAAATATTTTGTGTGTAATTTTTCTACGTAAATTTCGACGTCTCGATGTAGTTTTTTTTAACCATTTAACTTTGGCACTAAGGATAATAATATGTCTAAGCTAATGTGTTTTGGAGTTATTTCTAGGATGATAATAACATCAATTATATTTATTAACAATTATAATCTATACATATAAAATCCAAATACCTGCACTTAGTCACTGATTACTGTAACTCAAAAACTACGCAACGTACGAACTTGAAATTTGAAATAGAGGTTCTTCTCATATTTTCACCGTGAAATAAGAAAGGAATTTCAAAAATATTGCGTTTTAGTGGAGTAATTAACAATTATAATTATTCATCGCCAACGCGTATTGTGCTGCACGGCACGGGTTCATGGCGGCTCGCGGGTTTCAAGCTACCTGCAACCTTTCCTTTTTGTCCGAAGGTCAACAATATAAGAATTGTTCCGAGAAGTTTATCGATAAAAATAATCTTATGCATCGCGCGTACACCAATATAATAAACTTGATAAACCAATTTAATATTATACTCCTATTACATGATAATTTTCGAACGATAAAATGCACACCCATAACATAAGCCAATACACATACAAATTCTGTTTATGAGTTATCTCTCTATTATTGCCTTGCAACGGTGTCTATACAATATACATTTTTATGTGCACGCGAACAAATATTCATTTAATTTGCTCGCCGTACTACCAGCGGTTCGGACACGCGTGACACATTCCAAAATGGCACACGACTTCGAATTAAGACCTTACATAAAAATCTAATTGAATCAACTATCTTTACAGGCTTCGGTATGGGAGAAACAGTTTTTCTACCAAGAATACCTTTGATTCCATCTGACTACCACTTTCAATTCAAATGGCTACAGTTTCCCGTCGAGGTATGTTTTGCCATGGCAATTAACAAAGCGCAAGGACATTCTTTGAAAGTGGCAGGAATAGATTTAAGGAATGATTGTTTCTCCCATCGCCAATTATACGTTGCCTGTTCAAGTGTAAGCTCTTCTGATAGTCTGGTATTACTGTTGCCCGAAGGAAAGAACCAAAAATATTGTACGCAAGGAGGTATTATGAAAAATGCGAAACGGCTTTGTACAAGAAGACTATTTGTACACAACAATGTTACCCATAATATATTCTAAAATAATATTGTAAATATGAAAAAAAATACACACCGATGAATTCGGTTGATTATAAAAAAAAAAGCAAAAACGATTTACTAAGCATAAAAAATATATTGCACTCAACAATATTACTCATAATATTCTAAAATAATATTGTAAATATGAAAAAAACCAAAAATACACATTTGGCTACACCGCTACACATTAAAAAATGATATAATGTACATTTAATAAGACTTTGCTTCCACAGTGTCTTACACCTAAAAGGAGTTTTTCAGGGCAACGCTGGGTACTTCAGCTAGTAAATTTATACAAGTCGTCGAATCATCTATCCAATATTACTAGATCCATTAATACAGCTATTTTATATTCTATTTAAAACCATTTTTAAGGACTACAATACTAAAAATGTTGATAACTTGACGTCACAGAACCCACTGCTTATAAGTAGAACAAAATATCTCAAGTTAGAAAAATATGGTTTGTATAAGTAAATGTATAGGTATTTGTGTAGGTACACGTAACTATAAATTCCAAAAATCAGATTTCGAGGACGAAACGCCATTATTTTAACTCGCTGAAGAAAAACGGGATGATCTTATACTTGGTGAATCACCCTGTATCAAATATTATTATTGATACGTCGTCGGATATTGACGGTTCTAACTTAACCTGCATATCTATACTTATAATATATGTATATGGTGCGCGTGTGTGCGTGTGTGTGTGTGTGTGGGAGAGTGTGCGTGTTTCTTGCACCGTGTACCGTCACTCGATAATCCTTTAAAACACAAAGTTTCGCGAGGTCGGAGTACGTGACCGCCAGTGTGGCACTGAGGATTTTTCCTCGAGCAATATTATCACTACTACCCATCGGACCGTCGACGATGTTCGTCCTGGGCTGCGTCAGGACATGCGCGCATTTATTTAGGTATTATGTATGCGTCCTGTACATAATAATATTATTTACCTACGGCACACGATGGTTATCAATTTTATTACGCGTGTATAGCCAGGTGTATAACCATGGTTATAATAGTTGTGAGTGGCTGCCGGCGATGAAAACGAAACTTTTTATACTGAATATTACACTCACGCGAGAAGATTTTTTTTCATAATGTATTATAAACTTAAAACGATAATGATAAAAATCCGTAGGTAAAAGACGCATTTTTTTTCCAAAGATGTTGTGTGTAGGTACCTAGGTATTTGTAATGACTTCAGTAAAAAAAAAAAACGTTTTCAAGAACACTTAAATTTATCGAGAAAATGACTGCACAACGATAAGAGAATCGCCTTGTTGTGTGCTGCAGCGTCGTCTATTTGTACGAAATCGTTTTCCAGTCACGACGCCAACCCTTCCGAACGAACGCGTTTGCCGAATATTTTTATTCGGCTTTTCAATGGGATCACTGTGCGTATAGTGAATGTTTTTTATTTATTTGTTGTATATATATATATTATGTGTGTGTGTGTGTGTGTGCATACGACGAGCGAATGATAAATAACGAGAGAAAAACGTCTTTACGATTTGATCTCGTGAAATCGAATACGACCGCGTCGTCGCGAAATACAATTTGCTCGGCGTTATCCGTGACCGCCTACGCGCCGGGCCCTCGGTGGAGGAGGAGGAGCACTAGTGCCATAACTTACGCTCAACAAAACGGTTATGACAATAAAATCTCCATTACTCCGTAGCTCCGTCACCGATGCCGCCATTTGGATATCAGATTATACAATATATATACACGAATATAATATAATATCATATATTATATGCATATACAAAAGATCATATTATTATTTATTATATAATATTATGCACCTCTGAATTGTTATAATTTACGTGCTGTATACACTTACCTGGAATCAGAGGCGTCCCGGAGCAGTCTTATTAATTGTTAAGTATTTTTATGAATGCTGTTTTATTTTTATAGCGAATTTTAAATGAACGAAATATTTAGGTACAATAAGTGTATTTTCTTTACTGTTTTTACTCACGGTAGCACTATAATATATCAGTGACGTCTGACGCGACCGTTTGACGTACCTACGTTTGAACCTTGAACAACAATATTGTCACTTATTTATTAGGTAAGTACTGTGTCTACTTGCATAATATTATTTTCAAACTTTAATTCATTCATATTTTATGTTTTGCTTACCCACACAGTACCTTTACCGAGTAAATAATTATATATGACCTGATACTAAGACAAATTTTTTAAGCCTATAAGATATTTTATTAAATTTAGTATTAACTCGTTTGTAGTAGTTAAATAAAATGCTTTTCAGTTATAAATCATTTTATGACTGAAAATTTAATTATGTTTGGTTGAATATTGTACTTACTTCATTGATATTAAATCTTGAAATTAGTTTCCATAATTTAAAATATATGACGACCAGAGAGTGATGTTAAATAAATTTTACCTTTTAATAATTGATCTCATTAAAGTTATCAGTTAAATGTATTATGTCATGTCTGTATAGCTTATTTACAGTGTGTTCTAGAAGATCGGTAAAATATGAGATTAAATAACAGAAAAATATGTATTGAAAAAATTGTTTCTATCAAAAACAGAAACTTAATTATATGCCATTATGAGGTCAAAGGTTGAAAAACACCTATCATGTATTTAAATTAATGTCCTTATAACATCGCCGTGCTTTTATCATCCCTCCGGAATCACAGTTACTTCTCTTTGAATATGAATTTTCAACTAGCCAATTATTCTTGCGGGAAGAGTGGTGAACACTCTGTTTTTGAGATAACCACACATGAAAAAATTGCACACCGTTAAGTCTGACGATTTTGTAGGCCAATGAATGTCACCAAACCGTGAAATATTACGCGATGTTAGTATCGAATGTACACCATCTTACGGAAATTAATTTCAAGACATGATATTTTTTACCTTTGAACTTTTAATAATGTCATATCAATAGATCATATTTGAGTTTCTGTTTTCAATACATAAAAAATATTAAAAATACATTTGTTTACTTATATTTTGAGAGGTATTTCATATTTTCTTGTTTTCACGGAACACCCTGTTCCAATACACCTGATAACCATACATTTAATAGTTCTTACCCTAAAAGATGTTTAAATATATTTCTACATTTTTTTCCATCAAACGATTTTTCACTTCGGTGAGCTTTATTTGGAGTAAGGTACATAATACGAATTTTTCCTTCTTATACTTATGATTTACTTTTTTTACTTTCAATTATTTCTCATGTACACATAAGTAAATACTACCCTCTTTATTTACTTATTAGCTGTTTTATTAATAACTTAATATATTTATTGAGTAGAATGAGGTTTTTTGTTTGATATTGTTTGAATAGGAGGATTAATCTAATTACCGAATACTGAATAATAATACGAAACGATTATCTGTCTTTTTGATGTTTTGCAATTCTGCACATCGAGTACAACTTTTTGGATATTCATAAAATTACATGGGTTACTAAAAGTATTTAATTTGAATATATAAGTGTGTACAGCTGATAAATAATTATGTATTACATTAATTATAATGTACAAAAACAATATCGACGAAAACCACGAAAGTCACTCTACTGTACCGATAGCAGAATATTATTTTGAGTCATCGAAGTAGACCATTGTAATGGATGTGTTAAATTTAATTTGTACTCAATGATTTATCATTGAATATTAATTAAAACTAAAAACTAATGAGGACATGTTACATTTACTTAGTTTTTGACCTACAAGCAAAATTCAAAAAAGTTTGAAATGTCCATATAAATATAACTAAAATAACCGATACATAATTATTTGTATGGATTTCTATAATGTAAAATAATTTCATTTATATTTAATAAATATATATATACATTAATGCAAATATAAAAACATTTTTAATATACAGAAAATGTATAAAAATAGGTAATTTGAAAAACTTCAATACTTCCTTCTTCGTTGTTTATTCTCATATTATGCGGCTAATTTTTGAAATATAATTGTCTTACCCACCAATTTTGAAAGTGTTAGTTGTACAATATATTTGGCTTTTATATAAAATTGTGTTTCGGAGTACTTAACAATAAAATTGGAAAACTTTATTATGATTTCTATTAACTCGAAAACCATATAATGATCATAGTCGTATTGTTAAGAACTTCGAACAATTTGATACTCAACTTTTATTTTCTTATTCCATTATTAACAATGTATCAATAAAATATTTTGTTATGTAGAGATAACTTGTACAATTGTACTATAATAAACCGTTTTCAGTTGTTTTCGAAGTCATTAAAGGTATAATTTGAAATAAGACTTAAATTAAATTCAGGGTTTGTTTATAGTTAGTATCATAAAATGTTTTATAAAATATGGCCTACCACTCTTGCACTTCTCAACTTAAGAACAATATATGATTAAAAAATAAAAATCATTTACGTGATAACTATTATAAAATTGAACCTTGCAAATAATTACAAATAAATTAAACCACCCGGATATCAGAACAGATGATAAAAATTATTTTCAATTTAAATTATTATATTTATTTATAATTTATACGCTTATTAAAGTATATTTATTATTTATCACGTTTGAAACTTGTGTTCTAATAAATCCATAATATTATAAAAGTAATCACATCACACCGATTATATTGTTGAACGACCGTTATTGTTGCGCTGCCTCTAATCACGATGGTTCCGAAACTTTATTGTTCGTTGATGCTAAACTTTAAAAAAATTGGCAAATTATAAAAAAATATTTAAATAAATATGCGTCCTGATGTAGGCCATAAGAACGTCTTATTATATCGCGTATATGTTATATCATCAGAAAATTAGCGTAGTGTTTCAAAATATGACTGTTGGTGGTTTGTGTAATTTTAGGTAACATTAATATGAAGGCAATAAAATGTATCCAAATTTATGAGAAACTATGTGTGCAAAATGCTTAAACTAATTTATTTAGAAACATAGATTTTGCGTGTCACTACTTTGATATAATTTTTAATATATTGTATAATGATAAATCATTATTTTGAACTCGCAACAATCTTTTTAATTTGATATTTTTAATGTTAAATTTCGGTCGCCTAGCATGATAAGTTATCATTGATAACCATTGTGCACTGTACAGACTATAGAACGTATATAATATTATAATATCCGATACGACGAGAAACTCTTGCCAGTGGTGCATGGATGTCGAGGAGGGTTTCGGGTGCTTTTCGAAAATCGCGGGTCGTAAAGCCAGCACTGGCTGAGTACAAATCAGATCTCGGACGCCCGGAATGCGCAAGGGAGGAGATGAGATTATATTACAGACCGGCCGCGCGCGCGCGCGCGCGTGTGTGTGTGTGTGTGTGTGTGTGTGTGTGTGTGTGTGTGTGTGTGTGTGTGTGTGTGTGTGATAGANCAAGGGAGGAGATGAGATTATATTACAGACCGGCGGCTATATAGTCATTGTCATTCGTGTATAAGCGACGTGTTCGTGTGTGTGTGTGTGTGTGTGTGTGTGTGTGTGTGTGTGTGATATAGAAAGAGAAGAGTCCTTTGTTTTCTGGTCTTTTAGCTGCGGTTAATCGGTGCCCATTACCGAATATTAAACGCGCTTATTGTGTGGACGCACGCTTTAGCGGTCTCTTGCACAATACTCGCCTACACATACGCACGCGTGTGTGGCGTTTATAATATATGGTAAATGTTACAGTACTAAAAAACAGGCTCCAGTGCAATTTGTTCGGTCACACTCAGTCCCCACACGTTCTACATCTCTACCGACGATTGGGCGGTGATCGAGATCGAGAGGCGGTGAAGGAATGGTCCGAGAGGGAGAAGGAGAGAAGAGAAGACCACTGCTGAGAGAAAGGAACGGACATTATCGGCCGGCCGGAATATATAATAATATTATAGCCATTTATACTTATGGTCACGAAACGACTATGCCAGGGGGTACGCTTTTTTATGTAGGTATGTATGTTTTGTATACGCGTACATTAGCACTTAAACTCACGCACGAAAGTCCGTTTTAAACGACAAAGTATTATGTCGCGCAGTGTGTGTGTGTGTGTGTGTGTGTGTGTGTGTGTGTGTGCGCAATCGATCGAACATGGGCGTTGTAATGTGCGTAATTTTTTATATGCATATATTATCATGCACCCCACTTATGACGATGAGCCCCCCTCTCCTTCTCCGGTCTAGAACTTCTCGATGTGTGAACAATCTATACCTCATGTAAGGATGAGATCTGGAAGCGATTTGAACTGGAAGAAGTCCACCGGCGGAGTGTGCGCAAGCAAAGCGACGAATTTCATTATTCTTCAACTGCCCTCGCTTAATGCGCTGACATAATATAATTAATAACAGCGATAATTATAACAAATGTATAATTAAGTGTACCTTTATAATATTTGACTTTGCACATCCGGAGAATAAGACGTAAAAAAATACGACGACAGCTTAAAAACAAATCAAATACAAATTAACTGACAAAGATAAACGACCGTTCTGCGAGACGATATAAAGTCTAGAACGCATTTAAGACGCGCGTGGCATTCTAAAGTAAATTACTTAATAAAAATATTTGTCGTTGTTTTATGAACACAATTCAAAAATTTCACTCGGAAAATAATTTTTAATATTCATCATTGCAAAGTCATAGTGTATTTGAGAATTTGAGCAGATGGTGACATAAATACAATGATTTTAAGTTTTGCCACTTCTCTTTTTTTCTAACGCACATTTTCCCCGCTTCTATATTATAAATTAAAATCATTATAGTCAAATAAATATAAATTATGCCGGTTAACTTAATTATGTTATATCATTATACGATGTTTATAATTAATTTTTTTTAAACTTAATTCTTTGATTATTTATTCGCAAGTCATTTTTAACATACTCGTAATTAAAATAATAAAAAAATATATCAAAGTTTGTTTAAATTCATTAACGAAATTAACATTTGAAAACGGTTGGTCACGGTGGTATAATTAAAATTTTTTTGTGCACGTAATATTATTTAACTCGAATTTATGATGTTTGAAAATGGGATCGTTAAGAAAATAATTAAATAATTTCCAATAGCACACCTAGGAATTTCATATATTTTGAACTAGAAGCTCTTAGTAGAAGCTAATAGCTCTTATGAACACGGTTTGATGATAACATTATGTACAAAAAATGGCTAATGGTGCTGCCTCGTAAGTGTGAATATTTCCATAAAACTGTGTTACAAATAAACATATTATTTTATTTAAATTAATTGTAATTTTACTTGTAATATTGTTTTGATAAAACAAAATGTGTTGCTAATAATTGCATTCTTAGTGACCTGAAATTAAACTCAGTTGTAATAAATATATTTTTTAATACATAAACGTCATAAACTATATAATAGGTAAATATATTATCATAATATGAACTATTATAGTTGTATCACCGCTATTACTAAGATCCTGAAAAATAATACTTGTGACAGTTATTAAACAGCCTGAAACGATTAAACAAAATGCCCTGTGAACATTGTTTTATTATTGAAAAATGAATCCCAAAAAATAAAAGAAAGAAATTATGTTTCAAGTGTTTCAAGGTTTCAACTACAACGATAATGCACCGAAAATGCCTAACCAGAACGCCGTGTTAAGAACTATAATGGTCTAAGGACTATGATTTTGAAACAGTTGTATAAAATATTGTAATTATAATATTTATTCAAATAAATTAAAGTCTTGTAACAAATGCTAAGTTATCGAATACCAAGTATTATTCAATACTATTATGTGATATTGTTTTTCAACGAATGCAACATCGAAAATATCTGAGTGTAAGTTATTCTATATTATAGCTGGTGTAAAATGTCGTTATATCAGACTGTTTGTGCAATCAATAAGACTCGGATAATTTTTGAATTAACAATGTTATTTCTATGATGTTTTAGTCCAATCTGTATAAATCCTATTCAGGATTACTAAAAAGTTTTCATATAAAATGTATAATGGACTAATATTGACATTGGACTTAAAAAATAATGTACACAATTATATCTGACACAAATGTGTATAATTATTGTACAAAGGACAAATAAACCACTCCACCAGTGCTATGCAATTTTTCATAATTTTTAATAACTGATCCATTAAAAATCCATACATACCCAAAAAATCCATGCATACCCAGTGGGCTGTATTTAAATAAGTGCCATTGTTTCTGTCTTTATTGAACTTTTTTAAATAATTATTTTTGTTTCTAATAATATGAATAAAAGAAATATACAGATTAGGTACATATCATGATAAATTAAATCAAATCATTAATTAAAGGCACGTACAATATAATTAAATAAAATATTCTAACATTACCTATGCTATTTATACGGTAATTACTAATTAAATTGAAATAATGTTTATAACTTTAAAAATAATGATTTAGTTTTCTGTGTACAATTATTACGTAATAACAAATAATATTATTATCAGACGGATAATATGACATAACACTTTTACAGCCATTATAAAATATTAGGTATATTTTTAAGAGATACTAATTATTTAAGAATTAATTTTCCATCCTTAATATTTACAAAGATCACCGTCATAACAACGAATGCCTACCTCAGTAATTAGTTGCATACTTCCATATTATACTAGTGTACACTACCATTCTAATTAATTATTCACTGATTAAGAAAATAATATAAAACATAATTATTTTTGCTAAAAATATTAAATATATTTCTCTTAAAATGTTACGTATATTTGATTCATTGAAAATCATTTTTCTGTTTTAATCTAACGTATTATAGAACTTAACAATATTCGAGCTTATTTTTTATATGACGGATTATGGTGTACTTAATATTTAAATAATTACTATGTACATAATACCCTAGTCCAGACTTTAAATTTAATTTATAAAAGGTGCTTAAGTATTAATCAATATTCTTTGAATATGTAATGTAGTTCTATAGAATCATATACAGACACCACAGCTGTCGAATAAAGTACGGAGAAATTAAAGCTAAAAGAATAATGCACTTATGCAAATTTCATGTTAATCCGACGCGTAGTGTGGAATGGATATTTTTAGTTTAATGCTATACAAACATTTTCTTTTAACCGATATTTTTCTTCACTAAAAATTCTAAACAAAATGTGATATTTTTTTAAATTTATGTAAATCACCGACATTAACATTTTTTTTTTTCTATTTGAATTATCTTTTTTTACTTTAGGCAGTGAGTTAATCAGAATGTATTTGGACAGACATTATAAATATAACGTGTTGTTTTTCAAATGTCGACTGAAATTCTACAAGAATCACTATTGCTATCAAATATCCTACCACGTACATCTATTGTTGCGCCGTCAAACAATAATATAGTAATTAAAAATAAATAATGATATGAAACTTAGATTTCCATCAAACATTTTGTCGTTTTAAAATAATCGAGTGGTGACATATTATATTGATCTTGTTATCTACACTTTAATACATCGATATATTCTACACTTTAATATCTGAGTCTGTGTCCAAGTTATTCAATTTATTTTTCGATTGTTTGAGTAAACGTTATCTAATGTTTTCGGAAACTATCCTGGTGATAAGAATAACGAAGTTGCGAAATAGTTGTTGTGCACTTTCCATTTACAAAGGTTTGACGTCATATTTTTCAAAAATTTAATTTTATATACAAAGGAATTCTGGGGTGTACAAATAAAATTAAAAACATTTCAATAAAAAAATTTCAAATAATATTATTATAAAATTGTATATCTATATTTAAAATCAATATCTACAGAGTAGTCCACCCAACATGTCCACCCTCCATTTTTCATTTAATAGAATTTATTCAAATTCTGATTTATGGAATTCATAAATGTACTCTAAACCCTTATTATCAAATTCTCAAGAATACTGTCCTGCTATGATGCACATTTTTGTTCTTCAAATGAGAATCACACTTTTGTTTGCTTCACACTATTTGGCGGATAATTTTTTGAAAATGTTGACCAATCAAAATCAAAATGTATAACTTTCATCGTATTTAAAATTCATATTATATACGTAAGTTATGAGTACACAATATAAGTACCTACAATATAAACTCTGTTTCAAATAATACCAGTTTCTGTGAAGTGCAAGTATGAAAAGTTAATCCACCTGGGCACGCTGAATATGTCAATATTCTATCGTCGGGAATCCTTATTCACATATTTTGAGCACCATATATGTATTGTTATAATAGATTATATTTTGTACAATTTTTCTTATTGGCATACATTCAATCGAATGGCTACCTAGGTTATCTTTGATGTTATCGTTGTGAATGCTAAGAATATTATTTGCACGGTTTGAAATAAATAGATTTCACATCGCATACGCAGAACAATACAATGGAAATCCACGATACTTGCTCTAAATGCACTTTCGTACAAAAACACATAATATACAATCTACACAATAATAGTAATAATAATAATAATAACAATAATGCAACACGCGTTTACCTATATAATAATAATAGGATCTGAAATGTTTCGTTGAAAACCGAAAACGAAAAATGTACACATTTGACTTGGAATTCACCGTCGGGTTTCGATGGCGATAAAATAACTATGTAACGACGACTACCTCGTATTGAGAATTCGCCTTAGACTGATGTAGAAAAAACCATCAAACGTGCAATGATCATAATAATAACATATTATTCACAGGCATCAGAATGAACTGCGCTTATAAAGAGAGAAATAACTTAAGCCAACATTGAGCAAAAGGGACAACCTTAATTTGCTGACATACTTGGAGAAATTGATAGCAAAGTTTTTCTGACATGAATAATATCACGATTACAGAAAATTATTCTCATAAAAATACAAAATCATGTAATATATTTTTAGTAAATTAACATTAGACTTACTACTTTACTAGAATTTTAATGTTTCTTCTATTTTAGTAGGTACCCATTAATTGTCTTTTATGAAAATATAATAACAAAAAAAAACAATAGTAAATACTTGTTGTGTGTTTTAACATTTGATGTGAAGCGCGAATTTTGAAATTTTATCCAAGATTTCACAGGTACCTAAGATATTTTCAGTTGCGTTTAAAACTATTATTATGAAATTAGGGAGGGATCCTATTTTAAGGACTCGACTGTTCTATTATCTTTATGATATTATTATTATACATAGTTTTTGCGTAGGGTAATACTGGCGATTCGTTTTACCAAGCACGTTCATATAACGTCCCCGAAAATACATCGTTTGGGTTTGGTGCGTATCTATATACAGTAGGACAATAGGTACCGAAATAATCTCGAAATTTTCATCGTTCGATATAATAGAAACGAATACGTGGTTTCAGTTACGTGGGACAGTACCGAAACCGTGGTAACTACACTACATTGAGAATGCGAATCGGTTTAGTTGTTAGGACGTACGATACGCACATATTATATGAGTAGGTAACCCACTGTTGCAGTACTTACCCATACGATGTGCGAGAAATTTGTTTTCCAGACAAATTCCGGAAACTTATTAGTGTTTATTTATTTTAACAATGTATCATAAAAGCATTTTAATTTTCATAATTTTATTAAAAACAGCTTTGACGTTAATCGCTGTGAGAAATATTACTATAAGAATAAGTTTTATTCATATATGCCCGTTAAAGTATACAGCCGTTTTTATAATAGATATTATATAATTCATTATTATGTTTGTTCAGGAAAATACTAAACTTCTGTTAAATGTGATATCATTAAATTTATCCAATGAGTATACTTCAATATTTCAATCTAATAGTTGAACTTGTAATAAATAATAAAATAGTATGTTGTTTTTTTTTTTGTAATTTTTTTATTTGATGTATTTTTCAATTAAGCAAATATGAGATGGTTATAAAAATATAAAAAGTTAATTGTATCAGCATCAAACATATTTTATATTCACTGTCCATGCAAAACGATCCGACAGTATAATGTTATTCAGTATAGACTACGGAGTTGAAAAATAAAAAAAATACCTAATTATTACCTTTAAACATTAAATTATTTGTTTGAACATCATGTCAGAATATGATGTGTGATTAAAATTGTACACTTGGTATCTAATTTATTTAAATCATTACTATTGTATGTACCATCAGATGCACCATATTAGAGGTCTGTTTATTTGAGAAAAAAAAACTTCGACCGTGATGAAACGATAGCAAATTTAATTTAATTATTTTAATTTTAGATAACGTATAATTCTATTTCATTTAGAACGATAGGTTTTATTTACTGATCTAGTCAGTTAAACATTTTTGAAAGTTTCATGGAACCTTAGTAGATAAGAACTGTAATCAATGCAGATAATTCTAATGTCCATGCAACTGGTACTTAAAAAAATTAACTTAAATATTTAAAAGAAAAAACCGTGCAATTTACGGCTTGAACTTAATTAACATAATTGGTTTTTGCCGAAATTCAAAATACATTAGTGTAATAGAGAATTTCAGCAATTCATTATTTTAATATAAAAATGATTCAGTCATAATAACAAAAACATATTTAATTTAACCACTTTTACTCTCAAAATGTGGGATTTCAAAAACAAAATGTGGTTGACTTGTATAAATTTAATCGAATTCAAGGTTTTTCATTGGTAAGTCTATAACTACCTATTAATTAATATACAGAACAAATAACCTTGTATTATATGCTTTTTCAATTTAAAAAAATTGAAGTTAAGTTTTCGTAATTCCTTAAGATCTAATTTTCAAAATGTATAATAATAGTAATTATAATTGAATTAAAATTATTTTTTTTTTAAGATAGATAATGTATTTTCCAACTATCTATAACAGTGGTTTCCAAACTTTTTTTTTCGGTACTGCCCTTTTTTTGACTTAATTCAGCCATGGCGCCCTGCGGTAAGTACCTCGAAAATATACATAAAAACATTTATTCCCACTGATAATCAGTTTTATTATTTTACTGAATATAAAGCATACAGCTGAAGTAAAATTAATACAATTTTATACTTCAAAAAAATTATGACGAATTATAAAAAAGCAAAAAATGTTTATTAACGTGAATAAAATAGCATTACTAATGAGATATGTGTGGCTGCTTATGTTGAAAGTTTGGCAATGTTCGGTTTTATTTTTGACAGTTGGAGTCGAAAATCAGGTTCTGCGTTAGGGTGGCTGAGGTATAGCTGAAAATCCTGATTCGCATAAATATGTGGGAGCAAATGGTAATGTATAGTAATGTTTTCGCCTCTTAGCTTGAAACCTTACATCTATTGTCTTTCAAACATTGACAGAAAACGACTGATATGATTAGGTCATAAAAGGACATGAAAAGAACGATCCGTAAATATCACTTTTCCTGTATGGGATATGTGGCTGTAGGCATCTATTAATTTTTTTAGAAGACTATACGATTATGGGATTCCGAGAAGTTGTGCGTATTATGCAATGGGAGTCATCGGATTTTGTTATTATGGAGTCCAAATCAGAATGCACGAAATAAATGTATTATACAAGATTCTATTTGAAATTAATAACAATTATTATTATTAATTATAAATAGTTTTTTTATAAGTCACTGTGTACTCGGAAAAATATCTCGATACACAGTTTGTGAATCGCTGATCATTAATATGCGGGTATCGGCTAAATCACCTAGAAACATATGAATACATTTGCACATATTGTGATGAGAAATATTTTTTAAATGGAGTTTCATTATCCATACGTCCAAAATAAAAGTACAAGTCGCGTTCTGGCCAATAAAACTATACGTACCATCAGATTCTGTCTGTCAGGCTGTCCGTCCGCCTGATAGTTGCAAATATAGTAATATAGTATACATTGCTGATATTAGGTTATACTTTATTAATGATCCGTAGACTAGTTACTATACGTCATAGTTATGATTATTCGTATTAAGTTTTCGCAATGGTTATATTCAAAGTAAATTTATACTAACTAGTATAACAAAATATCAACACTTGAGTAATAATTATAATACAGGCTAATATTAAAAACATTGTCGGGTTCCCAAATATAAAGGTAACCAAAATATTTTTAATTTGTTCATGGAATTTATTATAGTTTGAGTTTACGTTTAGAAATCTGGAATTCAGCACATTCGTAAATCGAGCTTTCCTCAATTGGTTATATTATAATTTCCTAACTATTAATGTTTTTTTTGCATTTTTCCCTTGTTATAAAAATTAAAAATAAAATAAGTTTTTCTTTCCATAGGGCAAACTAGCAAAATATCAACATTACATTGTAGAGTTGCATTTTAATAGGATATTTTTGATAATTATTATTAGTTATTACGAATTATTGTTAGCATTTTCTCCACTCACTAATGTATACACACTGCCCCACATCCACACACCAGATATCTCGAGACCGCGTAGTGTTGTTTCTTCGATGTGGGCGGGCGAAATAATACAATTGCAAAACACACACACACGGAATTAAAAATCGCTGTGGGTTGTTTGTACACGGTGTAGAAAGAATCGATTTTTTTTGGCACTCCTCCGCAGAGAAAATAGGCGCCTGGGGTTCGCCGTGTGACCGAAAATCTATATTTTCACTGTGTAAACACACACACACACACATAATAATAATAATAAATAATATAATATATAAATTAAACCATCAACTGAGCAGCGTGCTTGGATATGCGTATACAGCCGAAGAGGAATCGTCTCCGTTCGCAGCCACCTAAAAACTAAATTATACGAGTCGAAATAATTTATATCCCACGATGGCACTTCTGCTGTGCGTTTTTATGGCACGATGCATTATCGTTAAACACAAAGGAACTCTATCGTGGTTAGGTTTACTCGTTTGTTTGTTTGTTTTCTTTTTTTTTTACCGTATCCTGCCACTACAACTCTATACTCTGCAGTATACAACGAAAATAAAGCGCAATCGTATTAATACGATCCCTTACACGCTTACATCGGACGAGTTAATTATTAAAGTAAACACTTGGACGATAAAAAAGGAATACCATCGAAACATTGCCCACACATTTGAATTAGAGATTTCTTTTTGAATAGTGAAAAAAAAATGAGTAGGTAGGTACCTCTATGCGTACGAATATAATGATATATATCGACAGACGCATTTGCAGTAGGTACCCATACTCGAGATGCTCGAGATGAAACGAGTATAGGGTAAAGGTACTTCCTTAGAATTCCGTCGCCGATAAATTATCGTGAGACGGCGTCGGCGGCGGGGTGCCCCACGGTGTTCGGAATTTTCTTTAGAGCACGCTGTACACACTATATATAACCTACCTACGTAGTTGTATGTACGACCACACAGTGGAGTGGGGGTGGTAATGGAGTTTCCATAGTTCCCGCCACTTTAACAAAATAAAAAAATAAAAAATCTCAACGTCCCGGGGTATATAGCTTTGGGTATACCTTTGAAATATTATGAATATTCCACGTCGTCATAACTTTTGACCAGAAAAATAAAAATGTTTTAATATACCTACTGCTATATAATAACAATAGTAATATGCGAACAGTACGTGACGAGATATAATGAGGGATTTGACTCGATGACGTAAAAAGCGAGAGTCACAATCACAGTTGTAGATATGTGAATGTACTTATTCCGCTGTATCCGAGACATGAATCAAATTAAGTGACAATATACGTCTATCGTCGAGTTTCGTGATAATACTATATTTACCGAAAAAGCGTTTTGGGACGAATTCGATTAAACGAGCTCGTTTTCGATATTATAATATTAAAGCTGGATGGTTTATGAACATACTCCAGGTGTATCATTATAATGAGGCTTAGGTACATTGACTTCACATTCGTTACAAACAAACGTTTCCAAAGTCCCACTCTTTGAATACTATATATTATAATTTACTTACTTAATACAATAAATGTGCGAAAGTCATCTACTACGCATGCGTCATACGCGTGTAGTTACGATTAAAATATCTTTGAACAACGACGATCGATTTTTCTAGATAAAATCCCTGTCCCAAGTAAACAACAAAATATTTATTTGAGTATTATTATTTGAGTGTATTATTATACTAATAAAATACTCATAAACCTTATCGATATCATAACGCATTTCAGTCATTGCCAATATATTTTAATATTCATTGTAAGTTTTTTTCACTAATGGAATCCTGCAGAAATGTAAACAGAGTTACGCATATTATTATAATATATTATAACAATAACAGTGAACGCTATATTTTTTTTATCTACACTTTCTAATAATTGTACTTATTATTTGAATAACTCACTGAGCCGGTGTTGGTGCATATTATATAGGTAGAAGGTTTTTATTTTGTTTGCTGCCGTAAATATTATTGATACTAGTTAACGTCATATTTTAATGATATATAGCGATTGACAAACCTTTGATCAATCGATTTCCTGAAAAACAAAAAATACAAACATTAGTTGTTTTTTTTTTTTAATATGGAACAAAATAATATTATTTTGTAGATTCATAGATACACAATATAATAAATAGTTAATTATAATTTATTTAATTTGATTATGCGATAGGTACTCATTGTTTTTATAACCCTTGTTCGGATAAAAAAAAAGGAATTGTGTGGAAACGTGGTCAGAATAATATTATGATCTTACAAAAGGCATGTTGAAAGGTGACGAAGGCTGATTGTGATTCATATCGAACCAAGTTATGCACAAAATTACCGACAAAACTATGCAAATCATCAGATTAAACTACAGGTACTCACCTATATTGTTACATATTTAGCAAATTAGTCAATGTCAGATGGAAATCTTATGGTATGATACCTATCACATACTACTGCACCAGTAGAGTACTATTATTATTTTAATTATAAATTATATTGCCATGTCGGCTATGAAATTAGATGAAATCTAGTATCGTATCATCGTATTGTATTTGTGAGAGACCAAATAGAGCAGAACTTAAATTATTAATCACAATACCCTTGTATATAGTTTACTCCAAGTTTCGTAGCATACTACGTGAAGTGACAGAAGTGTACTTAAACTTTGAAATTTCTACGATGCCAGTAGTTCACGGCTGAAGTTACATTTCACTTTTACCATATGAACGTGTTCAATCTCTTCTGAGCACAAAATAAAATTTATTTGTGTGTAAACTTAACGCTAGATGATAAATAACAATATACTAAATTCGACCGAAGTTTTAACTCACGACAATAATATTTCAAAACACTATCAGACACAATCATTCCCAGAATCGTAGGTCGTTCGATGATATAGGCCTGTCCAATGAAAATTGTTTAAATTTAAAACTTTTTGATGTCACTTTATTATATACTTGTTGATGTTTAACATAAATATAATTTTGTAATATACTTACGCGGAATTACATGTATGAGATTTGATATTTAATAAAGATTTAACTGAAATTATGTTATTAAAAATAACGAAACCCAATAATATTATGAAACAAAAATTCATTACGTTCGTGTAACACTATTAGTTTTTATAATATGATTACAAGTTATTATTTTTGTACAATTCGTTTAAGATTATCTACCAACATTTGAAGACTTAAGTATTTCATGCAATGTATTAAACACCGAACCGTGGGGTATCTATCGATCGCGTTAAAATTATATGGTTATTACAGTCGAACGTATTACGCTCATACAACACCCATCTATGTATGTGTGAGTAATGATTATGTGTATAAATAGGTATACAGAGTGATTCACAAGACGCGAAACTCCGTTTATATTCTTCAATTATGCAGTTGTTCAAAATCCGATTTTTATAATTCTTAAACGTACTTAAAGACCATAATTTCCACTAACATATTGACTTTAAACTAGTTTCATACACGTCTAACTATGAAATAATTTGCGAGAACTTGAGATTTTGATAAAAAATAAATGTGAATAAATAACTCAAAAAGAGTCAACCTATTTTTTTAAATTTCCTTTAATATAGATAATATTAATATAAACAGTTGGTGAACATTTGAACTATCTACGGTTATTATTTTGAGAGACATATTTAAAAAATTGAATTGATTATTTCAAAAACAGATTTTACATAAATTTACCATTTTTCCTTCTTTTTAATTTTAAGTTTTCCTCGATAATTTTGTAAAATACTGGCAATTTTCAATTTTGACTTTTTAAAAGTGTACTAACCGCCCAAGAAACCACCTTCAAAGCTAAAAGTCGAAACATTATTTTGACTGCTTATAATCTATAATGTTGTGAAAGAACACATGTGATTATTGTAAAATCAATGTAGTCATCGCTCAGAATCTAAAATTAAAGTGAAAGGCTTGGTGAAACACCTTGTATAGTGTAAACCTATTATATTTATGTATTTTGTATAATCAAATATAATACAATTAAATTGTAACGCCCGATAAGTTTTATTAAACGCAAGTATATTTGCACATGATATTTTATAAGTAATATTGAAAACGCAAAAACCAGGCAAAGTCGATTGAAAAAAAAAAAAATATTGGAGGAAATTCAATTTTCTATTACCGCCGAGGCTTCGTCGTTTGATTATTAATTTTCTCACCACTATTACCACATTTCAGTCATAGACCAGTAAATACAAAATTCTATATCTTTATAGGTAATGCATCTATCTATGATAACTCAAAGGTCGATCATACTCAAATATGTTTACGAGAGTATATATATACATTATAATATACCTAATATTTTTTTTTACTCGGGGAGTCTCATGAAAGTTGTACGATATTTTAAATTCTGTTTAAATTATTGTGGAGATTATCTTGTATAGTAATATAATTGTTAATGGAAAAAATTAAAAATTCAGATTAAAATATTAAAAAATAATTATCGTAATTCTACTAAAAATAAATAATGATAAAAAAAATGTGTTTATAATAATAACGTAGCTTCAAATAATATATTGTTCGAACACAAAATAAAGTTTGAACAAAATAATGAGCTCTTTAAAACAACAGCAATTTAATACATATATTATGTTGGTTATGAAATGTTTTTATTTTAGTTTAAATTTCATCTACTCAAAATTTAAGAAAAATTACACCAGTGATTTATATGACACTATGTTTATGTTTAAAGTATGCTAAAATTGTAATAATTGTTTTGTTCCATATAACTCGGAAGAGTTGTAAACTATATTAAAAAAAAACTAACCTTAATCGTTATTAACAGTCGGATGCTGTAGACCCGTAATATAAATGAAAACTTTTTTAATATTCTCACAGAAATAAATCATCAGATAGAACTTTAACAGACATAAAAAATTGTATTCGATTACCGCTTTGGGGAATTAAAATGTCAAACCTCAGTTATTATACTAAGCAAATCGTTTTCATTCCCACAAAATTTGTTAATAATTTCGGTATTTATCCACTTGTAAAAAAAGTATACATATTCATTTTATATATTTTAATGACATATAAAACGTACTGTAATTTTCAAAGTTTAATGTTTTCAAAAATAAAATAAACAAAACTTATATTCAAATTGTGACAGTTATTTATGTGTTGTAATTTTTAGGTATGATAATGTTTGATGCCTCACTGACAGTTGATTTAAGGTTTTTTTGTATATGAATCGATCATTTTCATTATATGTAAAAATATTCTCGATATTTTTGTATACATAACACAGTTGGGATAGCTTTATGTTCGTTTTCAGATAACATTCAAACTGATGGATAAAAAAAAAATAATGATAATAATAATAATGATGATATTTCAACCATTTTTTCAAAAAGAAGTATACTCGGCGATTCTTTATCTATTTTAATATTCATTGGTTTGAAAACTACTAAGTTTTTTTTTAATTACATTTTTGTATAATTTAAATTGGTTATAAAACAATATTTTTTTTTAGAAAGATTATATTGTTTCTTTTTTTTAAACTACCACTTACAGTTTTTTTAGTTTTTGAACATAAATTTATTTTCTATATATTTTCATCTTACAAAGCATTTTTAACAATTTGTATGCACAGAAATTGAATTTTTAAGCTTTTTTAATATAGTTCTGAATGTTTCAAGTTAAGATGAATAAAGTTATTAAAGATTTATCTAATTAACTAAATTCATACTGTGTAGTACTTGGTCGATGTGATATTTTTATCAATCAACATTATTAAAGAATTGTTTTACTTCCGAATCTACTAAAAACGTTTACTGTCAATTAAAAAGGTAATGAAAGCACAAAACAATAGTTTATAAAAAATGGTAAAAAAAAAAAAAATGGACAGTTAAAAATGTGTAGTTTTAATTAATCATATTGAATTTAATCATATATTATGTTTAAAAAAATAATTTGTTCTTCATGACTTATATTTTTTTGTTAAAGGGACCTTCGTACAATAATAGGTATTCGGTGTCATCTAAATAAAATATAAAATTCAGTTCAAAAAATGTTTTCAAAACACTATAAGAGCTAACTTAATATAGTTACTTAATACAGTAAACTTAAACATCAAAATTAAAACAAACAACTTAACAAATGAAGTCAAACTCTTGACTGTTCAAATGTAATATCTTTGAAGTACACAATTGAAGAACAATTTATCATTTCTATAGTGACTTGTGTATATTCTAAATGTTCGTTCGAATATGTGTATCTATGAAAGCATTGAGAATTCCTTCGAATCACTGTAATATTAAATTCGTCATTTTCCACTTAGTATTATTGTTAAGTGCAGTTTAATGAATTATTGCATATTTTTAGTTGCACCAAATAAAAAAAAAATATACCATTGTCCAGACTTTAGCCTCTCGATACTTAAATATTTTACAACTGTTGGATCAATCTTCTGTTAGTATATCTTGCTTTTTATACCCAATACTATCCTGAAGATTCATTTTCAGTATTTGATCATGCCATATTTTGTTATAATTATAACAATTAAAAAAAAATATACAATTAAAACCAAAGTTCGTTATTTCAAAGTATTGTCAATGGAAGCTCTAATCTTTTATCACGTTGCAGCCTTTAATATACATTTTTAATTTAAAATAATTTCTGCATATTTTATTTATTTTTGCACAGACGGTGTATTTAATATAAAAAAAATATATATATTTTAAATTAAAGCTTCGTTTTGAAGTACTATTCAAATGCATTAAGCTCCATCCGAGTCTAAAGACAATGTAAACAATAGTTTTTATTTTATTCAACCGAATAAGCTCAAATTTTAATATTTGAAAATTTAATAATTTAATATTTTTTAAGCGCGTCTTATATTATAAGATATGTAAAAAAATCAATTTTATAATATTGTTTTTGTGATTTGTTATTTACTTGGGAAAGATTATAAGTAAAATTGTAATCAACTGAAAATACATTTTATAATATATCCAATCGTTTTGCACTTAGTCCGAAGTAAAGTCCGTAAGTATACAAACTTTCTCACCGAATATACGGTTATAAGATGAATTTTTAGGTAAAATATCAGGGATCCACTTTTAGAGAAGTATTTTAAATGAAGCAAGTTAACTAAGAAAATGTTTTAATATTGTAAACATAAGTTAAGATATTAGTAATTCAAATTTTGATTTTTTTCTACTATGTTATTCTATCTTATAAAAATATTGATTTTTCTAATTTTAGAACTTATATTATAGGAGTTTTCCCAATTTAAATGGAAGAAACTATTTGGGATTTATCACTTAAACATATCTGAAGTCACAAATTTGTTAGTTAAAATTTAATCAAATTACATCAACTATGTTAATTGATTTTTTTTATCTACGAACTGAAAATTAAATTATTACTCCCACACAATAGTGCAAAACACATTAAAAAAAAAATAGTTTTTAATAGTATGAAAATATAAATTCATAGAAAAGCAATGGTCTTGCAGCCACTAATAGTTTAGGTACCTACGATATTTTATGCAGCGTAATATTCACAATATATTTCCCTCCGCTATGGATTCATTATCACTGACCTCCATATTTCAATTTTCAGCTGTCTCGAAAAGGGTAAACTGGCGTCATTAATGAAACCATAATTATTTCTATTTCTCCATCCATCACGGTAAATTAGTCAACGGCGCGTATACATCATTTACTAAAAATGTCATAACGACATTTTGGTCCAGAAAAAATATTTTAAATAGTTCAAAAAAAAGTAGATACAGTGATAATTTAAATAAGGTAAACGTATTTATAATACTCGTAATTAATACAATTATGGTAATATTATGGTATGTCTAAAATAAATAGTTCACCAGCCGTTACTACATACGTATCTATTGTATTTTATTTGCTTATTCGAATATGAACGCCAAACGGTCGGTTTCATTGATATATTTTTTTTTAAATATCAAACACTCATGTTATGAAATCAGTATGCTAATTAGGTACCTAGATACCGTTGTTATTTTTAGATATTGGTATGATTTAAAAACTGGAAACATTTTTTTTGCCTACAATATATCGAATACAATATTACCTAAATTTTGTTTAATATTTATAAACAATGATTAACAACAATACTGTGAACTAAACAATACAACAAATGGTATTATAATGTTATATTATGTAGTATTGACGTCGCGCTCGGAGTTGCGAAGCCAATAGAAAAAGTATCATCATGGTAGATTGAAGTTGTTTTTTGTGTGGGAATAGCTTTAACGAAACAATTTTTTATTGCCTTCGGATAAATAATTACCTGTAATATATGCACCTAAAAATTATTTGCATTAAGCTGAAAATGGGAAGGTTTATTTGTTTACACATTTTAATGTGTAATTTTTGTCACAAGGCTTCATTCCTTTTGAAGTCACATATTTCGAAGTTGAAACATTTTTAACTTTAACTATTTTAAGTTATTCACTGCCTAAGGTTCTGCAGTCAACAATATATTTTTTGTTTTTTTTTGAAACAAATACAAAAATATTATGACATATATATTAGTTTCTGGACTGAAGGCTTACTATTGAAACATTTGAAACAAAACCACTTAAAAATAAGGGACAATATGTGTTGGTCAGATAACGGGCATAATAATACTAAGAATAATACAATTTTTAATAAAAAAATATTACCGACACAAAAACTGCGACCCATAAATATAAGGGAGATATGTGTGCGTTGAAAATAAGAGTATTTAATTTTATTGAATAAAGACTAACCAGTAACCACTATCAATGATATTATCTATAAATAAAATGTTCGATTTCCACCTCAAATCTAACAACCCTTGTGTGAGCATAAATTTAAAATTCAAATTTAGCATAATAAATATTTTTTTTGTGGGCTTTTACATCATGAAATAAAGATATACTGTCAACATTTCAAGTCTTTACCCATTGTGGTTAAGGCTGTACACTGATTCTCAATCAGTCAGTCGTCCGGACAATGACTCTAATATATAATAATAATAATAATAATATAGAATATATACCGAGTGTAACAGAAAGACCTTATAAATTAAATAACTTTTGTTTTAAACAATAAGTTTTAGTTGTTTTTCTATACAATTTATTGAAGATTTTGCTACACGCATAGTATAACATAGTTAATTTTTATTTTTTAATACTGATTCAAATCTGATTTAATTATTTTTTGAAAATTTGAAAATTTCCAATGTATAAATCTAGGTTTTAGAAAAATTTCAATTCAATAAACATTTATCTAAGTCAAGTGGTTTGTATTTTATGGTTTTTTTAAATATACATTTTTTTTTGATGAAGTAAGGCACATCAGTTTGAAAAGTAATAACTTAAAAAAATATATTTATATTTTAGCAAGTATCAATATAAAAATTGACATAAAGTATTTTAAAAAAGTTTATGCTTCTTGAACTTACAATGTTTTTGACAATTGGATCAAATTTTCATAGCAAAAAATATGAGATTTCAAAAAGTTGTAATAAATTAATTTCATGACTTAAATGAACATTTTTACATTTTTACAATCAAAACTTTCCTAATCATCAGATTAACAAATTAGATATTTTAAATTTTTCAAAAAAAATTTACATCAGATTTCATTTTTTAATTTCAGTATTAAAAAAAAAGAAAAATTAAAAAACGTTTTATTTACTGTAACGCAAGGGTCTGTAAATATTATGTACAAAAAATTTTTTAAATATTAACTAGAACGAAAGTTTTTCATTTTTCAGATATTCCTGTTACACCCTGTATATATAATTCCTCATATTTCCGGAATTTATTTTACACCGTTCAGAGTTGTCCCAATCGGAACATATTATTTGAAAACCCTTTGTTCTAACCCAAAGTGCATTATCTGGTTTTAACATAATCCGCTGTAGTTAAGTCCAGAGTTGCTTGCTTGCTCACTGCCTCCACTCGCAATGAGAAGTGATCGTTTTTTTTCAATGAATATTATGCTTTCAAAAGTGAATAAAAAACAGATGAAGGGTACTATTGAATTAATGAAAGCCGATCATATGAAAGTGGGGGTGGGTTGATGATTTGAACCGACTTACGGTTAGTAAAAATGTACAAAATACAATTATAGTAAAAAGTGTACATTATGTATTGTTTATTCAAATTTAACTTTGACATTATGCAATATTTAAGTTATTTTCTTTTAGAAAAGAAAATAATTTGGCCAAAAAATGAAAATTTTAAGAACAAATAAATTCACAGAATCTCGAATTTTTATTTAAAGTTTAAACGAGTAGTGTGTTACAATGATTAATATATTATATGGTATTCATTTTAAGTATTGCAAACAAATATCTTGTGAATCCATAAGTACATAAAATAAATGTATTGGTTTGTACCTACATAAAGAAGATTGAATTTAGTAAAATACCGATTGAAACGAAATTATCATATTATCCTGGCTCCTTTCATCTCTTTGTAAATAAATTATTCTATTACTAAAAAGTATATTGAGATGTGTTGAATTAATTCCAAATTTAATTCCAATTCGATTGGAACACAAAGGTTATTACTTATTGCTTATTATTATTAATATCATCATCGTTCGGTATACGTGCTTAATATCGTTCGTTATATTATGTATTAAGTACAGGTTTTAAATAAATTAAATATCTCGTAGTTGTAAAATTATGTTCAGAATGAGGTAAATGGTAATGCACAGAAATACTTCGATCATAAATATCATATGAAATAAAATGTATGATAACGTTCAAATAGTAATGGTGTGATTATTATTGGCATGTAAATTGATTACACTTACAATGCTTGCTAAAAAATAAACCACCTAAATCAAACATTTTTCTTGAAATATTGGATAGAAACGTTTTACATTTTTTAATTGGTATAAAATATCCGTGATCTGTGCCATGACATTCACAAATTAATTTTATCCGGATAAATCTGAATATCTGATGATTTTTAATAAATATTACGATAGAACTATTTTACCATTAGACTCATTTTTTGTCAGTGACTGACAATAAAACTGTACACAAATAATAGTGTAACGGTTAAACGACAATATAAACGTATACTCACGATAAGTAATAGTTTTGTTTGGGGATGTGAAATTTGGAGAGATGCGTTAAAAACACGAATGATAACCTGTCTCGAAATGAATAATAAAAACAATAGCAATCGTTCATAAAGTGTCACAGAAACAAATCCATTTTAAATTGAACATTCAATGAAAAAAAAATTATATATATGTTTTGCATTCTCTGAATTATCAATAGCACACCTGCACACCTGCATTATACCACGATTGGAGAATTTAAAGTACCATAATATAAATTTATTGTAAATTTCCGAAATTGTTAGAAACGTAAGCATAGAAAAAAACTTAACTTCTTAATCATAATTTATAATATAATTTCTAATTTAGGAAATTCGTTTGTCAGAAATAAATATAAGACTACTTATAGGTACTGTGATATCACAATGTTTTTTTACAGTTAATTTCTTCTTGTAAGCAGTTAGAAGGTACTAACATTTTTTTTTCTTACTTTTATTTGTTTGTGCTAAGACATCGTTTAAAATAACGCGTTTAGCAACTATTTGATTTTAAAGTGTTGGATTTAATAGAAAAAATGGTTTAACACATAATATACGGATAGCGGATGATGTAAAAACAAATTGAAAGAAGTGTCAAAAAAACACAAAACTGTCTGAGTAAAAAAGTGTATTTAACAAAAACATCATCCAAAACACATACCAAATACCTTTTCAGTTTTCTACAACACTACATTTTTTTTCAAACTTTTATTTTAATACCACAATATATAACACTGTACTGTTTAAATTTGGCAAACGTCGATGCTGAAAGTTCAAAGTGTGTAACGCAACACGATAAGCTCATTGGCTTATAATACGAATCGGATACTTTTCGGACATGTGTGCTCATTTACTAACATCTCAAAAATATCACCAGTTTTAAACATACTCGATGTAAAGTGTCTCAATTTTGTATATAAAAATGCAATGTTATTACATTGTTTAACATATATATCAACGATTAAGTAGGTAGATAGTACTAAATTATATTCGTCATTAAAAAGTTTATTGTCTATTTATTAAATTGTGACTGGTATTAGAAAATGTGGACAGGTACGAATGGTATTGGAAAACTACCTACTAAAGCTACTATAGTATGAAAATAAAGTTTCTTGAATTTGAAGATTTCGTTTGTTGGTCACATTATCAAGTATATGTTATTTTATCTGTATGATGAAATTCATAAATACGGTATACATAGCGTACGACCTTATAAGATGCAAGGTATCATGTGGGATTGTAGTACACGAAACCCAGTTATTATAATATGCATACATATATCTGATACCCAAATATTAAATATTGTAGGTATGTGTAATACGTACTCGCCGGAAATTCATATGGTACATAGGTAAACAGTTTGGTGTCTATTTGTATAGTCGTAATAGATCATATTATTAATATGTCTCGAATACGTCATCGGTTATAATAATAGACATCAATATAGTACCATATAGATATCAGTAATAATAATGGTTATATGTGGTCGTATAATAATATGTATCACATTGCCGCCAAATAATGTATATCTGCACTTGACGTTTACTTTTCATAGGTAATTATTATTATTATTATTATTATTATTATGATCGGTATTGTTTCATAATATGTTATTGTTCGATGTGTCATAATATTATTGTGTCATTCTCTACGTTATTGGTACCTACACATTATTTTTTATCAACAAATTTATTTTTAGCGTATGCAAATTCTAAAATAATATTTAAAATAGGACAGATCCCCTGTTATAATAATAAAATGATCATATGTACTTCGTGACGGTAAAAAAATTAATCCATCGGAAGTTGGTTGTTTTAATTTACGTTTAGGGATGCATGTTTCAATATTTCAAGTATGAGCAGGTGGAGAAGGGGTGAACTATCTGGATAGTGATTTTGAAATCGTTTAAAATATCAGAAATGATGAAAATTTAGCAACTTTCTTTTCGGTAATAATGGTTCGTGTCATTAAGGATCAGGTCATTAGATGGTAAAGATACATAATATTATGGACGGTGGATCAGGGAAGAAATTATGACATGCAATTGGTGTATCTTGTATCGGTAATTATAACACAAAAGTGATGTAAAATATGCTACGCAATATACAGTATACCCGTACTAATATAATATATTTCAAAAATAATTTTCAATAGTTAGAAAAAATAATTTGAAACGGTTACAATATAATCTTAATTTTTCTCCACGAAGGACTAATCGATAAAAACAATTTTAATTTTGACCAAACAAAAGGTCCACGATAATACTAATGAAATAACCGACAATGTTTACACGGTGTAATCTCAGACGCAATCGAGGTGAATACGCGGTATAAATTTGTTCAAACGGATGATATAGAATATTGTAAATCTGTAATCGTGTTGAATAGTATGCACACTTAATACATTAATGCGATTATTTGCGTAGCATAAATATTTATATTCACCATAACGACGAAAATTCGTCGTCAGTTCTGCGTAGTGTAAATATTATAGCGACGGCGATGGCATCATCTTTGAAAATTGGTCGATTACAAAAATTAAAGATTTAATCACTTAACAGCTGACGTGTATATACTATTTGATTCGAACCGTAGTAGTTGAAGTCTGTTGTTGACTTAACCGGAAGCATTGAAATTACAATTAATGGAAATTTAATGTGGATTTTACGATAACCAACGATAGTGTATACATTAAAATATTATCTACTTATATTTATACATTATATAAAAGTCGAGTTTACGATTTTCAATTCCATACCGTAATGGATTTATTAAACGTGCAGTATTCAGTCATATACTCGTAAATAGCGAGAGAGGCGGTCTTAACTATATAAAACGATTTAAAAATGAAATGGAACGTAATCGAGGGATTTCTATTAAAAGGCACTAAGTGACTTTTTCTACGACTCACGCGAGAACGGTGGAAGAAATGTATTAATATGCATTGTAGATTTCGCAAAATCCACTTCTCGGCCATAACGGCATTCCGTCCCACCTCTATAATAAGTCACCACTAAAGCTAAACTGTAAAAGCACTACTTTATATTATACGTCGTTATTATAAAAATAGGTGTGTCCGTAGACAAAAGTGAGGTGCAATGATAGGTAGCAATCAAATACTGGTATAATATATTTGTTGTTATTTTTTAGGTTTCTTAACATATTATACATGTTTAGAACCTCTTATATCCCGCCCGTCCGTCCGTTAGTTAACAGTACACAATTACGATTGTCAATATTATTGTGTATTGTTGATTTTCATTTATTTATTGTCAGTACGATTTATGATTGTTGATACGTTTAGAAACCCGAAATTTAGCACACTCACAGAATGACCTTTCCTAATTAGTTGTTAATTGTTTAGCATTAGTTAAATACACAGTGTCTCTTCGAACTGGCTCATTAATAAGTTCTTGAAGGCAGATTCGTCTTTGGCTATAGGTTTAGCGACCTCTTCTAGACATCATAAGTTTATACTGTGGTGTTATAAACTTATAAATGAAAAAAAATATAAAATTTACATTTCTAAAAAAATAATAAACTTGTTAAATTTCTGATGCATCACTTATTAATTAATTATATCCAATCATAATAACTATTTTATTTTCTATAACCAACGACAACCATATTATATTATGTACGAAAAATATTTTCATTTTCTGAAACAAAGTCCCCGTGTGAACTCATCTTTATTATACTCATTTCTTAAAACCATTTAATAAGGGACCCTTACACAATTGTGGTATAAAGGTACCATGGATATTTTGGTCTCTATAGACTCTAGAGTCTAGACATATAGTTTTGGCTGCACGTTGAGGAGTCTGCAGGCTGGACACCTTTTATCGTGCAGAATGTAGATGAATAATCACTGTAATTACTTAATGAAATTACTGAATAATAACATAATTCAAATATTAATCGTTTATCGTATGGCAATGAAACTATTAAAATAATTGATTCGTGGGTGAACGATAGTCGTTTGGGGGCAATATTATTGTCCGCCCAACACAACCTCGGCCGACGACCACTTTCCTAATACGATATTTCATGACATTTTGTATACACCTTGAGCATATTATATTAATGTACATTGTACATAATACTAGTAAAATCATAAGGCAAACATTTTGTGCCGGCAGTTGCTGTTATAGTTATTGTAAAATATTTTTGGAAAGTTGTGAATCGACTCACTGCATCGGTGACAGTGCGGCACAGGAGCGGTCGGGGGGAGTGCGACAGTTAGTTTATACTGACTCCGCAGAGACCTACGACTCGCAGAAGGTTTCCCTCATAAGGTTTGAAACGTCATCATCATCGTTATTATTATTATTATTATTATTATTATTATAAACCTATAAGTATGAGCAGCTCGCCACTGTTGTAGATGTTCATAAAAAAAATATTGAGATCGTGCAGAAACAAACGCACATAATGAACACGACAAGGCCTTTTGTATAAGGCTACAGCTTAAGGAAACTATCTTATCTAAGTAATATAATATGATTATACGTCATCATTGCAGAGAAGTGTTCACACAAATATTGCGGCATTATCGAAGGGTTGGTATAATAAAGAATACAATATATATTTTGTTACCTATCATGTTTACACTTTTAATACTTATTAAAAAATATTAATTGGACTATATTAATAAATGTCAATAATAATTTGTATGTTTGTGAACGAACTATAGACGATTTAAATATCACTTGTGTAATATTAGGCTTCAATAAAATTGACTAATACATTTGATTCCCTTGCAATTTTAATATTGACATTCAAAAATGTACTACAAAAATAGATTATTAAATTTAGATTGCAAGATTGCAGGTTATATGTGTGTGATTATATACCTTGCTGGACATGACAAAAATATCATGGACTCCACCTGACTAGTCTAATATTCTTAAAGATAAAAATGCGATCACCCATTGACAGAAGGTATTGTATATCGTAATCATATAATGTCTCACGATCAAGTGAGAGGTGCCAATATCGTACTACAATAAAAAATAAATTAAGCCGAACGATAACAATTTATTTATTCTGCAAAACCGTGGCGATGTACACGCACTATTTATACCCGAAAACAGCATAATATATATATAGGTATTTTGCTCAAACGAATCAATTACTGTTATTATTATTAAATATGTATAGCCACCGACCATCTTTCGCATCATCACAATAAGAAACAACGACGGTGGCGCACATAGTATTTATATAATATATATCTATATTACCCGTAACGAGGCGAATTACATTAAACCTTGCTGTGGTGGCGGTGGGATGGGAATTACGGGTATATGGTTATAGGTAAGTATATATATACTCATGTATTGTATATAATGCTCAATCACTTTCCCGGAAACGCTTTCGGTCACCCTCCTCCGGCTGCTTCGAACGCGCATTACCTATATTGACACGCGAGAGTGTGTGCGTATTTCGACATGTGCAGTGCGGGTGTGTGTGTGTGTGTGTGTGTGTGTGTGTGTGTGTGTGTGTGTGTGTGTGTGTGTGTACAGATAAAACGTAAGGCCGAAGATTTCCATTGGAAATCGAAGTCCCTGGTCCCCCCAGGATTTCAAACGGGATTACGCCGTTTCCTGCTCCACCTTCCACACCACAACGCCAACTTACCCGGTGAAATTCAATTATACAAACGCCTCGCGACGAGTTCTCGTCCACGAAGCAACCCGCGACCTCCGCCTTTGCAACCGCGACCAACAATCCGTTTAGTTATTACCACCGAAGAGGCACTTCTGTTATTGTGCAGTTATTGCAGCACCGGAGTATGATATCCGCGCGCTGAAGTTAGGTACCTCTCGACCGGCTCAAATGCAGAGGAGAATCGTTTTTTATATCCGATTTCGCACTTACCGCCGATGATAATGATAATATTGCCGTGGCAGGGACCGCGCGCGCGACCTTCGCTACTTTCAGTCCCCATGACACCCGCCGCCGTGTACGACAAAGTAATAGATTTTCACGTCAGGCTCAACGAGAATATCCATAGTATTAAGGAAGTACGTATGCAAACGCACTGCACTTCAATATATTTTATTATTATAAAATAATTGTGTTGTACATTCATACACTAGACCATAACGCTACCGCTGCACTGACTGTCAGTCGCTGGGTATTTGCCGACCGGCCGGCTCATTCTCATCGGTCGCGCAAATAATAAATCTGGGGCGCGAAAAATCGATATCCCCCCTCAACACCCCCCCCCCACCCGAGTCACGACGGCTATTTGTGGGTATCGGACGTCCGCATAAATAATTCGCCGGAGGTTTTAAGCCCTTAGCAATTAATTCCCGGCTAAAATTATGTACGGAGTCGGTTAATCCCTTTCGGTAGCCGTTCGAAATCACGTCTCTTTGAGTGCCCGCACCCGCACACCCACCTCAGCGGGACGTACGTCCACCGTCGTTAAGCCCGCGCACCGCCGCCGTTGTTTTAAATAATTATAAACGCGCTGGTCCGTGGCACGTCAATTTACATTAACCAACGCCGGCGCCAAAATTCGGGCGTACAACAATGATATTACCTGTGCCTGTTTATAATAATATGATGAGAGAGCAATTAATAGTGCAGTCGTGTGGGCGATCGAAAGTTCCGCGTTGCCGCGATATTATTTCGATCGCATAATGAGACGCTCTTTTTTCGACTATAAACGACATATTTTGTTTCTGAGTGTTAATACAGCCGCCTCGGTGTCTCGAAGTCATGAGGGGACCAAAAATACAAAAATGGACACATCGAGTACACTTTGAGTACCGACGTAATTTGAAATATGTGAATGAATGATTAGGATTGGAAAAAAATTATAACCAATGTACAAAAACTTCAAGATACCAAAGTTCGAGATGTCGAGGTTCCATTGTGTTGCGGTACATCATGAGATAGCGTGAAATGATAAGTTTGTTTGTTTGTTTATTTTTTTTTTTTTTTTTCATAGGTTAGAAAAATCAATAATAACAATATATATTATTTGTTGTGGTAAAAATCGTGGCGTACAGTATAGACAGTACTATAATATATATATTATACCAATCATCATTACATCTCGTCCTCCACGTATTCGCGTATCCGGTGTATCGTTGGAAACACAGAATTTTCATACAAATTCTACAAGTATAATAATAATACAGTGTTAGGTATTATACGAGTAAACAGCACTTGCCCTCCCACCACCACATCCAGTGACCTGGAAAATGACTACGCTTCTGTGCAAATATATACAGCAGCTGTAGTCTGTTGGATTAGGTTAGGTTAGGATAGGTTAAAACTCCGCCGGCTAGACTGGGCGCGTTACACGTTAAGCTCTTTTCGGATGAGAAAAAACGCGTCTCTCAACCGCGAAATTTACTATCCTGTAACTCGGTGAATTAACTACACGTGCTCAAGAGTATATAAATATGGACAAGTGACAGCCGTTATTCCCGCCTGACCGCGTCCCGCGACGTTTGAATTAAGTGATCACGGCGTACCAACCTTATTAGTGTTACAATATTTACATAATATCTTATAACATTTATTATTTCATCATACATACCACATGGTCATTGAGTATCGTAGATTATTTATTATAGCTATGTACTTAGAAGTCCAACTCGACAGTATTAAAAGTATTTTCCAAACACTTGATTTCAAAAGTATTCAAAAAGGTGTACTAAAAAATACACTCTCCATGTTCTTAACAGTGAATCGGAATAACGTTCCTCATACATACCTGAAACGATAACAATATTATTATTAAAATATATTATAATATTTTGCATATTTGTTTAACATTATATTAATTTTGTACACATTTATTGACACTATACTGGTGTTTAATTCGTAATTTCATGAGAGTCAATTTTACTCTGCACACACGGTGATTCTATATCGGAGCTAAGCTGCAGGTTAATGAATAATATTTCCATAACGGTTAATCGGAGCGGAAAAAAAAATAGTAACTCCAGTTGTTTTAATTAATTTTTTATAAAAGAGTTGTTTATCAAGTGTTCGGTGGGTGAGAAATCCGTCAGGTATGTCTATCACTTAAACGGGTACACAATGCAATAATTTACTGCCTATTATAAATTACAACATACTTGACTAAGGGTCTATTGAAAATCAATCATAATAATAGTGACGCAAATTAATGAATAGTGAAAAGTGAAAAGTGAAAAAGAAAATAATATAAAATTCAAAAATCGTCCCAGTAGTGCTGTGTGACCTCAAAGAATAACATCATTATTATTTTTGTAAATCGTAATCCGGCACATATCCGACATGACATGTCGTTAACGGGGAAGGTTCTGCAACCAATTTTTGCCTAGCCGAAATTGCAAAATTTTAAAAACATGGGTGAAAAAATTTCATTGTAACAAATCGTGTGGTTTTCAATGTAGGCGGCGGCGACGTTCGATATAAAATTCCAAGCGATATCGTGGTGTCTGAGAGAACAACTTACGCTCATCAGCGTGGTATAAGATGGTACAAAAAATATATAATAGCATCTGGTTTACAGACACCTTTGAAGAGTGAGTACGAAACTGTCAGACGAATTCAATATTATCAAATTATCAGACCACTGCATTACCGCTATACTATTATTGACGTTTTCTGTTCAACACTCACACAATCTTTGAAAAAATAAAAAAAAAATATATTTTTATGGTATATCGTTGATTACATACGCGAGTAAAATAATTATAATTGTTTATAATGGTGTATGACATGGCAGTTCAATGAACGATGTATTTTTTTTTACTTAGGATTTGTTTGGTATTGAAAAACGCATACTATAATATTATAAGTAATAACAGCGGGTATTTATAATAATTGGCCCAGATTTAGCGTACGACTGATCAGGTCATAATATAGGAGGTACGTATAGGTACGCAATAAAATGTGATTAGGAGATCCGACGCTCGTGGACCTCTAAATCGGATAATCCAATATTTGCGAGCTTTGCCTGCAGTACTATACAATTTTCGATACGATTTACACGCACGGCTAGCTCAGTAGGACACAATAATTATATTATTATGATAATTGTCATCATCGTTATACCGCACGGACCAATCCAATAAGGAATCTATCAATAATTCCATGACATGATTACAAGGGGACGGAGAAATATGGATGCTGTATGAAATTAAAAGTTTGTATTTTGTTTTATATTATATTATCTAATAATATAATTTTTCTTACATTAATGTTTTTAATCAAGTTAGTCATATTATTATATTATGTAAAGAAAATTAAATAAATAGTTAAGATGTTTGAGCTGGCATAATGAATGAACAAATAATAATTTCGATCACGAGCGAAGCAAACTATTTTTTTGCTCGTAATATAATAAATGTAAATTCTATTTCTTCTCCCCTCTATAGGCTCTACGTAATACCACCAATCATTAATTACGGCATTCGTTAAGTATTTGTATTAAACTTATTTTAAGACTCGTCCAAAACTGTTGGAGTTTTCAATTTCACGTATCGCACACCAATATTTTTTTCAAAAATTCCATCGAGAAGAATAAAATATAGAAATTTAATTTTAAAAAAAAATGCGATTAAAAATTATAATTTTACGAGATATCTAATCAACATCAGATCAAAACAGTTATAAAAAGTCTTAAAAAATTGATAGTTTTGTATGTCATTTTAATTGAAAAAAAAATGTAAACATAATAGCGTAACGTAGCAAATTTATCGCATCATATTATTTGGATTCGAAATATCGCATTGACCGTTTGTTGGAACATAATGACAACTTACTGTAACTTATTACAATGTCGTAAGCTACTTTTTGAAAGGTTATATCTTAACGAACCAAATATATGTGTGATCATGAGTTTCTATTAAATCAAAATGTGCTTAAATGTCTTTGTTCGTTATTCAAAATATATCATTTCACATCCAAAAAATAACTATTTGGAAAATTTATTGGTTTATTTTATTGTTTTTCTTTGATAAATTGTATAGTTTTAAAATCAATATTGCCAGAGTTTCGGCTCAAATAAATAAAATAAAATGCTCATATCATCTCACGCCAACAATAAAAACCAACAAATTTAAATTTAAATAATTGCAGTGCTATGGTTTTACATAATTTAACTCTCGCAGTGCTTATTACTCAACATAAAAACATATTCAAAATAATACGGTCTAAAGATGACCAACATTCATAATATTTGGATTTTTTTTGTCAGCCGTACACAATTTATAGTTTTGACCTAAATACATAATTAACTGTAATTAATTTAATGATTTGGTTATAAAGGTATTATTCCCTACGCGCACGGTTCAATAAAAAATCGTATTTTAAAATAATCATAAGGGTCTGCATAATAGTATATTATATTATATTATATAATATATTATTTGGTGTGCTTACTTACGGATATAATAATATAATTAATGGCCTTTTTGCTCGATTTAAACAAAATAATATTGCAAGTCGAACGTAATATAATTATTTATGTATCACAGCCAAAAGCCTAAAAAACACCGTTTTAAAAATTAGATATAAAATAATTTCAAAACAAATATATGCTATATACTGTTCTGAAAAACAATAATACAACTTGATATTATAAACGGCCATATAATAAATGGCTCGCGTCCAATAATATAATAATATTATATGAAAATAAATCGACCGGCAAACGGCCAATATCAGAAATAATAGTGCCTACTTGAATATAAAACAGGTACATAAGTGCATATAGAGGTATATTAACCGAACAGATAATTTCTGCAATTTAATTACTCACCAATGTCACCCTCTAGTAATCACTCTCCAAACAAAATGAACTACATGAGCATATATTGCAACCTAATAGAAAAATCAAAAATAATCGAATGCCTAGATAAAAATAATATTTTTCCGATTTTATACCAGAGTAAATTATAATTCTGAAATATCAATGCATCTAGGTATCACATGAATAATGAATATTTTATGGTCTTTATTTTGCCTATTGGAATTGATTATTCTAAGTCAGTAATGGTTGAGAAAGGGTCAGCCTCCGAGAGGAAAAAAAGAAACAAACAGTGCGTGGAATGATGGAACATTAATTTTGAATCATATGGTGATTGGATTAAATTCATTCGATTAGTATATTATTGTCAACAGGCTAAACATTTTAACAAGTTCATAAAGTAAATGTAATAACGACCCAAATGTGGACAATTATGAGGTGTATATTTCACAAAGTGTTTGGTGACAAAAAATGTGAATAATTGTAAACAGAGAATATACAATTATTATCATTGTATTGTTTCCTACTTTGGTGGCACATTTTCCGCATCCAGAACGTGAAATAAAAATAAAACCTTAAGCTACATATTATATGATGTGCATAATGATTTAGGTATTTAATTAAATTGCCCATGACCTGAAATAATATAATATTATAATGTCCAGAAGCTCGAAGAAAAAAATTAAATTAAATTGTGTTCTATTGATTTATATACACAGCGTAATAATTAATGCATTTAGAATCGGGTCTTACTTCACAGAAAAATCCCCCGAATGGGAAAACTCTTTAAAACTACTGTTACAATACGACAATTAATATAATATGCATGACGTGCAAGATATATTATGTTTTGAATTCATTTAGTGAAAACTGTATTCCCACAAAGTCGTGAAATACTTGGAAATAAAACTGGAATACATTTCAAATAAAAACAAGTATTTACTACGTAATTTTTATTTTTAAGTTTGATTAAACATTTTCCTAGCAAAACAATATTATAATCCTTTGCTGAGAATCGATTTTCTTTGAACACTGAACAAAGTTTTATTGTGTGTTTTGCTAATTTAGGTTATGATAATATTATTCATTTAACTATACCGTTATTTGATACCAGTAATTTCCTACTGACCCCTCGCTAGGAATCTTTGGTCACGTGCAGTTCTTGTAATCTATTTTTCGGCTTTCAAACATTTTTGGTCAATTTGTATTTTATTTTTGTTTCTCATATTACGTGAGACGTATTGTATATATATTTATGCAATTAATATACAATCTTATATATTTTGTTTTATATGACTCTAATAAGTTTTAATTTGTACACATTAGTTTAGCTGAGTTATAGATTTTATTCCATCGTATATACACTCAATAGATAAGTTCAGCTTCATTTTTTAAATCTAACTTGTATAATCTGTTATTATCTCAGATTTTATTCTCACTAATTATAACTACGATATTAAATCATTTTAAAGAAATCGTTTATGTGGTATAACTAATTAAACCTAATTTTAAATTTCCACCATTTTCTAAAACTCTTAGGCTTGTACAACTTTTAAATGAACAACTTTTACATATTAATTCAAACTTCTCTGAATTTAACTTTACTCTTGTTAATATTATTTCTATGTATTCTCATTATGTATGTAGGTAATATAGTACCTACCTACTAAATTTTATATATTTCACTTATTTTAGAATCAAATTTATGTTTTGAAAGTTTTAAATTAGTATTTTTTTATGTAAACTTCCCATTATGAATCATACATTTTTTTAACGAGTTGTCTCGTCCTAATATTTCCTAATTAATTTTGTTCATTCTGTGAATTATTATTTTTATCCTTGTCTTCATTTTTATACATAATCATATGATTTTGAAAAATGTATATTTAAATTTTTATATTTACTTTTGACCCAAGCATACTTTGGCAATGACAAATTGTCTTGTTGAAATATTGCTGATATCCATTTTTAAAGGACAATTATCCTTAATATAAATATTTATAAATATTTTAATAACCAAGATATTACTTGTTCGAATTTCTGAATTAGATACACAAAAAAGTGATCCTCTAAATAATTTACAGTAAAAAAGGGTGGTTCTCTTATAAAAAAACAGAAGTATGTATCATCGCAGCACGCTCCCTTATTAGTACAAACAAATTCAAGGATTCTAAAAAAATGGTCTTTGAGTAGTAAAATGGTCTTTAAAAATTCAAAAAATAAGAATATGTTTAAATTCATAATTTAAAGAAAATACGGGGGTGGGCACTGAGCGTACTTAGCGTACTTCGCGTACATCCAGTGTATATTACATACCGAGTGATCCATAAACTGTAAGACACTCATTAGGTATGTGGCAATGACAATCGTTAATTTAATTTTTATTTTCGAGTCACAGTGTGTAGAAAAAATGGTTTCAATTTCAAGATACATTCTTATTTTATCATCTTTTATTTAAAAATAAAAATCGCCCATAATGTTAACATATAACTACTTTATACCAACTAAAAATCTCTTACGACATGATATAAATCTGCGAAACTCAATAATTGTTAAAAATACAACATTTATTATGCATTTTGTCAATATGAGCACTATAATAAAATAAAATAATACACTCGACCTCTACACTCACTCACATGGGACTACAAATAAAATCTATCAACAACACAATAACACATTTTTTAAAAACTCATTAATAATATATTATAATGTTAATCTAGATGATAAAAATAAGTGTGAAAAAAAGTAAATTTATTAAAATTAAACAAAAATATATAAATGGTAATTATTAGAACTAATAACCACTGTAGTTAAAACTTATAATATAAGGTCAAATAAGAAATTTTATTCGCGTACAACAACGATAAATTATTAGATAATATTTTTCATAACAGTTAGTAAATGAGTTAATATTGTATTAATAATCTCAAAAACGATTGCCCAATATGAGCCACATAAATATAATAAAGACGTTACGACAAAATTCATGTAAATAGTCACCATAAATGTTGTAGGACGAATGGGGAGGAGATACCAAATATGGATCAAAATTATTCACATAAAAAACAAAAAGACATCGTAACGGTCGTATAATATTATTATATAGACAACAGCAGATACGATTATATATTTAATATTTCTACAATTATTACGGTTTTAGTGCGATATTTCAACATAACATGTTAAACATGACATAAAAATATATATTAACACTAAGACTGTAATAATCCTTTGGTTTGAGAATAATAATAAGATGAAATACGAAACGCATTTTATTGTCTACCCGCCGTTATGTCTGGAAGACAGAGGTCCGCACCGCGGCAGTATATTGGCTGGACGGAAAGTTTGCACATCTCAATGGAATAGACCGGATAAATAATCATATTATAATATTATAGTATAATATAGTATAATATACTCACCGCAAACGGGAAATAATAATAATAAAAACGTAATTTATAGTGCTACTGCGACCTTTAACGAAACATGACACCCAAATGCACTGTACCTAATATAATAAAATATTCGAATAATATGCGATGTGACGTGTACATAACAATAATATAATATTATTATCATACGAGAGCTCAATCGCATTGCGTAGTAATGCAGTATCGCGTTTTTTGCCGATCGGATGGCACAGCCGGTTGATGGACACGTGTTCGACGGGAACCGCAAACGGTTTGATAAACTAAAGCGATCCATATAGACGATAATAATATTGTATTCGTGTTGGAGTCGAAACGGACGCCCATCTGGTTCCGCGTGTTACCGGATACCGAAAAAACGTAACTGAAATTCGTGTTTAATATATCTTGGTATAGATGCAGCGACGTGCACCCCTCTATCATTACGATGCTAAATTCATTTTTTTTACGGGCTCATAAAATATGTAACCCACAGCTCAGTGTTGGGGGAAAACTGCGTAGACCACCCCTCCCTAACAACCCTATAGAAAGTTCCTAAACAAGCCACTGCTGGGTGGTGTGACTGTTGAGGTCATGGCCGCTTTTGTCGTAGTCAGCATAGTCGTCGACGTAATTAGAGCCCGAGAAGACAAGCGAGAAAAATTGGATTTGTCGATCTCGCCGACACAGTTCTACGATGGTATACAATATATTTTATTACGATGCACAAAAAGGTAACAGAAAATTTGAATTTTCTTGTTGAATTCTAATCCGGATAAATACACTGATGTACTCTTATAGAATATTCGTATAGTCATAATAATGGTAATAGTGACAGTAAAAAAATGTTGAAAATAAATTACAATTTTAAATTTGAAGAAATATTAATATTGCATCATATATAAATACAAATTTTGTATGGGTCTAAACATAGTAATTTGTGTAAAGATACCATAGCGATGAGATTTATTTTATAATACAATGTTGGTGTTCTCGGACCTCCGCACAACAGCGATTAATAACTATTATTATTATTTTAATAATATTGAAAATCGTGGCCGGGGCACTGGTTGGCATTAACCTCTCCAAAATTAATATTCTAATTGAGTGAATTGTGAACTTCCGTCAGCAAAATTCTTGCGGACGTCTCCGTATTATAATAATTGGTAAACGTGTTTTAAACGTTATAACTAACTCTCTGCTGAACTAGATGTAAATCACTAGATTACATAAATCAACTGCAATGGTACTACCTGTATACTTAATGTTATACAGAATACGTACACCGTACACACCACTTCATTTATTATTATTGGTATATCATTAATGATTGATTTTCGAAACAGATTAAGCAAACGGACAGGATGGAGTAAGAAGTAATTAACATAAAAGCGATTGATTTCGAACAAAAACAAAATAATTTAATATCAAATCGAATTCCGGTACATACGAACGAACGTGCGGTCACTACAACAGCTGTTATAATAATCAAAGTAAAACCCTTATAATTTAATAAGCAATGTATTTTCTTTAACATTTGCTTAACTTAAATAATTGATTATATAGCTCTATAATAATATAATACTATGTAGGCATCTATTATGTATTTTTATTCATCTTCTTATTGTTATATTGTTTTTTGTATAATATTTTGTTGTTTTTGCATATCATTATAATGCTATATTATATATTATAGTTTCGATTTTATTAACAATACACGTTAACAATAATATTTAGAAATAAAAAACAATAACAGCGTTTTATAGAATGGAAAAACGTAAGTCTATAATGCTACTATTATATCTGTGTGTATGGAAAAAGTTTAACAGTTCGATGACATTATTACGAGCTAAAATCAACAAAAGAGTAGTCCGTTCTTTTGTTACAATCAAATTTACACAGGCTGAATAATATACTGTTTGTTTTTTAATGACTTTTTTTTCGTTGGCGTCTACGGCGTTCGTAAACATTTTGCAAACTAACAAAAGCATCATTTAAGTACATCAAGAAAACGTGATATCTGTTTAAATAATGATGATAATATTAAAAAAAAAATAAAAAAACAAATTTTTAATCTGCAGCAATCACGGGAATGCGTTGTACCCGACCACAAGCGACAACGGCAAAAAAATATATATATATGCATTATAATTTATAGGCTAATCGATTTTTACCCCTCGCACATATACCCGGTAGGTAAACACATATTATATTATGACGTAAACATATATATATATATATTTATATTTATAATAATAATAAATGTCCTGCAGCTACCAAAGTGCGGGCGATAGGAATACAACCAGGCGGCCGAGGTTTAATATTAACGACGTTCTCGGCCGGCTACACGACGATATGGGGATTTTTTTTTTTTTTTAAAGCACACACACACCTCCCCACACTTAGGTACCTATATGTCACACACCGTAGTATATGTATAAACGCAATAACAATAAGGGTTGTACCTATATACTCGTTGTTGTTGTTGTTGTTGTTGTTGTTGTTATAATGAGTATGTGTATAGTAGACAGGACTTTAGACCTGCAGTGCGGTAGAACGCGATCACATAAATTCGAATGACTTTCATCCTGAATGCTGCAAGTGTGAATAATATAATATGAAATCTCCTATAATTATTCGCCAAGTACTATATACATTATAATTAGCCATCGGATTCACGCGAACACTGATTTCAGAGACATCTCGCTGCCCTCCAGAGATGTCTCCTGCAAAAACGTGACACGACGGGGCGTTGCGTATACAATAAGTCGATACACTAAGGTTCTCTGCGACCACCAGCTTCAGGTGCTCCATGAAACATCCGCGAAAACACCAAAAATGTCTTATTCTACCCATCGCTTCGACCGATTTTGACTTGAACGCACTAAACGGTTCGATGCAAGCGGCAGGTACCATAATATGTTATACAATGTTTAATATTACGCGTAACATAGGTAAGTACACGATCTGCAGGTATAGTGCATGGTGTTCGATCACATCGTAGCCCGCAGATTGTTTCCAAAAACGTATCGCACCAAGACGTGTGCGGAGGTTATAATATTATTATTATTATTATTATTATTATTATTACTACTATTGTCATTTATTTATTTATCTATTTTTTTTTCTCCGCCAGTTATCTTTTAAGTGCGTAGTTATAGAGGGGCTCCTTTGGCATGAGAAACGTTTTGTCCGAGAGACGGGCTCCACCGTTTTCCCTGGAACACGGCCAGAAACCACGCCGCCGCCCTCACCGCGGCCGGAATCGATATCCACCCCCGGGCCCCTGGACGGCTCTTGCACGGCGGCGTATACACACATACACTCGCAGGACGCACACACACCCGCGCCCGCGCACACATAAATACGTATACGCCGGGTCCACTGGTTTTGTGTAAACGTACACATTTTATCGGTGACGGGGACGGAGCGCGAGACGGGGCCGAGTGGACGGGAAAAAAAGAAAAAAATTTATATAGAGGGCGAACGAGATGTGACCCGAAAGTTTGTGTGTGTGTGTGTGTGTGTGTGTGTGTGTATTTATTTTTATTTTTATTTATATATATATATATTTTTTTTTTTTTCGCTGCCAGGTCCCATTTGTTTTCACGTTTATTCGCATTGTTGCGAGGGATGTGCCCGGGACTCTTGTTTTTATTTATTATTGTTTTTTTTTCTTCTCTCCACTATCTATACTGCCTGGGCATTGTATCCGTTGCACCCTGCGACGGTCGCGTACACATGCGGCAGCGTGTATTGGTCATATATTATAATAGTACAACGTAATATAATAAATAAATATTTTGATATAATGTCTCACAAATATATAGTCGCAATGCCGTCGGCATCGCGGCGATAACTATTAGCGTGGATGTGCGCTTTGACGTGAGTACTCTTACCTAACCTCAGACGTGTGTGTACTCTGCGAACAGTCGACAATCAAGTCGAAAAGCAAACGAAAACGGGGGAGGGGGAAGAGCGCATCACTCGTGCGGAACGGTGTGAAAGAAATCTCGCAGCAAAACTATTTGTGAATTTCGTGTAGGTATATACCTATATACCAATAACGTAGTCACGACACGTTAATAATATATAAATGTATAAAAATAAATCGAATTCGATCATTTTTCAAGTAGGTGGTCTTTTATATTATAATGGTTTAATTGAAATTAACGTAGTACATATAGGTACAGGGTTATTCACCAAATAAACTCAATCCCATCCCCCAAACCGTGTACAGACACACCACACACCTTGATCCGTAAATATAATGCATATTTTCTAGAAATTGATAAATTTTTTTAATTTACTGAAAACCTATACTTTCAAATGGGTACTTAGATATTTTATGGGTACCATTTAAGTCCTGTAGAGATAAAAATTTATTATTTTTCAACCACGAGAGCCACTATATTATCGTTTTCTATAAATGCAGGCTAAGCTCATAATTTATTTTTAAAATGCTTCATAATTTTAATCATGATTCAGTTCATATAAATGTATAGATTTAGAGAATTAATAATGTCCTTAGTATAATGTAATGGACACTCGTCGAAGGTAGGTATAAAAATGTTTGTAATTAAATTGTGTTTCGGAAAGGCCAAAAAAAAAAAAAAAAACAAATACGGCGAAACAACGTTTGCCGTTGAACTACCCTGCAGTACCTCCCTAATTATTAATTGTAATAATAATGTTTTCGTTTTGATTTCGTGACAAAACCCAGGCACAATCGTTCTGTTTGCTCTGTAAACCGTTTAATATTCTACCGTAAAATGTCAAAGTATTATTTCTGACCCTCTGACCCAAACACAACAAACATAGTTTACCTACACATAATGCACAAGAAAAAACCTAAAGGTAGGTGAATTAGAAAAAAATGTCTTATACAAACAATGTATTGGTGGAGGTACATAATAATCGATGACACGCGCTTTCTGCACTTTTAATGGCGTAACTTTTTTTTTCACTCGAATTAATTTAATTTGTGTACTTTAGATGTCGAAGGCCTACCCCGTTTTGGCGAAAAAACAATGGATGAAATGAATTACGTTTACTCGAAACGCTATCACCATTAACACTATTTTATATACATTATTATACACTAACATCTGTTGTGTACATCTATTTTTATTGCGTACGGTGACACATTTCATATTTTTTTTTCAGTAAATACATATTATATATACCCCCGTTAATGTGTAATATATTTAACCGGACGATAAATTTTCTGTCCCAAAAATTTAAAATGAAACCTCCCAAACAACAACAATGTACGGCCGGCAGCTGTATGCACATTGCACACATATAATACATATGGCATAGAAAGCGCGACTGCACGAATTATTACAGATACTTTTTGAAGTGTTAATTTTTGAATTATTTTTCCACCGTTCGAATCGTCTTATGGGACACTCTTATTGGTTTATTAATGTAATCCGGTTGAGTTAACGTTAACACGAATTTATGGGTCACGTTTGAAATAATTTAATAACTAAGTTTAAAATTATTTATTATTATTTTAAGAAAATTGTACATGCATTCTACCGGGGAAATTTCCATAGACGGTTTCGGTAATTGCATTTCTTATGTATTATTTATGTATATCATGTTGTGTATTCTGTAGCCAGTAGGTCATGGTGGGATCAAACATTTCCTACCGCAAAGAATTTTTAAATTTATTGTTTAAAAAAAGATTTAAACTTTTTAAACGCGAGGTAGGTATATATTTATACATAGGTATTTAAGTGTTTAATTTTTCACTATTTCATGGAAAATTCTCAAACAGTTAATATTATAATTACTTTACCTGTAATAAAATATCACAAAGACTACAACGTTAAGTACTCGTTTATTCAAATATATTTTATATTAATATTTAAGTTTTGAATAGATTTATCGCGGCGGAAAAATTAATTAAACGCAGAAAGTATTATAATATAAGGGGTACGGTAACTATATAATATTATTATATTAAACATATATAAACAATAACTTTTCTGTTGGTTTGTTATAAAAACATAGTCGAATGAATACTACCTATACAATGAATTAAGATTTTAATACAGAATTTATAGTTTATAATTAAATAAGAAGTATAATTATTTGATACAGAGTGGAGGGTTGGATGTATTGATTTTACAGTTGTACGAGTTTTTTTATTTTTGTGTCTGTAGATACTTTTTACTCCAGACCAATATTGTATCTCCAACTTTGAGAGTAGTTCCTAGTAGAAAATAGGATCTAGTATGGTACTAATGGTGGAGGGAGGAATTTCAAAGTAAAAGATTCCCAGTTCAAGGAAACAACAAATCGATGAACCTTTAAAATATGTGTCGTGTTCCTATATGTACTTCCTTATTTAGTAAGTCACTGTAATAAATAGACTAAATTTGAATTCAATAGTAAAATAAATCATCGCATACGGAAAATGATTCATTCAGAGATATATGAAGTCTATATTTCTAAGAATATTTTACTACGAAATATTTAGATTGCTATTAATAATTTATTTATTTTTGTACTAGTAACTGACAGGTCGAACTAAATGTTTACAAAGAAAGTTACTTGTTTTTAAATAATATAATAATGTTGTTTCATAAAATAGTTTGTAAAATATCCATGGGCACGTATTATTGTGGTCGAAACGTCTCCTCTCAGAATCGTTATTCGTGTTCAACTATATTCATTATTGAATTAAAATTGTTGACATTAACGAAACTATCACAGTGACCCACTCAATGGACGAGGTACACTCGATACGTCCCGCTATACATAGCAGAGAAACTCGCGTCCTTTTTTTTCTCGTGCCCGTATATTTTATTATTTCTACATCTGAATCTGAATTATAATTTAATTATTGCAACTACGAAGAACGTGCTATGACCACAACAGCTAAAAGGCAAAAGCCAAAGGCACTTTGAATATGAAAGGAAATATATATATTTTGAAAAGCACCTCGTGATTACATTGTATATTATATTTAAGACTTGGGCTCCATCGTTTTTGCGTACCTACACCGAGTAAATATTTTATTCTCGACTACATTCAAATTGATAGAATTAGTTTTGAAAGTTGTGCACCTATATAATATATAATATCTGCGAAGGAACTATTCAACGCGAAGTACGAAAAACAAAAACTTTCCCTTTTTAAAATGGGAAACTAGGAGTAAACTCTCGGGCGGTGGCTTTTGCATATCAAAGGCTTATTGAGACCATCATATCTTTGAGAAGTTCCGGAATTTTTTTTTTTTACTCACCTGCAGGCTTGTGTTATTTAAATTTTTAAATGTAAATTTAAACCGTTCATGGACCTTTTGATTAAGGTAGGTTTTCAGTAGGATTTAGTGTTTCCGACCAATTTATAAACACAGCCAAAGCGAGCGCACATATTGTTGCTTGAATTATTTATTTTTCGTAATTTATTTTTCTTTTTTTAATAAATCGTATTTTTATTAACACACACACATTTCTGTGGGTAATTTATTTTCATGGGACACTTGATACTAAATTCTAAAAAAAAAATGTGACGTTATATATACTTTCCCATAAATATTAAACGTTAGAAAAAAATAACCCATTTTATACTGTACGTAGTGCGTATATATACTAATACTTTAAATTCATGAATTGTTTATATGTCTTATATTTTCATTGCAACTTTCCGACAACGAAAATGTGATGGCCACAGGAAGACCCATTGAGTCAGTTTATCTAACTTTACTGAGTTAAGGTATATGAAATCCCCCGAGCAAAGATGTCCACGGAGATTTGCTTTGACGGATCAAAATCTTCAATTCTACGAAGGTTTAAATAATATTATTCGCCACAAGCCAAAGATTCTGTATTATATATATATTTTTTTATATATTACGTTGGACTCACGATGGTTAGTTTTCTTCTTCTTTGCTCTCTTTTCTGTTCGTGGGAATTAAACAGATATACTAACGTTATTTATTTGTTTGTGTACTAAACAGAGTTCGGTTTAAGTCATTAACTAAATTCTAATGGAAAAATAGACCATCACGACACGATTCTACTGATTTTTTATTGTCACGAGTAATAGAAAATCAACTAAAACTACAGAATAATGGCATGTTGAATTGTAAACGGTGACACGAAGCGATAACGAACTACGTTCATATTTTATTTTATTTTTGCAGCACGTGAAATGTATATTGTACATTTCAATAGTTTTCAATCAATCGTTTCCGGACAGTGAACGGCTCAAAAAGTTCCATGCCCACACTCATATAGGGGTAACATTTTTCGAAATTCCTCCAGTGATATTCGAGTAAATATATATAAATATCTCGTGAAAAAACATTCACAAACTCAATGGTGGCGAGGATCATGAATTAATTATTTGTAATATCTGTGTATCGGAATTACATTTTTTGGAACACTCGATAGTGAAATTCAAATCTCACGATTATGAGATTTTTTTTATATAAAAATTATGTAGAAACATTATACTGTTTTAGTTTAAATTATTCACCTACTTACAACAAGGCCACACGATAATGTGACGATAATACAGACACCGCTTGATCCGTTTTTATCCTGAGCTAAAATAACATAGAATTACGATAATTTAATCTTAATCTTTCCGACACAAGCAGTATGGCAATTAGTACACATAACAACTATACAACCGATTTTTAATAATCTTGATCATTTCGTCTCGGGTAAATCTGAACTATATGACTGAATCCATTTTTGAATTTCGTCACGACTGCTGCACACACGTGCAACTAGTACGTAATTGTATTATTATTATTATATTCGCAACAGCAATACTTTATTGAACTGACCACTTTAATAATATTATAATAGGCTTCTAGTAGTTAGTACCTACAATATCAATATGATAATATAATGGCGAATAAACCGATTGGATTGTCTATTAAGAAACTTCGTCAATCGTTGTCTTCGTAATAATAAATTGTAATTTTATCAAAACGTGAGTGTATATTATAATATGTCCTTGTTGGTTGTTTTCGTTTTTAATAGATAAATATATCAATATTTGAATAAATAACTACCGGTAGTGTACGCGGTTATTATTATTTTACCGATGTGATACACACGCATACCTGCATATCTAACAGTTATTTTCGCAATAATTACAATAGGTACTACACACACTTCATCAGAAACAGCAACAGCAGCAGCAGCAGCAGCCGCCTCGGAGGCGTTCGCTCAGATACCTCCGTATTATACACGCGTAATACATTATGTGCACAGTAACGAACACCTCTAAGGACAGTTTAAGTTTAAAACGAGCCAATTTCACCGTAATTGGGATGCTGCTTGCAGGTAGTTGCCGTGGCGGTTGTATTATAATAGTCTTTATGCGAAAACTACGCGGGGGCATTAGTTATGCGAAAACTTATAATCAAAATCCGATTCCCAGGTGCGTATATGAGGGGATAATCATTGTACGAGCGCTCATTCCGACACCGGGGCGAGATAATATTATACCCGAAAGCACGCCCGTTACATGCACTGCAGCAGATAGATAGGCAGAGATATAATAATTATTATTCCCGCGAAAAACGTCGATAACCGATCCGACCTACGCTCGTGTTCTACGACTTCGGCGGGGTTGGCGGACGGGCGAGAATGATCGTCGTGTGTGGGTCGGGGACGGTAGTCGGGGTTGGACGGGGGTGCGAATCAATCAGTGTTCGATGCAGATATGTTCCCGCGCGAGGGTGCTTGGCCAACTGTGCGTGTGCACCTATAATATTATGATTATTATTATTATTATTATTATTATGTGTATATACCTATATTTATATTATTATTAATCTTCGCGGTCGTCTCCGCCCTACGCGAAATCGGTAATACCCTGTAAACTGAGAATCGGTGATGGGGGAGGGGGAGTTAGGGTTAGTTGTTCGAACGACGGTATGTTGTAATTCTCCATACCATAATATTATGTCGTATAGGTATGCCATACGGATATATATTGCAACGTTCGAAGGTCAGAGTTGGCTTGCCGAGTAAAACGAAAACGTGGTATTTTTTTTTCCCCATACTTTTTTAAGAACGGGAACCGAATATCTTATTACATGCAGATCGATCGGACCGTATGACACAATAATAAACAGCAGCCGTCCACTGCAGCAGAGTGTATAGTTCACAGGGGGTCGGATATTATGGAGTTGTAGTCCAACGGAACTTACTGAACGTGCATTCCGAGTACACTGTCCCGCCGTATTTTTTCCTTCGTATTAACGGGACGAAAGTCGTAATAATATTATATTTTTTGACACAGACAAAACTGTTTACATTTGCCAGAAAGCAAACAAAAGTTTAAAATATTGTTCAGCTATTACATTATAATAGAGGCGATAACCAGCGAATTCCAGCATTATTTATTAATATTATATTCTACCAAAACTGCATGACCCCTTACTACGGCGAGCATGTGAATTTCGAAAAACTATTTACTGACAGCTGTTTTTGTCCTCATCCGTTATAGTTGTTCGTGCATCTCGCATGTGTGTCACGTCTCCCGAAGAACGGTGCCCAATTGAACTCTTTGATGTATCAGTTTTCATCTCGAGAAAATAATATTATTATGAATATGCAGATTGGTAATGCAACTATAGTACGTGTGCCGAGTCCGTCGATCACCAATTTCGTACTTAATATAAATTGCATTCCGAATTTGTCAGTACGCGTCTTTTTAGATACTCTCAAGTCATTCGTCACTTGTAATTTTTCAAAAACCCGTGGAAACCAGGAATATTGTCACTGTAGTGTACCAGTTTGTTACAATTATACCTCCTTCGTTGCTCCCTCTCTCCATATACCAGCTAAATACATATAACGTATCGCTATTGTGTTGCACCAAATAATATAGTTCTCCACAATATCGACAGACGAACGATTAAAAAACAAATAAAACGAGTTTGTTTGAAACACTGTTACTCACGCGTCGACAAATTTCATTTCAAACATGTTGATTGAATAAAAACGTACATCATGAACTTACAGGCCATAAGGGTATGACCTCTAAATGCTGTGTGTGTAGACCACGTATGCAATAATGTTACGTGTGGTGCTTCCTGTGCGGGTCGTGTGAGCGTAAGATTAAATTTTGTAGACGTTCCTCTAGACAAATTTTTAAATACATATCATATGTTGTGACTCAGTGCTTTTGATATAGAACTCCCGCGTTATAATGCAGGTATAAGGGGACGTAAAATGATCTGACGAATACCGGCGGTGACATCGCAAGAATATAATATACACACTATTATAGGTCGACCGAGAATTTCGTTGGAATTACGTGTTTGATGCACTGAAATTACGGTTATTTATCGTGTTGTTATTATAATAGTATATATCGTCGGAACGGTCTTCAGTCGAGTGAGCGAAGTAAATCGCCGACAACACGAAGCCGTGCGTTAAATTTAGTCGTGCGCAGAGCACATCTCGTCGTAGATCCTGTCTCCTCACTCACACTCCCCGTCCTGCGAACGCACACATGCACACACACACACACACACACACACACACACACACATGACACACTAACAAGCACAACGAGACGACCCGCCAAAGTATACTTGTTTTCGCGTGTATTCGTGTGCATGGTAATGACTTCGAATCATGCCGTCGAGTCTTCACCCGCCGCCGCATTGTTGTCGAGAAAATTAACTTATCCAAAGTTCTCTCAGATTAACATAACATATTTAGAACAAGTTTGCAGGATACTATGCATTATATACACGCGATGTACGACAAATGTCAAACGTATTTGTTTTAGTTTTTCCCACCCTCGATGTGCGTCATTAAAATATATGATATCATACGAAAGAGCCGAAATTTTTATTTTTAATCGGAGAAGTCCAATCAATAAGACATTTCGAATCATTTGTTTTCTCATTGAAATGAGTTTAGTTGAAACATATAAATAATATATAATATTATGACGATAACACTATGGAATTAATAATTAATAGTATTTATTAGCTAAGTTGCAAAATGAAAAAAAGTTTAATTTACATAAATTTATTAACTAAGTGCTATGCCAAAAGCAGGTGAGTCTCTACTATGAACCCCCTCCCCTTTTCAGTACTTCACTACCACACATGATTGCAGTGTGTCCGTACATCCGTGTAAAACACATTATAAATATTATTAGGTTTTTTGCGTGTTTGGTTATTGAAAAACTATAGAGGCATTACAATGTTTACACTGTACACTGTATATAGTATGTTATTACCCAACTTTGTGTACTTTGGGATAGAAGAAAAAATTGGTGTATGGTTTTCCCAGCCTCGCATAAATAACAAATTACATTATATTATAATTTTCAAAATTATAAAAAATATCGGGTGTACATCGCTTATTATACGAGATACTGCATTTTTAAACGCATTATGTTTTCAGTTCATATTTCATTATTATTTCAAGTGGACACGAAAAAGTTGAATCACCACGACCTGACATGAAATTGAATTTTCAATTTTCAAAAGAGAATACGCAAACCACGACCTTAATTCTGTCAACTGTCAGTCTTTTGGTAGGGTATAAATATCGTCATTTCTGTAGGTATATAATTCGTATAGTTGATTGGATTTTCGGTAAAACTCTTAAAAATATAAAGTGCCTTTTACTCATAAATGTCCAGTATTAAATTCTAAAGGTTTAAATGCATATCTATTGTATATTATGATATCCATCATTTAGTTTCAACCATGGGTTTTATTTATTAGACTTTTCGTGAAATAAAAATGAAAAAAAATATATAAAGAAAAAATACTAGTATTAAGGACCTATATTATTGCGTGCGTAAAAAAATCGTTGATAATCTACAGTGACCATGCCAAAACACCCTAAGCGAACGAACCCAACGAAAATAGGCAATAAATTATCAAAAAGAAATAAAAAATGAAAAAAAGGTATTTTTACACTCATCTCGATATTTCGTATACGTTAAATAATATATTGCATCGACCAAATAATGGAAATGAATACACGTACATACCAATCCACACACACACATACATAATTATAAGCACCCGCTCTCATACACTTCTATCGTTTCTATCATATACCGAAATTCTGTTTGCAGTTTTTGTTATATAGCTAGTCGGCCAATAAATCGACGGGGCCACGCCGGTTGGCTTTCGCAGATAAATTCCATCAAATGGCACGTTAAATCTTCGACCTCATACGCATTATAACTGAATTATATTGCTAGCGCCCGTTTTATTTTCCTCCATTCCACGCTCAAATCCTTCCGAAACGCCTTTGCGTACTTACTGTGTATGTATATATATATATATAAATATATATATGTGTAATATTGGTTCTTTTTTCCGCAGAGCTCTATTATTTTTCCTTTCTTCCCCTTCCGATCTCTTCGCGCGCGCACTTTCAAAAAGCTTTTTCCCAAACTACCGCTACAAAACGATTATCTAAAAGAAAAACAAACGTTATGTATATACCGCACATTGGACACATTGAAAAACCTTTCGATATCGAAGTTCAGAATTAGCTTCTGTCGAGAAAGTGAGTGTAATGAAATAAAAATTTCATTGTTTCCCGCGATCCTTCTCGAAACCGTTCAACGTAATTTATTCGAACTTCACGTATCGTAAACAAAAATTAAATAAAAAAATACAACTTAGTGCCTTCCGAAGCCGTCACTGCGGAACATGGAATTTTGAGTGATATGATACATAACAGGACCAGACGTATCTTTGATCATAGATGCGGACCTTTTAAACTTTGGACCTTTATATAATAATACGCCCGGTCATAAATCTCCATGTTGAATAGTCTAGCCATAATCATTTTCGGCTCCAAGTTTTCGGTGGATGGTTACTGCAGACGCGGGGGGGTGGGTGAGAGTATAGACGATGTCGGTGGTAGTGGCGTGGAGGTCAACCAGGACGCCGCTACCCGCTTCCTATGCCAATAATAAGTGGCGGTACACGCTGAGTTATAATAAAAATCTGAAGCCATTTTTCTTAGCCCCTCGCGTCCTTCCGGACTCCCGCAGAGACAGAGAAAAGAGAGAGTGACGGTGTGTGCGTGTGTGTATAAGATAGATACCGAGGACGTAGACCACGGTGAATTGGAGGAAGACGGACAGAAACGGTGTGAGGGTGAGTGTGAGGGAGGAACACGGAGAGATTCAGAGGAAAAGGGTCACGCCACAGTTATTTTTACTGACAAATTATTATTGGTCTCAGCTCCTTGGTTTCCGTTGACTATATAATATATATATATATATATAAATAATAAAAAAAAAATATATATATAGGGTACATGAATGAAAATGTGTGGCTATGATTCAGTAATAATTTTATAGTATAAAAGTGAAAAAATAATGGAGTTGGCTAAAAAAAAATCTGAGTCGGCGTAAATTATTATTATATAGTTTTACAATGGCCGAAATCGAGCTGTTCTAAATTCTTTGAAATTTTCAGTTATCACACGATTATTCGGGTACATTTCCGGGAAAAAAACATACTCAATAACAGTAACAGTTTTTTTTTTGCCTAGTATAATAGGTACCTACGTAAAATAATATCGTGGATATTATTATAGTAAGAAGAAGACAAATTTTTATTCGAATTTCACCACTCAATCTCCGTATCTAATATCACACACAAAGTTGGTATTTACTAATAATATAAAAAAAATGGATAGTTAATTATCACCAAATACGTATTATTTATATATAACACGCAGCAGATGCGTTACACTGTTGTGAGGTAGAATGAATGTTACACACTATATTTTGTCCAGTTCCTCACCTTTGTCTCTCTTGCAATTTGACAAATATAAATTAAATAAAAATGTGTTTTGTTATCACATAGAAGACAAGTATGGCGCCGCCATTGCAGATTGATTACAATACTTTGTATTTGTAATTTTCAAAAAGATAACAAGGTTCACAATATGTCGTTAAAATGAGAAAATCTTATAGAAATGACGGAAAAGTTTTTTGTTATATTTTCGCATATATATAAAGTATATATAATTTATAGCTTCCGTTTTTTGTTTTAATACACAATACCATAAAACTCGTTTTAGTATCTTTTTCTGAATGCGAGGAACTACACTATTGTGTTTTTTCTTAGTTATTAGATCGTTTTTTTTTTCGGAAAAATTTTACATGATTTACGAAAAATATAATATGTATAAGACGTTTTTATGAACACAATATAATAGTACGATATTATTATAGTTGTATTCATTATAATTTATTTTCTGATATTATATTATTTACTTGAAGTTATGTACTCATCAATAAGAAATTAATAAAAACTATAAAAATCTAAATTTTCTGTTAACCGGCAAAATCGTTATACTTAATATATATTATGTTTGCTATATAATGTATATAAAATGTTTATAACGAGTTTATAATATATTATACGTACATGCACTTAATTATCTGCTTGCGATTAATTTTGAAACTTCAGAAGTTTATTTCACGAAAATTATTAAAAATTAGTTTTGGCGACAATTTTTTCGGGAAAGTTGGGAAAAGTTTCGGAGTCGAATAAAAAAAGAAAAGAAGTTAAGGGAACATTTCGAAATAGTAATCAAGCTCGTTACGCGACTGCGGAGTATCATTTCTGTTGATTATTATTCGCGAGCTTATAATATTGCGTATTAATAAGATGTGAATTGTTCAAGAAATAGTTGAATTGCGTAACAGACGAAGTGCATGATAATCCATGATTTAATTACCTAAATGAAAATTAATGACTGAGCACGTCGAATTATGAAACAAAATAAATATTTACGCCAGCATAACATTATTAGACGCTTGTATTTCGCATTATAGTTTGTCGCAATAAAAAATATTAATTGATCGAAGTTAAACTCACTCGGGCTGAGTTGTACAAATCTAAACGAAAATATTATAATCAATTTTCCGACTCATTATGATATATATTATAATATTATGATTCACACGGTGAGTTGTATACAGAATATCTAGCTAGCAAAAAAATGATTCAAAAAATATGTATTCTCTCGACAACAATAATATATTATTATTATATTGTATAGGAGGTACCTTTTGACTTTGTTGAATAATTATTATTATCTTACGTTCGGCCACTATAATTATTTATACCGGTGAGCGGTATTAATGTGCTCGTATTATATATTCTGTAGATCGCGATTATAACATTGTTTTAATAATGTTTTATTGAAACGACCGACACTATATTATAATAATAATCCCATTACAAATACCACAATCGAATACTATATTATACATTATTTATACGGCCGAGCAGAACAGCTATTGCGCCGAAATCGAATTCGAACAGAATCAATATTTGTTAGCACTATGCCACCATCAAATCGCAACAAATTCGTTCGCCGTGATCGGTTCGCGATTAATTTCACAAAATACCGCGTCACAACGACGGCATGTGTTTGGAAGCGCATAAATAATAAAATACTAATATTATGTAAAGTTTAAACCGGTGATCGTGCTGCTGCTATTCTACACTGATTGTACAGAGAGGTATATAATACTATATTATTACAAAATCTTGTATTTTTACATTAATTAATATTTTTAGATTGAATACCTCCGAAGCGAAGCTGGTACAATAAAGACATTTGGCACCGATGTCATCGCAACATCAATAGCACAAAAACTATTACAACTTACTACATTTCAAACGAATAGCGAATTGCGACCAGATGACCATTGGTGTAACCTACCTGGGGGCCGGCTTACCCACCCAGTATCAAATTATGTTCTAGCTCCAACTTAAATAGCTTATCAAATCCACCCTGTTTTGGTCATCAGGTTTAAAATACAATTTTTTTCCAATTTAATATTTTAATATTACATTCAACGCAGTACCTTTGTGCGATTTCAGAATTGTTCTATAGCCAGCCAGTCAATATAGGATATTATTATTTAACATTATTTTTATATTATGTAATGTAATTAATTATTAATAAACATTACGCTGTTTACGTATTTTTATCATTATATATTACTGTCTGTTGGTTTCGTTGTCGATGTTTTCGTAATTGCAATTGTTAATTTGTTTTTACTTTTTAGTGACAAGGGATCTGATCATTCGCACACGCTTTGTTTTTGCACAGCAATACCCGAGTTTTGCAGCCGAACGGATCGCGTTCATTCGCATCCACGAGTTAATTGTGTCGTCTGGCTTCAGGTAAATAATTTTCTTTGAAATAATTTATTATTAGAGTCAAGTTTCTAATTATGAATTCATCTAATTCTAACTACCCGTTGTCTCCGTAAAAATGGACATAGCAAATATTAGCTAAGGAGACCGTCACCAGAGTGAATTAGTCTGATCCGTTAAGGCTGATTTCGGTCATGTTATGAAGATTTCAACAAGTCAAAATAATACAATTATCATTAACAACCATTATTTCATAATGGTTTAGACCTGTTCTGTCTTTTGAGCTGAAATATTATACTCGTAGAGAGTGGAACATAGTATTCAAACATACATATTTTATTAATAACGGCCATGTATGCAAATTGTAATTTATTGTAAGCAGAGACTTGTCGTGAATTTTCGGTATTTCAATACTGTGTGAACTGCACGCATTGTTTAATATAATGTCTAAAGTTATACTATTTTAGACTATTCTTGGGGGATTTATTAAATCAACATTTTGAATGTTATTGATACGAAACGTGCAATTAAATTTAAAAATGCGATAAAATACTAAAAGTGAAAGCAATAAAATCAATAATTGTATCACGAATATAAGTAACTGTTGGTAATAAAATATTATAACAATAATACAAGCAAGCGTAGCCCTGTTGGTATAACAACAATTAATTTGCGAGGGGATCATTATTTTCATGCAATTTGAGTTGATCCGGTAAATTTAGGACACTATACGTGGGCTACTACTGGTTATTATTTAATATCGTGGAGTGAACATTGCCCATTGTGCTACTTTATTGAAGGGTTTTATAATATGCACTATATGTATTGTAAATTTAATTTATCCATATTCACATTGGATATCATTATATTGTACGAACGTTCGTGTTCACGTAAGTACCTTCTGTTAATGGTAAATGTATGGACGAATAGCTTTCATATCCAATTGCGGTAAATAACCATAAAGTGCTCTTCTATTTAATTTTCTGATGATCCATCTATATTTGCATTTGACCCGATAGTATTTTCTAGTTTTAAGTTACTGTCCATTTAATTTTCGATATAACCGATATCATATTGAAAAGAATAAAAAATATTTTATAAATTAAATAAGTCTGCAGATACACTGCTCTACGCCGGATGATATGTAATAAGAATTACTATCGGACAACTCCATCAATACAAGAACTTCAATAAACAGTATAACACCTTTTTTGAACATTTTAATATTATGTTACGTTAACAAATATGAACAGCTCTATCTCAAAATTAAATACTGAATGAATGGTTTAATATCGTGATTTATACGCCTGTAAGTGTAACACCAACATCCAAAGAGTTAACAAAATTATAATATTCTTAAGAATAAGTTTTTTTTATTAAAAATTAATTTTTTAACATTTATTAATATGTTTTTTTTTTAAATTCAACATTGAAATGACATCAATATTGTTAAATTGTAGTTATAATATTGACATGTTTAACTAGTATTTGCATGGTTACTTCAATAGTATATATTATATTAGGTATAAGTATAATAGCTTTAATTATTTACCATATAATATTTATAAATTGTGTGTATTTCAATATAACGTTTTAGAGAGATTATAAACAAGTGACTTATAAATCGAATTTTCCTTCGTGATATAAAATTAAGTGAATAACTATAAAATAAATAGTGGTGTTTCGAGATCTAGCCACTATATGTGATTGACCTCTAACGACTGATCCGTTTGTATTTTCGACAAAACCATTGTAAATATATTATACAAAAGAAAAAGATTCTAGACAATTTGTCAATGACCAATTGAATTTTTTTATAAAATAAAATCAAAGTTTCGATAGTTGTTACCTACAAATATATTGCCATTCGCTACGAGCTAGTCACAATATTGTTTACTAAACTTTCTCTCTCAAATAATAATACAAGATAAGGTACCGACATTTCACACATTTTTCTCGAAGTACATTGTGCTTACTGGTTACAAAGGTATTCAAATAAACGAAGTATGATTCATAATCAGGTCTATACGTACATGGTATTATATTATAAACGATCAAATTCGATCAAATTATGATCTATTATATTTATTATAAAGCAAAATATAACAAAATATTATATACATTAAACATGTTAACACATCATAAGACATAGCTAACAAGTAACCTAATCCAATTTCATATAAGGTACAAAGTATATTATCATCTATATAAACCTAAAATTCAATTAAAATTTAATATTATAAATAAGGGTTATTTGAATCTAATGCTTATTGACATATTATGTATTATGTTTATTGTGTAGGTAGATATACCTCTATATGATGTGCACTGTATATTATACAGCATTTTTAATAAATAAATTGTGTTTGATAAAAATGATGGAAATAAAATTTCTTGTACGCAATCCAAATCATTATAATGTCTTTAAAAATTTGAAAACAATGTTTATAATATGCAAGTGATTATGATTGAAATCGGTAATTTGAAGCCGACATAATACTTATATTTGGTAATAAAAATAACAAATTCGATCAAACGAAAAACTCCTGCAATGACGGTAATAAATAACAACAACATCATGCTCGAAATGGGAACCCCGAAGAAACGGTGGTGTGCACATTCCATATAGAAACTATCGGAAATCGATGTCGCAAACGTTTTAGTATTCGCACAGAGTTGTGCGGTCAGTTTTTTCTCGTTTTACACGACGTCTCCTTGCGAGCTCACCGTACAAATCGTTTTTGTCCAAAACTTTGTACATAATATTATTCATCTTGTAACTTTGGCAGTTTTTATTTAAAACGTTAGTCACCGTCAGTTCGAATCGCAACCCAATTTGTATTGTTCCTCGAAACGCGAAAAGATAAAAACCCTGAAATGTTGCACGATTAAGTAATAATATTAATATACATATACATAGTGGTGCAGTGCACGCAGCGCACGGCGCAACGATATAATATTGTTATAATAGGTGGACATTAGTGTGAAAAAAAATTATTTTCTTGATATCAAATACTGCGACAACGCGTTGAAGTATTACAATGCACTGAAGTAGATATCGGTTTGCATAGTATAAATAGGAATTACACCTACATTTCGTATAGAATAATTTAATGACTTAAGCCCACCACCAAAGCGTGTATAATTATGATGTATACACGTTCATCTATCTTGCTTTTAACGACAACTCGCTGGCCGTATTATTTTACGACGTTAAACAATAACAATAACTAACCGTAAAATATAATATACAATGTGTCCCGCGAAAAAGGTACCAACCGGAGTCATATGATAGTTGTTAAGACCTAAAGTTATGAAGAAAAACCCCTTTCTAAGGTCCAACTACTTTTATTTATTTTTTTAGTTATGAACAATAAGCCATTAGTGGACATCGAGCTTAGATGATGTGTTGAGGTACTCACAAAAAGGTAAAATGTACAAAATAAAAATGTCTAAGTTATTGTAGGTATTATTCTGTAAAATAGTAAAATACAAATAAAAATATTTAGTAAATGCAGTGTATAATGACTTATAAGCGATTTCCTTTCAAAAATGGCAATTAATGTCAACTTTTTTCTACTTTTTGTAACTCGACAAAAATAATTTGTCAATTTCTGTGTTACATATGTATGTCAGTTTATAGCACAACAAAAAATGGCTTTCAAATGAAAAAAAAATAAGTTAAAAGTTGAAAAGAAGTGTGAATACCAAAGATATATCAGCAAATGTATGGAAGGTTTGGTTTTATTTAAAAAGTTGAAAATAAAGTTGCAGATAACTAAAAAATAAAAAAGTTAGACCCCCCTTTAAAAGCGTTTTTTCATAACTTAAGATATACTCCTTCAGGGGACAAATTATATACATAGATAGATAATAATATAACCCACAGGATGAGAAAAGTTATGTAAAATCCGAAATCTAATTAAAAACTGCTTTCAGTCGCTCTGTATAATAATAATAGAAATAATAATTCAATTATGTCCACAAACCGAAGTACCATAGCCGTATTTTATACAGACAGACAGACGGCGTTTACGAGGATGACCGTACCCAACCCGTATAAAAAAAAAACCAGCCAATTCGATATTTTTAAACACCTTATCCGCAAACAACATCAAGCGTACAGTGCATATAGTGTGTGTGAAATTACTGGCAAACAATCAGCAATTGATTTTTTTCCCCGAACGGTTTCCCAAACAAACCGAACGAGAATCATTTGGCTCGGAAACTTGTGCCAATGCGGTTTCGTACGCGTCCAAATAATAATAATATTATTACGTAGGCACGCGTAAGAGCCGTTCCAGCTTTTAGTGGGATAAACCATAAACGGATTTGGAGGTCCGTCAGCCTGGCTCCCAGAATATTAATAATACAAAATGACCACTTGAAACCAAGCTAAAAAATTAGCGAACGATTTGTAATGCATTTTATAACCACAACATTCAAATGTGTTTTTTTAGGAACCCCAAGAATATAACACGATGCACTGCATGACTGCTGCTGCTGCGGAACGAAAATTCTTGGAGGAAGAGAGTTTTTCGCGTGCTCTGACGTTGGGTTTTCCTAGATATTTTTCATGTATCAAAGTGTGTAGTATAGAGCGGTTTTTCAAAATATTTTGTGTATCTTATTGTGTGTTTTTGTCGACTTGTAAAATTCGGTTGAATATCGAAATGTCGAATAAAACCGATAAAATCTAGAAAAGTGTGACTTGTACACAAATGGTCTCAGTGGCTCGATGTGGACAGCTATTCGTGGATAGTCGTAAACCAGAAATGTCAAACTCAAAGTATCAAGTGGGCCAACTAAATTGAATAGTTTACAATACAAGGGCAGCACATAAAAATATAACGAATAAAAAAAAATTTTATTTAAATTTTCCAATTCTATTCTTTACTTTTACGAACACAGTAGGTACAACTAAATTAAAAAAGTTTTAAAAAATTAACATTAACATTTTAAAAAATCATATCAATTACTTATAAGATAAGGTGTTATTTAAATTACAAAAAAAAAAAACAAATTAATAATTCTATTTGGACGATATTTGATATTTCTTTTCTCCCACCGACTTTTCAATTTCGGGAGAAGTATTATTGGACAAAACCACTATTGAATTAAGATGTGTATCGGTTAATTTGGATCCAACGGATGATTTACTTCTGTTCATCATTGAAATTAATTGCTCACATCGATGTATTGCTTAACATAGAATTATTATTTTACATTCAAATCAATTTTACACTATTCAATTTACAGTAGAATACACACAAACAATTTTAAACCAGAACACACGATGGTTATCTAACGACTAGATAATAGATGTTGACAATAGAAGAGGCACTCACGTACTGACGATATAAATTATTATTAATCTATATATTCAATTACAGTTTATCAGAAGAAAAGACAGTTTACTAATGCATACCAAATCAACCATTCTCTAAAAATCGAAGATACTTGTGATTTGAAGTATTATTTTTTTATTACTTTTTTAACTGTGCAATAATATTAGTAGCCGTGACCCAAAACAAGACCTGATGCCCACGTGTTTGATATGAGTATCGTAAACATCGGGAATTGACGACAGATTTATATCGATTCCGCCGGCTACCGTTCATAATATCTATCCATCGATTCCGATGAGATTTGAATTAGTAAAAATGGTAGAACAGCTTAAGTCATAAAGTACATTTATATTTTGGATTGATAATAATTTCAACATTTTAACTTAATAATAATACTCTACACTTATAATAGTGTTGAGACAAATAAAAATAAAAACGCTATGAATTGAGTTAAATTTAATTAATTTAAAATATAAGTTTACTATGGTTACCTTTCTGCAATTTGTATAAGTTTAAAGCTAAGCGGAATCGATGACATTCGATATAGACGTTATGAACAGTAGCCGATGGACTTCTACATTTTTTAAGAACTAGTTATCTAGGCGGAATCAATAAACCGCTTCGACGAAAATTTAAATTACGACATACTCTGCACCAATCGGTTTTTTGATAACGAAAGATATTGTTACAAAAGGGTAATGGTTCATCCTAATAATCGCTTTTAACCGATGACATTCGATGAAATCATACACATACTCGTAATAATATATATTACAAATGTATATATTACAGCGCGTAAGCCCCACTGCAATAAGTGAAGTTGTCCACCGTTAGTGTGATTCCGTACAATTAATTAAAATATTATGATATTCATATTATTAACATAATATATATTATGTTATCTGTTCTCCTATTAATGCCTTCGTTCGAAGTCCACAGTGAGTACATCGTACATGGCTATGGCATTAAAGGTGTATAATATAATTAAATTTTTTGGATTCGGGATCGAGTAAAATATCGTTCTTGCTTCTCACAAAATATATATTATAATTAATAACGACGTAGTAGTCTACGGTCAGTGTTCTTCGATACGCTGGAAAAATTCTGTACTCAAACACACAGAAACACGGGCTCAGAGTCAAAATTAACTAGTTTTACCGACCTCGATCTGTTATTATTATTCATTTTTTACCCCGAATACGCCTTGTTCTCGACTTTTTAGATTGCAAACCGTGTACTTTCATCAATCCCTCGCGGGTCACAGTTTATTCACTCACATCACGCTTTCAAACGGTTATAATAATATATACGAGTTTTGTAAAAATATATTATACGATTTAAAAACCTTAATACATGTATAATACGCCGGGAAGTAATATACAAGGTATTACTCGTGTGACTCGTGCGAATAACATAGGTTTATATATTATATTATATGCACGTGTGTGTTATATACTAACGATATTATTATTTTAAACGCATGCGAAATAAACATATACGATGGAAATAATCAGTAGCGCACAGAGGTTTTATAATAAGTAGGGCCTTAATGACTTAAATATTTTTCATTATAACCGCCACCTCAATCACATACCAATAACACGTTTGTTCTTTTAACAATTTTTTTTTGCAACGTATCATTTTTATATTGCATAATTTAATAGATAGTACATTCAAATACAATAGGATGAATTTTACAATTTATCATTATTATTATGGTACTGCAAAACTGTTAGGGAATATTATTTAAAAGAATGTAAATTAATGAAGGTAAATTGCATTGATAAAAAATATTTTTACTGTAAATAAATATAACCATAACAGAGTGATTCACCAAGTACCCCTTAATACGGAGTATTAAAACTAACCTAAGTAAACGATGAGGAGTTTAATTAATTTTTCATTTTCCTCAGCTTGTTCTAGACTAAAGCGTCTGCTCCTTTTGATAATTTTTCAAAATGTTCATCAGATCGAAGTTTTAATATTTTAATCTTATTTTCTTCAATCATTGAAACAACCAACATACGATCAAAATCTTTGATTTGCAATATTGAGCTGGTAGGTGACGGTATATCAAATAATTTCGGAATATAATAATAATAATATGTGATATTATAACGGAATCTTTTTTAGTAGAAAATATTTCTTACAGGGAAAATTCTCACGACCAGCATGATAGTTGGATTTAGCTTTTTTCATTTAAAACAAGACAAAATTTTATAGGTCGCATCAAAGCCCGATTTCCAAAACTATAACTATAGAAACTAAAACATGCATTTGAATAATGCACAATATTTATTATTTTTCAAACACATATTCAAAGCAGTATTTAAAGTAAAATGAAAATTTGGTCTTTGAACTAAACTGAATTTTACTGAAAATTGTTCACCTTTCTAACAAAAAAAGTTATCAAAATTTGATATATCAACGAGGCGTGAGAGTTTTTCCCGTGAAGTCATTTTTTTGATATAATAAACCATAATATCAATAACCTCTCTCCCTTTACACATATAGATACCTGCCAGTGAAACTTCGTTTTTATATTAAAATATAAAATATAATTTTCAAATATTATAGATTGCGGATAATTTGAAAAACCAGCAACGACATCCTGAACGAAAATTGATAACTAAACGTGCACAAAACAATGGAACTATATTAACATAACCCGTCTTATTGATCACCACAATTCAATAGAACACTGATAATTTAAAACTATTATTATGATTTAGCTTGACAGTTTTAGTATTTTTAGCTGTAAATAAGTGCTGTGGCGCTTATCAAAGGAGTGACTAGCTATCATTCGATAGATATTTAAGGGAAATTATTGTGCAAGCAGAACACCCACTGTGGTAATAATTAATGCAGATTTCGTGTGTTATGCAGTAAATTGTTTGTTTTAGAATTGTTGAACTTATTATTACTATATACAATAATAACTGCTCACAATACAATAACAATTCAAATATTTGATGGTTAAAATACTTCTACAACTGTACTACGACAGTATTAAAAACATAAACATCGTTATTCAGAAAATAGGATTAAATCTTTTGAACCAAAGCCTGCAGGATCAGATTACTATATTAACGCATACAAACAATTTTCGTTACATCGACATTTCCAGTATTTCGTGTGATAATATTTCATCTGAAAATCGTTTGTAAGAAAATATTATATGTAAAATAAATCATATTACGCAGTTGTAAATTAAGGGTGAATAAATCACGCTCGAGCAATGAACTATAGAGCCATTGTATTATTGAGAATGATAAATGCCAAAATGACGACTAAAAAAACTAAAGGATTTATCAAAAAGTGATGATTTTTGTGTAAAGCACCGTATTTGTGTATTTTTTAATCGCATTACAATTAATAAACTATTTAAAAAAAATTTTAAACCTTGCAATAATCTCTCCACACCAGCTGGGCTTCTCTGTAAGCGCTGTGGACTCTGCGTATCAGGAGTGTGCACACTAAGGGGGAGAAGGGGGAATTATAACCCCCTTTGGGTTATTTTTGTCATATAAAATATACGACAAAGCAATGAAAGTATTATATTTACCGCCATATGAAGTGGCCTGAGAATAGTGAACAATTTCTATCCCCCCTCCCCTCACCCATTTCAGAAAAGCTAATCACGCCACTGCTGCGTAATAGTTATACTACAATTTAGAAACTGACCTTTTTATTTTATGTTTTCCGTAATAAAACTTAACGTAAAGAAGACCCCCGACGTGCCTGCCGTGGACCACAGGTTTTTTTTTTTAAATTCGGGTGATATAGCGTATTCGGCGGCAGTATCAACATCATGTATTATAATATTTTGTTTAAAAAAAAAAAATGTATTTCGTCGGTGCTGAACCACTTTGTGGTATTAAATCGTAGTGTACCGGAGGAGACTTTCGCACTCTATGGTACCTATAGCTACATAATAACATTATAGTCACACCATATAGGTACATAATGTTATGTTATATTATGCAATATATTCACCAAAACATGTGTAATATTTCCGAATGCTGTATTAGACATATTTTACAACTTCAATAATAACAATAATAATAATAATAATATGTATTGTGTAAGGCACACTAAGAACAAACCGTAACGTATAAATGTACAATATTATGTCGAACGAATGGCGTTTTATTGTTGTTGTTTTTAACCGACAGACGGATGTATAATATATATGCGATCGTACGGCATTCGTGTGCAGTGATGGTGGGCGAGTATAATAAATGTGTATAGTGCATTTAATAATATATATATATATTATATATTGTATATTTTTTTTTCAGAAACGAAAAACCGTTTCGGAATAGTTTGGCGCCATCGAGTTTCGCAGTGGATGTCGCTCTGGCCCCTCAATATTTGTACTGTATTTATTTCGCAGTCATTCGATACAGTCAACCTCAACCGTACGCACTCCTCTCCATCAGTTCATGGTCATCACTCCCTTTCTCCCACTATCTCTGTCACTCTCTCGCCCTCTCCTTCTCCTCTCGTAGGCTTTATGTATATAATGTTTATGTTTTATATTTATAAGTAGGTCATTTTCGGTATATACATGTGGATCATTTTTTTAAGCGATGTTTATCAATATACATATACGAGGAGGAGTTCGATCGAAACGATGATGCCCTGTCAATCGCACATTAAACCGTAATAATATCTACACCGTTGCAGCGGCCAAGTGAATTATATTGATCAACTTTCGGGGACAAATGTCAAAATAGTATGCGCATAAATCATTTAGATTGAATGCATCGATATATAAGTACCTACTCGGGCATTTATTTCATAATCCGAAACATAACTGTAATAATAGTATATGACTGTCGTGGGAACCCAAATCTGCACCAGCAATAACTAACTGGAAAATTCTCAATTGGTCCCAATTGACAAAAATAATTTCCTACGCAAAAACTATCATCAAAACACACTTGTAGTATGCCTACAATACGCATATTTTTTTCAAATCGAAATTCTTGGTGTTTTCGATTTTTCTCGCCCTTTGAGTTTGATTTATTTATCGAGAAATAAAAACGAATTGCTTCTAATAACATACCTATTTATTGATATGATATAGTTATAGATAAAATAATGCGCATCACGACATAATCGCCTCTATAACATATTATACGCGAGTAAATAATATTTTCGCACAAAAAATAAAATGTCATCGAGAAAATTGCAGTTACGGTGTATAAAAATATAACTAACATCACAATATTGCTTCACCTAACGGTTCACACAAATACGTAGTTGAAAATACTACTAAATAACGTAAGGCAATTTCCCGTAGTTGAATATGTAATGTTGCCCTTCTGCACCAAAATTCCTCAAGGTTCATACCAGAATCAAACATATTTTTGCAGTCAGAGTCATTTTGCAGTTTTAATAGAAAACTAAGAAAGGTACCGCGGACCACCTATGACTGGCCCACGGACCACCGGTGGTCCGCGGACCACCGGTTGGGAAACACTGACCTAACCAAACGCGTGGCGGGGTAGACGGAGTAGAGGGGACGTGTAATCTACTCGTGAGCGTACGGAATAGGAAATAAAAAAAAAACCAAAGCGTTTTCGTAAGAGGCCTAACGATCGGTCTAAACGTAAATCGGAGGGGTAAATATACCCGCTGTATATATATATATATATATATGTTTATATATATATTGTGTGCTCCGTATTTTCGTATATATTTCGGAGATATTGCCATTAAAAAGTTTACGTCGACGCGTCCCCGGGGACCGGTGCGGTGGCACGAAACGTGGCTCTCGATTACCTGCACACATTTTAAGTATAATATGGTCGTGTAATAAGTACATTAAACAAAGCGAAAAAACAAACAAAAAATTGAGTCAGTTAATTTACGACGGGGGCAAGGGGATGAGACCACATCATATATAATACACGGCGTGATATGCAATATGTATGTATATACAGGGTGATTCACCGGCAATCATGATCGTCACGATGTTTTCATTTGATAATAAATTTTATTTGAATTCTGATTTTTTGAAAATTGTAAGTATCATACGTTTTTACAATATATTTTTTTTTTTCATATGAAAAAAACCACTCTTTATTATGATATTATTAAGAGATAATTTTTATTTTTTAAGTTGATGTGGTTGTGTATAAATGACATTTTGAACGTCGGTTTGTAACATTTTGAGTATAAGGTAAAAAATCATAAAATACTCCACGATAATTTCTTATACAGGTTTAGAAGATGTTTGGGTTTTTACGCTTTGAAAATTATTGTTGAACCACTACAATTATTTGACCAATTATTGAATAAAACCATTATTGCAGATGACCTGAACCCTTAGTGCGTTAAGCCGTGATAACTCAGACACTGCTTGTATGCATTTCTATAGTGTATAACACCAATAGTTCATAGACACCTTTTCAAAAAAAAATTACCAACTATATTTAAAATTTGGTCTTCCTGCATACATACTAACTCCAAGCATCGGGCCTATTCAACAATACATTGGGGTGAATCATCCTGTATAATGATAGAGGATAGATGGATGTCGATCGTTAGAACGCACACACGGTGGCAGCTAGTTTTGAGTTTCTTCTCACGCACGTCGTCCGGACAAGCTGGTCGTCGATGACGTACACATAACGATGCGTGCGCCCACAACTCTTTGCTCGTCTCTCCGATCTACCACCCCCTACACTACCCCATCGCAAACACCATCAAACCGACTACCCGGCCACCGACGCCGTCCGAAAAGGGATCTAAATCGCTCAGGCGTTCCCGCGATGCGCACAATATAATGATCGGGAGAAACGCGCGTAATCGGCCGACGCGATGGCAAACACGATACCTGCCTGCAACGAGCGTGTAGGTAACACCGGACGGGTTAAACGACGGGTCGACCGGGTATGACAGGGTAAATGAACACCGCCGGCACGCCAGATGCGCGGTATTAATCTGTTTTAATAACGCCGAGACTTGCGCGCCCCGGGACCCAATATCCTGTGCTTAGATAATATATATATATATATATGTGTGTGTATACGGTGCGCTCCGTGGAGGTCGCACACGCCCCGAATTGTAGATGGCAATTTATAATGCGTACACGCACACTGTAAAAGGGGCTATATTATTTTATATAATATTATTCTTTTCATTTCGTTTCCGCTCGTCCACTTCCCCCGTCACCCTTCAACCAACCTGCCAGGTTAAATACGCCGCACACTCTATGGCCGTTTACACATAGACTTGTGATCACACACACACACACACACACACACACCGCGTCTCGTTGTATTATATACGGTTCGGTCGTCACAACCGCCATCGCACTACCACGTATGCCGTACGGATGCTTCTGATTAGAAGTATACTGTGAGAGGAGTTGCGTTTGTGCCGTGAAACGAAAACGGTTTCGTACCCAAAAAGATTTATCGCCGCCGCGATCGTACAGCGCGCGCGTGTGTGTGTGTGTGTGTGTGTGTGTGTGTGTGTGTGTGTGTGGATTTGTCTGTGTAAACTATAATGTATTATATGAATAATAATGTAATCGTACCACCAAAGGCGTCAAACGGAATCTTCCTGCAAACGGGTCTCCCTCTCCGATTTCCCGTTATCGAACACAGGTACGTTGGCCCCGGAACGCCGACGGGAGAAGACATTTGCAGCGACGGCAGCGGAATAAAAGCGTTAATGCTGACTTGGTGCATCCGTCGATTTGATACAATAAGCGTGTATGCGCATAAAATGATACTATTTTTATTATGCAAATGATGGTACCTATAGGTATAACAGCGCGCACGCCGAGTGCGGTTTCGACACGAAAGACGTGTCGTGAACCGACGGAACAACACGAATTAACTACGGCAAAGGATCGATTGGAAATCGTCCTCGACGACGAATTTTTCAGCCACAATTATTACTGTCAGATAACAAGAAAAAAAATGTACTATGTGCGTTATTTACGTTTCGCTCGAATCACCACTATGACTAATAGAGGTTCATACTTATAAAACTCATATTATATTATTTTATAAATGAATAAAGTGACATTTGCCGGTTTTATTTTTTTATAATCCCGAAACAATTATTATGAAATAACATTAAATATTCTAATCGTCCAGTTTTTCTGTAATAACTTAATTCCTCTTTTGAAAAAAAAAAAAAACATTGAACATTATATTCAAGTTTAAAAATATGTGAAAAAATTACAATATGTACGATGGGAGATGAACTGCTACAAAAAAAATGATTAACTCGAAATTCCGGCCAATGGCTTTATGGAAGGTTTAAAAAAAAAATCAAGTTGCATTATTCGTGGTAACTATACTGCTATTTATTTTACATGAGTTGTAACAAGTTATTAGAAAATCAAAAAATAAATAAATAAGCTTCAGAATTGGGGTGTTCTGTGATGTTTAGGATATTATTTTTCTGAATACAATTACTTGGAAATGGTAATCATTATATTACTCAGTATGCGTTTGATGTTTACTTTGTCAGTATTTTATCTGCCGGTGGTAAAAATATTAGAAACAATAAATTATTTTTTGTTGCAAACAATGCAAAAATAGTGGGTACTTGGGAAAACCTCTTTATTCGTGAATAATATAGAATAATTAAAAACGAGATTGGATTATTATCAAAATTGTTATTTTTATATACCTATTATATATTATGATGTATTAATTTTAACATTTTTCTTCTGATTATTAAAAATTCAGAATGCTTTGTTTAAATTATAAATATCTACTTTTATCCTAAGTTAAGCTTAAAATGCCAGTTAAAAATAATTTTGTAATTGTTTCTTTAATATTTTTATATGACAAAAATAAAAAACTTCTGAGGTAAACATTTTTTTTATCAACATTTATAGAAGAAGAAACAAAACAAATGAAACAATTTCAAAATATTTTTAAAATTTCATAGTGTATATACAATTCTAAAGTAAACATTTGGTGAAAAATTAAAGTACATATAATAAGTGGTTAATGGTTATTCGTTTTTAAGTCACACTTAACAAAATCAAAAACTGGTTTTGTGTACACATTTTACCTAAACTTTTATTGTTTTTTTTTTCTGATGATTGAAAAAAATACAGACAATTTTTTTTATGACCCTTCAATATACCAATTTGATCCAATTCGCAAATAGAAATCACCCCTTATAGCTGATTATTCATTCTTCTATAATTCATGTAAACTGGCACAAAAAAACCATCATTGTTAAATCAGTACATTCGTCAGCTCAGAATCTGAAACGGAAGATAAATATACACAATATAATATATGTACTTAGAGTCTACTGAGTTTTGTACGACACGTACCTATAATAGGCTATGGCCTATAGCGATGTTCCTACAAGACGTGATAAGAGTTTGGGGCACGTTGTAGTAAACATTGTATTATATTGCCTTTTGCCAAGGGAGTCACACAAAGGTCGGTTTAACAAATTGGTTTTTGTTTGTTTTTTTGTTTTTTTTTTTAATTTCTTGATCAATATTTAGTTCGATCTTTTCGAGTTGGCCGAAATCGGGAAACACTATATACCTACATAATACTGTTACGTGCGGGCGTAGTATACACGTGCACTTAAAACTCGGTATATTCGCGCGTTCCATATTATAATAGGTTTTATTAACTTGATAATTAAAGTTAAACACTGTGTACAGACCGGAACTAATGGGGCAAAAAGTTCTTATTAATATTTAAGTTTGTTCTTACGCAGTAGTTTTATACACTGCACACAATTATTACTATAATACACGGCAGCACGTGTCTAATCTATCTATTCCCGTGTAAACTTAATAAATTTAAATCGCCGACGGCATACAGTTTGCTATCGCAACCGATTTCCAGGGCAACGTTTGTTTTGAACTTGAGAAGAGTAATCTTGGGAGTGCAAAATAAAATAATATTTCAAATGGGAGTGGTGACTTAAAATTGTTTGGGAGTAACTCACCCCACAGACATTTTTAACAAACGTCTGAACATTTCCAAATGAATATTGTATTCAGGTTATTAGCTTACACGCGCATAGACGACAATGACATTCAAGTGCATATTCAAACTTAGGTACCTATATAATATGTTATACTATAATGGTGTCAGTATTTTAATAAACGTGTCTAAGACATGGTCTGTCTCGTGTAAATAATGTGCGAAACATTGTAGATTTCGATTTTAGAATTTAAAAATCACTTATGGCGTAGGAATATCGCATATTATTGTTGTTTTGAGCTATTAATTTCCAAATCCAGTGCAGCTGTAAATGGTAGTGATGTATATTTGTTTTACTTTTTGGGTGCGAAGCAAAGAAATGTTATTGATTTTATTTCAATTTTTTTCCAAACGGTAAGTGTATTTTTATTTTGGTAACAATTTTAAAGAATTTCATACACGTGAAATATATACGCTGTACCTATAAAGCATAATATACTATATTATATACCATACTTGACCAGAAACCACTTCATAACACAAACATATATACATTATATAATATATCTACTATATTTTACACTATTACTAAGTATATTAATTTTATTACTGGTCACAATAAACATATTAAATATCAACATTTTAAACCACCGAGGCTACCGTATAGGATTCATTCAACTGCCTATCTAAGTACAAAATATGTTTGATTAAAAACAATAATCACTTGTATTAACCTTACAAAGATACAAAGACCTAACTTTTAAAATACTTTAACAAATCTACATTTCAAATTTGAATAGCATACCTAATTAATTATTCAGAAAACAACATTTTTATGCCTGTTATTGATCTTGAAGTTTGAACTGTTTCTGTTTTTTTTTTTCAAGAAACAACATTATTAAAGTACCTATAAAGAACTAAAACTAAACAAGTTCACCATCAAAACAAATTTAAATTACGACTGCGAGTAATTTATGTTTGTATTAATAAATTATTCCAAGAAAAAAATCATAAACAATATGACGTCGCAATGTAATGCTGCGCAGTAGATACTTCCGTATTATTCCAAATGACAAAATAAATATTTTAATTTGTTATTTATTATTATACAATATAATGTAAGTTATAACAAGACAAAAAAATAGCATTTCAAATTTATCCTTCTACTGCCGTAAATAGGTACTTAATCATATTTAGATCAGACAAATTGTTCGGTTGGATTTCAGTTTCTTTGCTATATCAAAGTACATATTAAATTCCAGAAATTAAATTTATACCAAGTTTAACCCAAAATTATTCAGTAATATTATGTATTTAGTAAAGTGACTAAAACTCTTATCGAATGCTGTAAACATTCTTTAAGATACACTACATTTTATAAAGGATTACAACGTTGCGAATGTAAACAACGCCAAAAGCTTAAAGCATAACAATATAGAACTTTCACGGGGTTAGATTATCGACTATATTATTATCATATTATTCTGGGTTAAAAAAAATAGGAAAAAACCTAACGTTTAAGTGTTGTGTTATATTGACATAAATGTGTTTTTACCAGCAGTTTTTTACCATATGATATGCATAGTATTTGTTACCTATGGGCGTATACATTTTAGTTTTAATCCCTCATAATTCGTTTAGATGAGGGGCATTTTCATTTCGCAGGAAAACAAATACGCAATGGCAACAATAATCAACTAAACGCTGATAGAATAAAACAAAAAACTCAGTGGCTGTTCTGGATGAACAAATTAAAAACGCCCGGACTCTGCTAAAATCATAAATAGAAAAATTAAAAAAAAAAAAAACACAGAAAAAAAAAGAGTCAATTATAATAATATTATACTAGGAAATAAAATGCCCATTGACGAACTGAAAAGCCGAAGGGGAAAAAAACTAAAAGCGTACCTATACACACAAGTATACATTATCGGCGCATACAACCTACGTTTTCTATTTGTATAATAGTGAGCATCGCACACGCACACACACACGTTATTCGTATTAAACTCGGTGTGCAGAAAATATTTATCTCTCGCGTACGAAATATAATATATATGTATATAGTATATACATATACACTCGCCGCCGTCACCTCCGTGTGGGCCTTCTAAATCTTCCGTGTCAGCCGAATATTCCGAGGTAAAATAATACTAGACCGCGAAGGGAGAATATAATATAAGAAAGGAAAAAAAAAACAAAGAAACCCCCACCGAGAACAACACACACGCTGTCGGCGAAATCCGCACGCATACAGAGCCACTCGCACGCGATTCTCTTATTTCCACGCGTTTTTCTTTCACGTTTTTCACCTATACGCTCGCCGGAGTATTGATTATTCGGTTTTTTTTTGTTTTTTTACTTATTTTTTTTTAGCGACTATATTACGCAGTCGTTACGCATATACGCGCGCCGAGTTCTCACAGTACTGCACCGGCTCCAGCACCATAGTGCACCACTATGGATCACTACTCTACACTACCCCGCAGAGCATTTGTACCGTAAAGTCGTAGATTATTATTATTATTATTATTATTACTATACGCGCGAGACGAAACGGGCGAACGCGCTTGCGGACCTACGACCCGAGGCCGGTCGTATATAATATTATATGTACTCGCACGGTTGCTCGCGTCCTCGAGGTCCGGTTATTACGCCACCCCCCCCCCCCCTTCCAGACACTCACCGTCGGGGGTGGACACGATGTTACACGACCAGCTCCGGTATAATATATTATTATTATACGTATATATTATATATAATATAAAGGACTTGGCCCGGCTGGTTTATAATTTTACGCCGTCGCCGATAGAATTCCAAAACACGAGGGGTCGTCCCGTGCGTCCCCTGGAAACCTCATGTGACAGATGCTGGGGCTGGTCGGGGTTCGAGGGTCCGGGCCCGGGGTGGGTTTTCTCGGCGTTTCCCCCGCGCGCGGTGACCTTCTTCGGGCCGTGCCCAATTCTTCTCTCTGCGCGCTCGTTTTTAACGTCGGCGTCATCGGACAAAAGGCTCATACGATATTCAGCGGACGTACGCAAACGGCGAGCGCGCCGAGCAATCAACCCCCGGCACTTTAATCCGCAAAAGCCCCTTTGCCGTCTCCTACCCACCGCCCGCCGCCCGAATATCCCTCCGCACACCGCCGTCACTAACACATTGACGACGTCGCTTCGTTTTCCCCACACGACCTCCCTATATATATATATATATAACCGGTCGTGCGTGCGTGTATGCGTGCGAGTGTATTTTATTAGCAGACCGTGGCGACCTGCAGAGGGCTATTATTATCGTAAAGATAATATTATACGGATGCACGAGCCATCAGCAGTGGCGGGTGCGGCGCGACCTGTAATCCGTCGTGGACGAGACGTGACTGGCACTGGACGCGTGTATTACGCGAGGGGGTAGTCGCAGTAGCTACGGAGGTAGCGCTATATAATATTAATATAGCCTGCAAGGGATAGTAGTAAAGTGACAGACATAGATATAATACTTATACGGATCACCTCCGCCCACTGACCGATAGACTCGATTTAAATCAATATGGTAATATCATCGATGACTGTGCGAACGAAATCGTCGTCGACCCACGGGATCGGTGCTGAATGTTTTAAGGTGGCGGTGAGAGAGTGACATGGTTGACTGTGTGGATAGTCCAAAAACTCGGGTCCTCACGTAAAAAATAAGATTTTTTAAGGATGGCATGAACACCACGTGAAGTATATAATTACTACCAGATCTCGGATTATCTAAGCGGAATTACATTCTTAAGCACACTTAACGGGTTATAGACGAATGCCAACGTTTCAAGTGGTACGAAATACCAAAAGTAATTTATGTTTCGATCGTTTGTCGTGCATTATACATGGACATGTAATTTAAGATATTATATTTTCACTTTTTCCTCATATTTTTTAACAATACAATCACAAAACATATTTCAAATTCTATTAAAGTGGTTTTTAATTTAAAAAATTGAATGCATTATTGAATAACTATTAAAAATAGAAATATATGCCACGTTGATGAAACTAAGAATTCGATTATCCGGAGCAGTCATGTAAATAGTAATTTTTTTATTTAATTTATTTTCCGCTGAGAAAAATGTACACAGATCTGAATCCTCCGTATCAAAATAAATGTATACACAAGATTATGGGTACCTAGCGTGGCCAAGTGAAGTCAGTTTTTATTACTATAGTCTATAACTTTAAATAAAAAACAAAATAATATGTTGCTCAAGGTTCAACCTTAGTTAATACTCGATTCTGCTTCGTATTTTGTATTATTATTGTTTTTTTTTCTTTACATATTATAAAGTGAGTTTGCAGAAAGCAGTATTTATTTACGCGATATAAGTTTTTAGTAGGTATACGAATACTCTAACCCTGTAATTATACCTAGCCCATCGATATTAGACATATCAATAAATGTAAAAGAATTTTTTTTTTCAATTTGATCCCCCGAATGTTTAACTGTACTTGCAGTTTAAAAAAATACGGTTTTTATTGTTTTATTCACATCTTCATGCCCATCACGTATAATAATAATATATTAATATGGTAGGATATGACTAGTAAAACTTTGGATTTTATCGACGGGGAATTCAATCCGCCAACTAATACATGCTATTATACTTTGGTTGAAACAAGGCCACATTTGTTGATTATAAGCTATGATACATAAATTAAAACTCTATCATTTTTTAATTAAGCTCAAATGTGAAGAGGAGCATTACCTACTACTTCTTGACTCTGCATCTACATGATGACTTTATAACCACAATACAAAAATAATTGCAAGTTAATTTCAAACGCAGTTATCCAACCCTCAGTTACCTCTGAAGTTAGAAACACTAAACTATTGGCAATAATAATATAGTTCACAATAATTTGTTATGCTTTTTTAATATAAAAAGAACTCAGCGACGATTATTTTTATTATCCAAAGGTATAACAGAAAATGAGAATAAAACGCCGAGAGAATAATTTAGTTAAATAAGTAGATAGGTAATTACCAGATTCAATAGAAGTAAGAGAATGAATATGCGTTCATAAAAGATACGTGCAGGAAAACAAATACAATTTAAAACAAACTACTTAACAACTATAAAACTAATACATTGAAGTTATATAGTTATCGCTAATCACTGAAATATATATATAAAAATAAGAATAGCTATTATTGACCCACCTACAATTAGCTACATTGAAGTCCAATGAAATGTATAGTTAAAACCAGTAGCGTTAGTGGTTGGTGACTGGTGAGTGGTGAGACACTGAAAAAATAACACTAATACGTCTGGACTCCCCCCAGATTTTTCATTTTATCTATACGATAAAAAATTAATGTTTAAAAATTTAAAACAAAATTTATTATTACACTTAAAAAAGTTACAATTACTTAAAATAATCATTTAATAATTAATGTACAAATAAATTTACTTTAACAAACAAAATAAAAATGTAAATGATATACGGTATACCTATTACCTACATGCAAATTGCATGACGTTTAAAAAACCAATTTACCTTAATTTATACATTAAATCTATTTTTCTATTTTTTGTATTAGAAAATAAGTTAATGACATTAAATTCGTTCAACAGGAGACATGGTCATTTATTTTTTAATTCAATTTTTTTGTTTTGTCACACGTAGTTAATAATTCCATCGTTCAAAATGACATTAATTAAATCATCACCCATGAGGAAAATTACAAATTTAAAAAAAACATAAACTATTAAGAAACACGTAGGACGTATGGCGTGACAACCCCACGGCGACGTCGATAATATTGAGGACTCAGGTATTAGGTAATTACTATTTACTAATTACGAACCGTGAGACGCGTGTCATAGCATGGAAAGTATAAACCCCAATCACATTAAAATTCTCCTTGCACCCGCTCACCCATATTTGCGAGACGTCGCATCGCAAAGTCTATTTGATATAAATAGCATATATGGATAATGACCCGCATCGCCAGCTCGTAAGAACGGCGGTATCTCTCGCATCTAATCTATTAAAAAAATTCTTTAACTGTTCAAGCGATTTCAACAAAACATATTAAGACATACATCACGTTTATGATATAAAATATAATTTTAAATTTCTAAATATTTTATGTAGCAAAATTATTAATTGTTTGTCCCATTTTTTAATTTCTTAGAGGAAAGACGTCTCATTGTCTCCTATCACTCTTTACCACCGGTTGAATTATAAACCTAAAGAATAAACTAGATTGCCAATTGCGATACAACATCTGTGTAATTGGTTGAAGCAACGGTCCGCTATTTCAATCGAGGTCATTGTTAGTTATCACTCCTGTTTATGAGATAACATAGAATAAATAATTTGTATATTTTGTAAAATTTTAAAAATGATCTATGTTTATTATCAACATAAAATAGGTGTGATAAGACCCCATTGGCGTCTTTTCAAACGGCGGATGGTAGCTTCAAGTACTAACGCAGTTTCCAATCTAGTTTATTTCATATAGTTATCTGTGGGTTGAATCATTTTATAATGCAATTATTATTTCCATCGATAGTTATTCGTATTATTGTGATATTATGCATTTTAAAGTACCTATACTCACTCCAAATATTATAAGCACAGCGTTTACCTTTTTTTGTGCTAGTACTTACCTAAATAATATCAATTCTAATAATTTCTGTTTTTATTCAAAGTTAATCGGTTTTGTTGAAAATTATACAAAATGTGTTAAACAATATTCAGCTTATCAAAATCTGTGTGTAGAATACTTTAAGTAGGTATGATGCTAAATAGTATTGTCATATTGTTGCAGGTATCCTAAACAAAGTGAGATCTGGTCAACTAGAAAATAGGGAAAACGACCGACTTCGGCTGACTTTTTAGGCCCTAGTAGACATAATTGTAAGATGAAAACACAAAGGTTTGCAAATATGACATAACTCGATGTAAAAATCGTGTTGTAAAAACGTTAGGAAAATATTAAGAACGACACAAAGCAATTCAAAATATAATTGAAACGTTGCTCACCGTAATATGTTTCAAACTTTCAATCAAACAAAATCGCCAAAGTACCTAAATTTTCTAAAAATTAAAACAGGCACCTTAAGCAATGAATATTATGCGTGCCACCGTTATTTTTTGGCAAATAGAAAATACTTTAATTTCTACAATATCGAGTTACCGGTCAAACGATTTAAGTCGTCCAGTGAATAAAATGAAACTCTAAATATGATCCATTTTTACCGTGTACACCCGAAAAGTTATAATTATTTAAATTTACTAAAATTTATTCGCGACATCGTCCAAATTACTATGGTTCTGAATGTCTAAACTAGCCTGTTTTACTTGACATTTTAAAACATTTTCACTTCACCCACCAAGAAATACATTTTTTTTCTATACTTTACGAACCACGGGTGATAAGTTACCACTGGTAACAGTCAATATACCACCTTTCCAAGGAATTTCAAAATATGAACAAGTATTTATGCATTTTAACGATATTTTAAGCTGCTATCACTTGATGGTTATCAGAGGCTAAGCATAATAAACAACAATTACACGGCGCAATTGAAGAATTTCACGCCACTGCAGGGATTAGTAACCCCTGCAGGTTCAAACCATCGGTATGCACACTTTTGTTAATAATATTTGTCCGAAATCGGCTCCAGATCGTCAAATTATGATATTATCAGTACTTAGGCTTACTCTAAAAATATTTCGATCTGCATGACATTTTTTGCATATTTTTACGTATCGACTTCACGCTACTATCGTGCACAAATATCTACCTCTGTGAATAACCAGCTATACCCAGGAATCATATCATTGCTATAAAAAAATAATATATTTTTATTCTCTGTATAGTTAAACGTGTATTATAATTTATAAAGCAACAACGTATGGTATTAGCGTCCTATATTAATGTTCTTTTACCGAATTTGTATTTATATTGTATCAACCATGTGTGAAATCAGAAATATTGAAATCCATTTAATATATTTTTATATATTAGAATGTTATATAGTGACTGACGTCGTTATTGAATTTATTTTATAAATGTGGTATACACCTATACAATATATATATTATTTACTTATCCTAAAACAACTATAAATTATTATATTAAAACACATCCTAGCAATATATTTTTTTTTGTGCATTCGTCAGATCTGAGTTTTTACGTTTTAGCAATACGTATGTGCTTTTTAAGTAAATATGAGAGTATGATTATTTATGAAGGTTGTATTCATTACGCATAAACCTACAATATTTATCTGTATTATTCGATTATTATTGCACAGTAACCTTGGTGTGCGATAAAAAAAAATAAAAACTAAACAATCAATGATAGGTTAGGTTGTTTAAGGTAAACAAAAAAAAAAACCGTCGAAGATTGCACGTCGCATTTTTCCGACAAATACAATTCTAAATGGAAATAAAAGAAATTAGCATATTGCATATATTTAAATAACAAATGTAATGTATTTGAATTCATCATCAGACTACAGTCGTGCTCACAGCGTCTGCGTGTCACAGTCTTGACATCTTTAATTTACCGAAACGTATAATATACGAACCCGAGGAACCATAACAGATTCGATTTCACAGCAGCTGTGATCGATAAATCTGATCTGAACATCTTCGAAAACATTTGACTCACATCACACATACCTAGTGCATATATTGTTACATTCCTGCAAACGTACATTGTAATGGCTGTACGATATTATTGTGTTTGAGAGTTCTGATCAATAAAGGACGGTCGGCAGACAACAGACTTATAAATCGATACGAATCGCAACTCGAATTTACCGTCGTTAATAATGTTTGGATACTCGGAGACCGTATTCTCTGATTTTTTTCCGAGGAACCACAACAGATTCGATTTTATACACAGCAGCTGTGTGAAATAAATCTGATCTGAACATCGTCGAAAACATTTACATCACATGACTTACATAATCATACACATATGTACATTATATTCACAAATAATGTACATAATATGTACCTAATGTATATAAATTGTTACTTTCCTGCAATTCGCGTGCGTTTAATAGCTGTGTGTTGTTGTATGAGTTATGATCTGTAAAAGACGGTCGGCAAACAACAGACTTATAAATCAATACAAATTGCAACGCGTGTTTACCGTCGTTAATAATGTTTGGATTTACGTGTAGACTGTAGGCCGTTTTCTCTGATTTTCGCATGAAACAAATTTTAAACCAAAACCAGACGGTACTGCTGTGCATTAACAGCATGCGTGCACAATCATATTGTAGGTACCCATTTGGGTATATTATAGGCACATAATGATGCGTGCTCACGGCGGTGGGGTGAGCGTGTCATATCCCCCATTTGAATTATTTTTGAAGTTTAAAATATTTTATGATAAAGCGATGAAAGACGTATATATTTACCACTGTATAATGTACAGTGGCGCTGAACTCGTCTATCATGTGAAGCGATCTTGAATAGAAGATTCTTAAAAAGTTTTGGAAGGTGGGTGGGTGGTTGGATAACAGTTCGGCGCCACTGATAACGTGGTCTGAGGGTAGTAAACAAAAATGTATAACCTCCTTCTCCCTCGTTCAAAAAAACCTGAGCACGTCACTGATATAGATGCCCGTATTATTATATTATTATACTACAAACGTGTGTGCTTTGACCGGCAAATGGAAATTCACTTACCGAATGAATGGACGAGTGGCTTAGAAATTTAAGTAATTTTATTTGTACCCGCTCCTCGGAATCCACGTTGGACGCGTGTTCATAATTTTAAATTACACGATAAAATCCGATACGTGCACGGCAAGAGATTAAAGTTACACCGTGGTTTATCGTCATCACCTGCGGTATAAACCACGGTCCCGAAACACGTCTGATTAACATTTATATCGAACACGCGTTATTATACACATCATAATAATTTAAGCAATGAATGTTGGGGCCCTGCAAGTTTAAATCCCGAAACGGTGTGCTATACACAAAGAATATATACGATTTTTATTTTTATATTTTTTTTTTCGTTCCACCGTTTAAAAACATCGTTAAATCGTCGTCGTCCGGTCCAAGTCCCCCGGGACGGTTTTTTTTCTCGGTCCAATTTTCCTACACGGTAATAATATTATACAATACCTTAGGGTTTTCGCGTTCGGTTTAACCACGGTGGCGAGTCACGGATCGATTTCAATGGCTGGCAATTATAATATAATAATATAACATAAACACTATTACCTTTACCGCTGGTACTTACGAACGAAAACAAATTGTTATTTATTATAATATTATATAGTTATTACGATCGACATAAAATAAGGGATCGGAGCAGACGCGTCCACGTCCTTTGATGCGCATATTGTATTATTAGGTGCGAAACTTTTATAACGTATACTATAAATAGCAATAATAATAATAATGATATTATGAATGAGTAAAGTATTATAATATGCACGTATTATTGTCATTATTATTATATTATGTAACTGTACTTATACGAGAATGGCCCGAAATTTCTCGGCGGAGAATGTCGGCGTCGTCGTGCGTATACAAAGTTAATGTCATATTATTACGACTACGTCGGTTCATAATTCCAATGATGCCACAGCATCCCTTTAAATGTTAACGGCCGGTCGTTTCCGGACCAGACAATGAGAACATACATATATATATATATTGTAATAACACGTAGTTGCATATTATATGGACACGATTATGTTGTGTGCTAGCAGCGTATGTCACACGGGGAGACGGCGAAGACAACCTGTTGAACCACACGCGACCAAAACCGCTTTAATTAAACTCGTGACGAAAATAACATATTAATATCAGGTACAATATCACTATCCATCATATTATGCTTAATGTACGTAATATACCTTGAGCGTACAAGACACGACCAGTGGCGATTGATCTTTTGAATTGGACAAATAAACAAATTAAAGATAACGCGCCGCCTGAGTGTGAAAAGAAACGATAAATTATAATAAATAATATTATTTTAAAACATAATATAATTGTTTTTATTATGTTCAAGACGAATGCATCGATGAGCACGACTGCAGTTATTTTTCATAATTGGTTCGCGTCATTGCATTTTATTGCAACGCGTTGTTGCTAATAATTATATTTATCGCACACCAAGACGGTCGTAATTGTGTCATCGGCCGATTTCAATGGGTACCTATTATAAGCTTTTGCAATAGTCGTCAATCGTCATCGCCGTCCGTTTGTGAAAACCAAAAATAATTTTAAAAATGACATCTTTCTCGTGAATAAGCTGTGACACTGTCAATACCCATTGTAGTACAGACATCACGTCATATTATTATGCTGCATAAACTCGTGATGTTAAGTAGTATATGGCAAGGAGAGAAGACGCAAAGTATTCGAGAGTAGATTTATTATAATTGCCTTTGCCATTATTTTGTAGTCGACATTTCCTAACAACGGAGCGCGAAGGTGGATGGGGGAGGTGGTCGTTCCGAGCCAGATCGATATAATGTAGTATTAAACAACACATGATATCGACGCAAACAGTACGACCGGATGCCGCCACAACCACTACCGAACTTATATTATTATTTAGAAATTCAACTCCCCAAAATGTGCGTTATTATTTTGCCACTGCAGCTCCCTCCGAAAGTCGAACTCTGTGTTAAACCGTGAGCGTGGTAAGTGTATATGTGTATACTATGAATAGCCATATTATTATTATCTTCAAGCCCAGGGGTAGTTTTGCACAATAATTCGCTGTATCCACGCAACTATTTAATAATTGCGTAATCGCGAACGCTGCGAAACGGGTCGACCGTGAAATGTGGATACTGCAGAAGATTTACCTTCAGACCGCCCAGTTAAAGTTGTCGACGAGCTGAGCTCAAATAAACACTTAGAGAGTGCAAAAACTTCTTCGCGCGTTCTTCTCTTGTATATACATTATACATAATATATTTATATTGTATGTATATATATCGTGGGTTGATGTTCATTGGAAAATAACTGGCCACCGCTTCTTCGCACAGCGAGTTTCTGACGAAAACTTATACCGTGTATTTTCCCGGTTCCGACCTGCACCGCACTCTTACACTCCCGAACCGCCGACCAGGTCCGCGTATTTTCCCGGCGATCGTTATTCAGTTTTAATTTTAATTCCTATCCCAGCTTCCGAAACCGGGCGAACAATCCACCGAGTCAATTATTTTTCAAGTCTCGGACAAGTTAAATTAAAATCGTATACTACCCCCCTCCCCCTCCCCTTCACCGCCTTGCAGGGGAACGGAGCCAATGTTTACACGGTTACCGCCGACCCGTATGATCAAAGTGCTGTTGCATTCACTTTGTCAATTAACCTGCACAGATGACAAGCCGCATTAATTAATTTGTGGTGACACGCGTGTTCGGCGAAATGTTCGATTAGCAAGATGAATGGGAACGATGGATGGGAAAAATTAATGGCATCCAAGAACTGCCAATACCAGGGGGTGTAATGATAAGATGCTAACCTTTCGGACATTTTTAATACACTCCCCTAACCCTCGATTGAACTTCAGTTATGCCTATGCGCACACGAGGATCAAAGTATCACGATCTATCGTCCGTGTGTATGAAGAGTGCATCATGTATGAGGTATAACATTTGTACATTTGTTGTAAACCATTGTCAAATCCTCCAGATTAAGCCTTTTGACGATGTTTGCAACTCAATATATGTCATGTAAGTGCATTTTTGTGCGTGGCAATATTTCGACGAAAAACACATAATATAACACTGTGTAATACGCATCTTATTATCTGGCAGGATACTTCCTATTATAATCGTGTTGACAGAAGTCGAGCGAAAATTCGTGTATCACAGTTTGTTATGCGAACTCACGCGTGTATGTGGATGTGTACACATTACTGTGGAATGAAAGAGGGCGAATAAAGTGTTGTGTCGAATACTTAGCCAGATCCTACGAGCAGGGATTATCGATATAAAGTCGTTATACGAGGAACCCACGGCTAAATGTCCCTGGCACTTTCGTTACCGCTGGGCTAGACTCACATCATCGGCGTGTGGTGTGTGTGTATCCGAGGGAGGAATTCCCTCACTTCCGTTAATAGCTAACAAATATTAATGTATTGATATTTAAACAATTTTAAATTGAGATAAAACTTTAAAAATACACTTGGTCGCCACCCGTGGAATTTCTAGCTATACGCCACCGCGATTGTGAGTGTTTGTGTAAGCGTGTGTGTGCAAGGTTGAAAGGGGTTCCAAGTGCATATGTACACTGAATAGTTAAGATTATGTAGATTTAATGGCTTCGTTATATATTTTTTCCCCTCGCACACGTTATAATATTATTATCTTCGTTATCGCGCGTATCGATTATTAATAAGCTAAAACACCAAATATAATATTATTATGTAATATTTACGATCGTCACGAAACCATAAAAATACACACTATAATATATTATATCCATTCATGTGAAATAATTATGTTCCTCGGTAATAAATTTACTTGTTCCATAATGATTGTTAAAAATATACTTGGTAATAATATAATGAAACTTTATCTGTTAAATAACTTTCCGACATCGGCACGACTCTGCAACGGTTTACGTTTTTATACATAAATTAAATGTGTACTCGTCCGAGCGAAATAAATTATAACTTTATGAAAACAATACAATTTATAATTCTTTCGTTTTAAACACACCAAAGTACCTTAAACCAAAGAGTTTTTGTAAAATATAACAAACTCAAACCAAACACATTCAAATTTCAAACTTTTATTATAATATGTTTGAATTTGATTTTCTACGACGTTATTTAAGTACAGATAATTTAATATATTGTAATATTTAACAATAATTAACAATAGAACATCATATTATAATCGTGATATTTTTCCAGTTTATAATATTTTGAAAAGTCACTCAAGTCTTAACAGTACAAGCTATATGCTTACTGAATAATTTTGTGACTGTATAATATTGTAAGTTGTAACACAAACTATAAACTCAGAACACCGTTGGTAGTAACATTTTAATTTTTGATTATTCGCACTTCGCGGACACTTGAGCTTTATTTATTTATTTAATTTTATATTATTTAAAGAAAAAAAATACTGGGCCTCACAAAGTCTCTCATATAAATTACAAAATATACTCTCTTGAATCGTGTGAGCGACACAGGCGACAGCTAGCCACCACTCATTTCTGCAATCACTGTTACAACCCTTTAATGCTATTATTAAAATATTCACCACACAACACTCGCTTTTATGAGGGTCCAACCGAATATTAAAATAGTCTGTTCCATCCGTTGTGAATGTAAATAGATAGATATATACATCTTTTTTCCTGAAAATGTAAATAATAATAATTGGGAAACACTCAACCTATCGTTCATTACAGTTGGTACACAGTAAGTTATTTTCGTAAAGCCAAGAGTGGTCCACCGCAGTGTCACAATACTGTCAAACCATGTGTATACTTCAAATTTCTTTAATCATGCTTCCCGCTGCGTCAAGTGTGGAAAAGATCACCTTTCAACTAACCTAACCATTGTAGCAAAGACAAAAGCAGTCCAACCAAGTACGTCTTTGTGGGGGTGCTCAGACATCAAACTTCAAGGGATGTCCAAACTACAACTTGTTTTTCAAGCGCCGAAAAAATAATCATCCGAACCGACATATAGTCTTATTAAAAAATACACAGTTTCCTTTTTTTACTCTTTTCCTCTCCCTCGTCCAGTATTTCACCTCTGTCGCTTCCGACTCCAACAATATTGAAGTACCCTATAATTCTATAATTAAAACATCGTTAACAAAATTTTTTCCGATATTACTTCATTAATTAACCCCCACCTCTCCTATCACCTCTTTTCTCTTCTTACCACTGCATTGCATAAAAAAATTATCCCATAGCCTATAATTATTGATCTTTCTCGGGAAGTACTTTTAAGTTTTAATTATTAACATCCCATCTTTGAAATACGTCTTAATTATAATACCTACACACCTTCTCATAAATTTATTTATTTATTAATTTAAGTTTTAAACGGGCCAGCTCCAATTACATAATTTAGGTAATAATGACAGTCGTTTGTGCGAAAAACAAAGAAATATAATGTATAAACAATTTATAGTTGGTAACTTATAGCTATGAATTAACAAGTATAAAATTATAATATATTTTAAATGGTCTTTCCTCTTATATTATTAATAAGTTATAACAGAAGACTGTGGTATGATGATATCGCTAATGGATTGATTATTATTTATTAAACGTGTTAAGCTCATATCAGCTGAAATACCATACTATCACATAATAATATATTTATTATTTACTGTGCTAATTTAAACAAATCGAGATGCTATTACAAATAAAGGAAAAACAAATATCAAGTATAAGAAAAACCACGTCAAGTATTTTTTATCGTACTGAAATTCAATATCATATATTGATATCTCTATATTATGAACATTTGTAATGTGTATACTGTATATAATATATAAGTTTTCATTGTGTACAGATTAATTTAAAAATGCTATGTATTAAATATACCTATAGTGGCAACTAATATGGAGGTCAACATGATTGATATAGAAATATATTTCATATCACAGCACTCTCATCATTTTTTTTTTTCGTAAAGAGTTGTGTTCAAAATTGAGAGCACTTGAAACTATTTTTTTAGACGTACATAGGATATGAAAAGAAAAAAAACTGGTATGAAATTCATTTTACGTATAAAAAAGCGTACTACAAATTTTTTATAAGTTTTTTAATAATACCTTTATGCTTGGTGTTGTATCGTGTTTTTCATTTATCGTACCTATCTATATTCTTCCATAGATAAAAAGCATTACAAGCGAGTAGTATTTAATTATTATCTCGAAATTCACCCATTTTATTTTTTCTATTTTAATTTTATTAAATATTATTTCAAACGGCACGTGGCCTCATGCATTCCACTGACGTCGATGCTCTTAAGTAGAAATGTGTTTATTTCCATACTTAACTGTTCAATAAAAATATATAACGTTTTTTGTCCACATATTACATATTATATGTATATAGTTTTATATATGAACAAAACATAGCGAACACGTATACATTATTTATTATACAAATGCACTCGGATAATTTCGTCAGACTGTGGCGATTCTGATTTAATTACAATTATTAACACACATACCACACACACTGAAATACGAGTGCATAATATTTAGTATGTTATACCCAGTATTTTAATTGGGGAAAGAATAGAGAAGGTTGATGTGAAAGTTTAAAAAAAGCTTACCTGAATAATAATGTTTAATTGTCTTATTGATTTGAAATTTAAATAAAATAATCATTAAGGGTGCCTACGCATAAATATTTTGTTTAAAAGAAAAGGCACCCCGCTTTCACGTCAACCCTTAATTATTCAACTGACTGGTTATAATAACCTATACGTACGATTTCTTCGTTGTGTACACGACACGGAAACGTCGGCTGATCTTATACAAAGTATACTCTACTGTAACTCTACAAGTGTACATGGTGCAGTATATAATGATGTGTCGTACCGTCCAGTTGATTAAACATATCTGACTTCATGAAAAGTCACATCGTCAAAAATGTATGCCCCTATATATTGTTAACGAGGGTAAGTAAAATATTTTCGTTTCTTCACCGGCCGTATACCACCTACACTTGGTTAAAATGTTCAGACGGACGGTGGATATTGACCGTATAAATGTGGAACAGAATAATAAAACAATATGGGTGGGGGTTTACCTGCTCCAGCAGCAGCCACTATATTCAAATTTGCGTGCATTTTTACAATCTAATATAAAAAAACCGTTCGGTACGAACCGTTTCTCGCAACCATCTCCGTCTGTTGACACATACTTTGTGCACTGTTTGCATTCAATAATCACACGCCGACGTGTCTGCACACTTGGTACCTACACGTTTAGGCGTATACTTCTACGTAACGCATATTTTGCATATTAGGTTATTCGAGACGAAAAAAAAAATGAAAAACGTTTGTCGTACCCACGTATACGAATACCTACAATATAACAGGAGGGCATGTACATACAACATATCATTTTATATACCTATATAATAATAAAATATGAAACTGTGCACTCGCCTAAAATGTTTAGTGTGTTTTCGTCTCCGAGTTTTTCCATGTCGATTCGTGCCCCGCCGTTGAACAATAATATACATTATAGTGTGAGCATTATTATACATTATGCGCCGTGTACCTGTCGGGTTACTTTGGTAGCGAATAGCGAAATATAACCACGGTCGTAAGTAGAGTTATTCTATTTCTAGCCGCCATTCGGCCAGTGCAGACGACGCGGCGAAGGAGTCGATAATCGAGAGGTAGGTAATGGCCAACGGTTAACCAATATGTTGTGAACTTTAATATTTTAGTATTAATTACTACCGCGAGTACTTCAAAATATGACAGTTTTTATCGGGTTTTTAGTGAGTGGATAGAATAATTATTGGTCTAGAATTTAACTGAACATAACATTGAACAATTTCAAATTCCTCACTCCAGTGATTTCCTACACTATAAGCACTTACATATACATATATACCTTTATTGCGTTGAAGAAAATCCGTTGGGGATAATTTATATTATAGTGATCCAGGGACGGCTCTAAGGGGGTTAGGTCGCCCCCCCCCCTAAGCCCGTATTTATAAATAAATATATTTTGTTAAAAAAAAAAAATTACAAACAAATAAAGCATATTATAATTTCGGCTATCACATTATGAGTTATGACATGCACAAGTATGTAGATAGAGCTATGACCATGTTTACGATGTACCTGCTATCTACATTATGAAGAACCTATAAGGCTATAAATAAATTATATATTACTATGGTAAGATGCTGTCTATGATATCATTACTTTATTATGTTCGAAATATGAATTGCGTAGCACACATTTCTGTACAGAGTACTGAAATACTAAAAAAATTATCTTAATAAAAATTATTATTTGTTATAATCTTATTCCATAAATAATGTTGTAGACCGTCGCGGGTCGTGTCTTTGTCCAATACCATTGATTAAGTAAACCGTTTACTAGTCAATGTCAATACGCACCGACGCACCGTTGAAACGTCCAGTGGCATACTTAAAATATTATTTTAAAGTTAAACTTTGTCATTGTTGACGCCTTGTTTTTTATTCTTTTTAAAAAAGACTGATCCAAAAACAAAACTTAGCAAGTTTATCTTTACAAAACATTTATGTTGTTATTCAATTAAGAATACTGATATAATGTAAATTATAAATTAGTGTTAATTAAAATAGATATTCTAGATCAAATGGACAATATTATTGATGTTTTTGCAAATTCAAAAAATAGACGAATTGAATTTGTATTATAAAAATTGGTGTTTTATTTTTGTTATAAAGTTTTGTGAAATTATAACTTGCCCCCCCCCCTCAACCAAGTCACCGGAGCCATCTCTGCAGTGATCCGAATTTAAGACATGACAGTAAATGAATTTATCTCGTTTTCGGTGGGTGGATAGAATATTATTGGTCAAACCTCCGAAAAATGTCAAGTCTGCTTGACTCCACTAAATTCCTATTTTATTGCACACTGTATCTACCTATGGCCGTTTGTGACAATCGTGGAAAGACAATAATAATAATATAATGATCTGAGTTTAAGACACGGTGTTCGTACGAGGTTCGTGTGTGGGTATACTGTGTATAGGTTAGGTTATCGTGTGTGGGGGCCATTATAATATTGTGTATCGTAATGTACTATAACGTACAGCTGCCGACGGCACGCGGCGGGAGAAACGCGCCGTGCGCCGCCTTGAAGTGTGGGTGAGGGTGAGAGGGTGGCGGACGAGGGGCGAGTTAGAACCAGGCGCTTTTATATATACCTACGTGCGCGATTAACGGGCGACGAACGCGAATGGCCTTGTAATAATATATTATATCAACGTATTACAGTTTAATGCGTATATGAGACCATAAACTACAGTTAGTGGAGAAACTTTGTTAACCCGACGACGGGTGTGCCTTCATATATACGCTTGAACGCGAGAGACATCGAAGATCCGAAGGCTCGCGCGTTACTCCGTCACCGCTACTGTTAAATCCGGGTCCGAACAGCCAGTCCACATCGTCTCTCGAATGCTTATTTTCGACTTAAACTGTACACGTTCACCTATATAGTACGAGTATTGTGATAGTTTGCGACATAGTGTTTAGACGAAAACGGAAAATCAATATTCCGACAAGAGACGGTCTCAGTCGCATCACAGATGATATCATGATATAAACAACATGGTATGATCGCAAAAGTCCAGATTTGGTTCGAGTCCTCGCACACGTCACTTGCTTGCCAGTGTTATAATTATATTTTCAATTAGTTATTGTGTTTCCTACCGAAGCGCGAAGATTCCTCCAAAAAATTACAATCATACCTCGTTGTTTATATCACAGATTATGTAAGACCAGATGGTGCCCTTTCTATTCAACGCATTTAATCCTCAAAAATATAAAAACACCAAAACCTGCCACTATAATAAAGAAAAAAAAGTCGTTTTGAGAAATGATTTATTATTATTTATGCATTACAGATGTTTATAGCACTCGTGACAAAATATTCGTTTCTTTTGTAATATTAATTGATACAATAATTATTACCATAGTCAATATGTTGTACAATAATATATTCCTCGTAATATATGTAGTCCTACTGAATCGAGATAAGTCGAGTTGTCAGTAAAATATGCAGAAGTGCCTTATCTAAGACTATATATAAGCTGTGGTCACATACCTACTGTAGAAAACGCTGATAACAATATTTTCATACTGCCAGCCACAGTATTATTCGTATTTAAGTTTTACGAATCGAAATTGTTATATTGTTATATTTTTTATTATTATTGCCACCGACAAATTATATCGTAGTTAGTTGTCGCTGCGTGTTGAAGTCTACAATAATTTATTTATATCGTGCTGGATTCAGTCGTATCAGAGCAGCTGTTGCTCGATTCCCCCCCTCCGTGAACATAGATACGGAAAACCGTGGAAATATTTAACGAGAAGAGAACATAACAATTATATGAAAGATACGGGCAGGTTATTGCGAGTGAAAAGAAGTTTATTTTTTATTATATCATTAAGATGATTATTCAAATTAGCCACAACACTTAGTACTTTAACATAAGGCTAATCTAATTTAGCTACATGTACAGGCATATCGTAGATTTATGTTAATTCTGAAATCAAATTCATAATTGCGTTTAAAACTTGTTTTTAAACTCTTTTGTCAAACACTTCAAACAACTTAAGAAGAGATTTTGTAGAGAACAATATTCCAAGACTCATCTCCAAACGTCAAAATATTTTTTTTATTAGATTATAATAATACTTTAAAATGTGATTAATTCATAAATGCTATAATTTTTCTGCTAAGACTTTTTAGTTTTTACGTTAATTATAATTATTTGCTTATCACAGTACCCACTGTTTCATTTACACCAGACAGTCATTTTTTCAAGATGATTGTAGTAGTCGTATTTGTAATAACTTTTTTATCAAATAAATTCTAAGTCTACAGTAAAACATAAATTCTGAGTTTTGTAGGCGTTTTCAAAACAAATGTCATTATCCTACGAAGTTGTGAAAAACTTAGGGTCAATCGATAATTACTAATTTTAAACAACATTATTCTAGTTTTAAATAATGTACACTCAAATACAATTAATATTGTAATACCAAGTATAATTATTAATTTTATTACGTACTTATCCTCCTATTTTATCAGACATTAAAAAGTTCCATAGATAACTACCTCAATAGGTACTATAATCATCTTAATGTTTGAAGAACGGAATGAAAAGATAAAAATGCGTACGGAATTGTAATGTCATTTCGATTCTCGAATAGCTTCTACATTAAATGTAATATGGATTGAATTGCTTGGTAGGAATAAATAATTTATTTCACCTTTAATAATAAACATAGATATCCACCACAAGATATTGTAATTATTTATTGTTACTAGTATAATAATACAATTTCAATATCTGTTTAAATTTTATATTTATAAAAAAAAAACGAAAGAACGACTAGGGAATTCATACTTATTCAGATCGACGAAAAATATTTATGAAGTAGAAACACCGCTTTATACTTGGGTAATATATTATATTATATATTTACTGTTTAGTGACATGATTAGTATACATGCATTTATGTAAGTAAAATATGATTGGTATTTATAATAATTATATGACTATAGTGAAAAATAAAATGTATAACCTTTAATATTCATGTTCCAATTATGTTGAGCCAGTAATTTTCATTTTATTTTTATGGTTAATTTTTAGCTTTTTTACTCATTCAATTGGTATCATAACTAACTTTCAGTAATTATGAAGGTAGGTAAGCCCAAACAAAAGTGTGTTTTCAAATTAACGATCTTCCTTTCAAAGTTTATTACCAAACATAAAAATTACACAACGCATATGCAACTAAAAATAAAATTAAAATTAAAATTAGTTTTATAGAATATTTTTCAATTAAAAGTTAACGGTATAATGTCACCTCGATTTTTAATTGTATAAAATAAATATGATCCCATTATGTTTTTTGATAAATATTTTTACATTAGTATCCATCACAATAGGATTTATTACTTTATCGGTACTGATGTTTCCTCCTTAATAGTACGCATAGTGTGTAGGATCATACCATAATACTTACTTAAAATGAATATCTATTATTATTGATTAACATGAAGGTAAGTCACCAGTATTTACAGTGATGTTTAAACTACCAGCGTTAACAGTTAGCGTGTTGCATACTAATTTTTATTTATTTAATATATTATTATAAATCATTATACATTAATAATGAATGAATGAATGGATGAAATGTAATAATTGCACTTTTAACACATTTTATCAAGATATATGTTGTAGCGATCATCAAATTCATCGTTTAAGACATTTTCGACCATTTCAATTTAACACGAGATACAATTGTATCGTTATAAACAGCGATAAGTCAACTCAAAATAGCATAAATAATATTTCGAAGTCTAGGTGGCAATATAACGAGTATGGGCGAATATGCGTCGATCGGTTTTTTATTTTTCTAAACTATGTCAAGCACCTTGTTCAAAAAACACTTAACCATAATCGAATAGATTCGCTGCAGGTAAAAGCGTCGCACACAGTACTTTACGCAAATGGATTAAGATTTCTGAGGGAAACAATGTTTCTATGCGAGAAGAAGATAATATAAACTCGTAATTCACTCAGTAACTCGGTATTTTATTTTATTGTTTTTTTTTTGGTCTGGGAAACAACTGTACACTTAAGTGAGTTGAATGTCGTTTTAGTACGTTGAACCAACCTCGAGGGCCCGCAAGCATACAAAGTGTCATTCTTGATGTCACAAAAGACAAAATACACTATTATTGCCACGATACAGGAAGAAGGGTATCATTTTTTTTTTTTTCATAATTTCCCAGCTCAAAAAAAAGTAAAGCCCGTTTAAACCGTAACTCAAGTAAGTAACTTGCCACTGTCAAATCCACGCAGATTTGACATGTCTATGAGACCGATCAAAGTTTCTCAACATACCGAGGGTATTTTTTCCTTTTTGAAAGTCCAAAGTTTTGAAAAAGTTACATTGAGCTTACAGTAACAACTTGGAAGAAGGTGAAAATAAATTACACTCATTCCTTGTTCTACATTAATAATACCGTCCTCGTGTGACCCATCGTAATATGCTTGCTTAAAATAGTATTTTCTTTTTATATTAAGAATTGTGCAAAAACGGATTTACACGGTTATTGGGCCTTATTTTAATATTTATATAAATTTATAAGTAATAAGTTAATGATTTACCATCCGAAGTAATATGTTTCAGTTGTCAGCGTTTTATTTATTCTTGCTATTTTTTGTTAAACCAAAACTTTGTTAGGATGTGTATTGTGTATAGTTATTAATTACCATTATATTATATTCTTTGGCTGCGGGGGGTTAAAAAAAATTACCTATCCGGTCAACGTTTGAAAAAGTGATGTAAAAATCAGTAAAGGTATAATATGTAGTTGATCTGCTGCAGGTACACATGACCCGTCTGTTGTTTTTGGTTATTACTATTATTATATTTTTATTTTTTTGTATTTCGTATTTTGATTAATGAAATATCGAAGTGGCATGCACACACGCGTGCTATACTATACACAGACAATAATAACAAAAAAAAATCATCCAACGCAGATGAGTACAGTTTTGTTCCCCTGCAGTGACGTTAAGTATGATAAAACCTATTGATTCTAAAAACGTAACATATCGACATGATCAGTGAGTTATAGTTAACATTTTTTTCCTCGTCCGGCCAAATTTTGTTTGATCTACCCATGTATCTACTCGTATAGCGAAGCACAAACTATTTTTATAATGATTATAAAATGTACAATACAAGAGATAATATAACGGGACTTTTGAAACGATTCCACATTGACTATAAATAAATACAAAAATACTATTATAATATATTGTGACTTTCATTTCGTCGTTCATTATATTTTGGTAATAGTTGGAGAGATTTAAAAAAGCACGTGCACACAGTCTGTGTGATCACGGTGTATTGCATAGAACACGAAAAACATTTTTGGCACTTGTCTCGCACTCCCTTATCACACACCGTTTCCGAAAAACGAGAAACGACCTATATTTTTTTTGTACGCTACACGTACCAAACTATTCAAATAATTCATTTTCGTAATTATTATTTCGTTCTGGGATACAAAAAATACTCTACACATGATATATTCATATAAACATAAAATTAAATTTTTTTTTTATTTATTACTTAATATGCATTAAATATCAAACTGTATAGTGGTTCTAATTTAATTTCAAACGTGATTTTGAAAATAAATATGTACAATACGGCTAATATTAAAACAAGTTACCTATACACAACGTTTTAACGTTTGATTGGAAGTAATTGACGGTGGATGGAATAAATTGGAAGAGATATATTTTGATCATTTTGTACACAATAGGTTTAAGGTTGACTGTGGATCTGAGCGATATGTTTGATTTGATTTAGTAATTTTATACTAAATATTTTAAGAGTTAAAATTATTAATATAAATTGTTTGTAATATAAACAAGTTTTACGAAATATTAGTATTATTATTGCCCTATCGGGATGTTGAAAATAACAAAATTGGTGACCAAATGTGTTATGAATTTTTTGGGTGAAATTTGGTTCTGGTGCCAAAACGATTTACGCCCTTTTACAATTCACCGTTACGTTAATTTCCAAAGACCGCTATCTAATGGGTTATGTGGCAACCAAAGAATAGGGTACAATACCTAGCATTGAAATGTCAAATATACTGGTTTGTTAATGGTAATAATTGATCGTTATATGCTATAGGGTGTTAAATATTAGTTTGGAATATCATAAAATGATAAGTTCACAACACTTATAAGAGACATAAAAATAAAATGCCATTTTGTCCAAATGAGTTGAACGTCATCACACAGAATTATTAAATATGATCTTTACTTATTTGAGGATCAACTTATTGTCTTCTGCACATTAGTTTTTTTTTTCTATTTATTCACTTTTAAAATTGTTATAAAGAGCAAATTGTATATTATCTTAAAAGATTTTTGATCGTTTTCTCAAGAAATGTATTGATTTTCAGTAAATATGTATTTTTTATTCGCTAGACATTTTTCTCGTTGTAAAAATGCTTCAATATTTCACAAAAAAAAAAAAAATACATACACGGATAGGGAATTTCATCTCTATACCTCCTAAAAGTTATTTTCTGAATTCCATTACTTCATCAAACGTAAGAAATGGATGCGAGAAAGGTAGGTTTTAACAAATTCGATTTAAGTTTTTTCTTATAAAATATTTTGTTGCAACTCTGAGGATATTATGGAAATTTAAAATTCTATAAACATATGATTAACATTTGACACTAAGATACATTAAAACAACTTTAAACTAGAATCGCTTATCGAATGCGGTGATATATTATTGCGTCCCAAATTTCAAACGTATTATAAATACATCACTATACCACGCAAAGGTAATCTAAGCAATTTGTGTCCTCGATACCCGGCTTATATGTCTCCTAGACGGATTTTCCAATTTAAAAATGCAAATATTTCCTGTAAAACTTTATTACATATGTGTAATTGCTAATTTTGTTTTTTAAAGTATGAAAATTCAAATTAACTTGTTGTGTTTTCAGATAATTCTTACGTTTTTTTAACCAAATGCATATATTATAAATAGGATGTCCCCTAAAGATTTATTATTTTACGTGGTCTGAGTAAGGCAAATTCCATTACTCCATCACTTTAAATAGTAAATACTCATGGGATCTGTATATAATATTATATATTATATTATTGTATATATATTCCTTATAATATAATATAATATATTATGTCATACAAATGTGAGTATTTGTGTGCGTCTGTATAGTATTCAATGTTATGATTTTAATAAAAAGCCATTTGCGAAACAATCAATTTAATATCTACAATGACTAGAAAAATAAATTCGAAATATATTAAAACAACATGCTTCGTTTATTTAATGAAAAGAAGCCAAAAATAAATATTTTTTATGAAAAAACATTTTTTGTTTTCTTTAAAATCTTAAAAAAAAATGTTTTAACTCACTTTTATTTAAATATCGGTAGTAATTTATCATCAGAAATTTAATATTATATTATCTAGGCAATTGTTTTAAAATAAATTATTTTTCTGAATGGAATTCTAGGTTATTATTTAAAACTACTGTGTCTATAATTATAGTATAGTATATTCATCATCGAACAACTTATGTATATTATCAGATTTTGTTTGATGTTTGTAAAACCCTTCGCGTAGATGCACATAAATTATGAGCTTTAATTGTTCACAATAGTTATGTAACCTCAATATAATATTGAATTAACTTTGTTGTGATTATCTCCTTAATAAACAACGAGTGAAAAATAATGAATGATGCAGTTTTACACCATGAATACTGATAGTCAATTGCAATTTATTACTAATTGATTATGGTTTTGCCTTGGAGCTATAAATATACAACGCATAGAAGGTAAAACATCAAGCATTGTATTATGTAGGTCACGTTATACCAAAGTGACACAAACATTAGATATTTATAATAAGAATATTAATTTTAACGGATTGCTGCATAAATAATAATTACGAGTTTCTGAGATGATATGCATTTCTAATGTAGACCGTTAATATTTGTATACATATTTATTGAAATAACTTGTAAAGCATTTGTTTGGTTATGATTCAAGCTAGTTTTTATTAGTAATTGTTATAGTATTTATGTGTAAATTTTTAGTTTGAAATAGCTGTCCCAATATAGTATAAAATCAAAAAATTATTATGATCTAAAATTTATCTATTAGTATTATAAATTATAATTATCTTTTTGTGCGAGTCATAGAAAATTATATTTTATACACAAATATATATTTAGAAAAAAAAAATGTAATTACGTTGAAGTTAAAAACATTATCTAACATTTAACAATTTTTTATCTGTAATTTATATAATATTTAATGCATTACTTAAATGGGTTTGAATAAAAAAAATATATATAATAAACGACGTGGTTTTTGATAGTGAAAGTGTGAGACCATGTTAGGCTTAAGTTGTTGAAAAATAACACGACGACGTGACAAGAGGGTGATAATGCGACCCAACTGTTTTTCTCCACTGAATTATATTGACAATCTTTTTATTTCCGTTAACTCTGTTTGTGTAAAAAGAGAAGCCATGACATGAAACAAACGGTTGACGCTGCCAAAACGTTATGCGTGTTGTAATAGTCTAAAACTCGTAATGAGACAATTAGAAACTATAATATTTTTTTTCTTGATTGGGTGGATAAATTTGTTTGGTCAACATTTTAATTTTGAACGATTTAGACTCTAATAAGTAATAATATTTATAGCAACTTATGATGACCGTAGTTATACTATTCTGTTTATGAATTTGTTATTATCGTGTGCTTTTTTGTTTTAAATTTGTAAATTATTTTAGAAATATATATTCCAATTATAAAAACATTTTTTTCGGATCTGGAGAATGCAACGAGATATCTTATAACCTATCATAAGGTTTTTTCAAATCACGTTATCTCCAGCATACTCATAGTATTAAGTTATACATTCCGAGTGAAAACAGAAATCAGTTTAGTACTTCGTTGACTCAATGATAAAATTATTAAGATTTATTTGGGAATGCAAAATTATTGCAATTAATTTAATACAATTAGTAAAACTGTTCTGGCGGTTACTTTAATTTAACAAAGATTATTTTTATAAATACCGTCTCTTGTTACAATTGTATACAACAAATGCATGTACGGCGTACGAAACGTGGAGATTATAACATACAAAAGAAAGAAATCGCCTATATACAAAATAATTATAATAATATATAATGTACACAAATAGGTAGGTAGTATACTTGGTACTTCAGCAACATTACGGTTGTTATTGTTTACAAGTTGTTACGACCGTAAAGTTGTCTATTTCATTGTCACATATTGTGTTATACACGCGGAGTTGTATTGTGTAATAGGATAACAAAATAAAATTTAAAAATATTATAGCACTTTAGAATATATGATGTTTATTTATTATTTACGCCATGGCGTAAGCGAGCTACACCAGTCCTTGTTTTTCTAACGAAATAACTTTCAATCGGAGTAAAATATGCAAGATCATGTGATAGACGATAGTTCATATTGTTTAGACGAAATCAAATTTCGACGGAAGCACATAGTGATCATCATTGACATTAACACTTTCTAAAAAAAAATAGGTCCTCGATAAAAACTGTTTAAGATATTTTCCAATTGTTTGCTGAGTTAATAACAATGTTGACGAAACATGGTGGGACAACGAACCTAATCAATCGTTTAATCTAGTCTGTTCCGGCGTGTCGTGTAGGCAATTTAGCTACGTCGGTGCCTAGGTGACTAAAAAGTCGTACGAAACTCGGCCGGGAAACTAAAACACGTCGATACCACGGTCGTAGTAATGAAAATGCAAGACGCGTAAAATTGTTCACCCTGTCGTGGTAACTACGACCAACATCGATAACCGTAGGTATCCGTAGGTATACGAGTAGGTATATGTTTGCAACGACTTACCTGGTATCAGTTCGTGGGGCAGTTGGCGGCGAAATGACGATATCCAATCTCGTGGATGGGAAACGGAAAACGAAAACGGTAATACGATCGGCGACCTCCGAAACGGACCGCAACGCACACGCGTACCGACGGCACTAGAAGTAGTTGGATTTCTCTCTCTCGATATTTAACACTGTGTATATCATATAAATTATTATTAATCAACTGTCTTCGTTCGCGACGCGAGACACTCGAAGGCGGGGTTGGCGACGGCGACGGCGACGGCGGTCACGAAAAATGAACGCGATAATGATAATATGCCGAAACGAAAAAAAAAAACACGAAATCACGTGAACGTGTATGCCGCAAATCGTCGGGCGGCGGTTACGACGGACGGCACATCGAACGACGGTCATCAGCAGTCGTCTAGCGTACCCGGCACACTGACGACGGTGGGCGGAGAACGGTCGCGGAGAGCGGCGCGTTGCGGCGGCGGTCTCGCAGGGGTGGCGACGGCGGATAGAGAGCGCGCCCGAGTTGTGCTCGTCGTATATTATAACGACGATAATAGTAATAACGCGAGATAGAACACACGAGTCTTGGCGACGACAGCCGACCGCCCTGGCCCGGACGACGTGTGCACACGGTTTGGGCACCGCGTTTTCCGCTGTTAATTATTTTGATTGTTACACCTACCGTGATTGTGGTTCATGGTTCATAACCGTGTCGTTACTCTGCAGCAGGTCCGAGGTATAGGGTCGTGGAGACGTATTCGGCTTCTCCGCGGCGTTTGAGCGTAGAACGTTTATTATGCGTAAGAATAAAATATGCGGTCACAATAGTAATACAACTATTATAGGGTCTAACTATACAAAGACTATAGTAATAGTAATAGTAATAGTAATAATAATAGTAATAGTAATAGTAATAATAAAATATTGGCGTATGTGAGAATGCTTCCAACGCGACGAACGAATTGTCACACTGTTTTTCCTAACTATAGATATTTCAACGCGGTTCGTTGTACAGAGTAAAAATTGATAATCACGAAATAACCAGCCACTAAATTTTCATTTAATATTATATTTTGCTCATCCGAATACTTTGTAATGATGACCTATCATCTAGTGATAGTACCAGATGACTAAAAAGTCATCTAGACAAAAATAAAGACAACACCAAATTGTATCTAAAATATAATTAAAAGATAAACAAATCAAATTAATCTAACTAATAGGTAGATGAAAGATAAAAATAATTGATCAAAATAAATTTAAAATAATTATTAATTACATTGTTGGATTAAATAAAAACTTATCCATTTTTATAAATTTCAGTTATTTGATTTAACACTTATGCCGTGTTACGTACTCATTCGACAAAAGTGAAAAGACTCATCATCAATCAACTATAGTTCCACTAAGAATCAGTTGTATCACGTTGATTGAATTAAAGGAATAATAAATCGAATAAGATAAAGAGTATGGAAAATTGTCTAATTTCAAAATAATAATAATTTCAAAGAATACATCATAATTCCTAATATCCTATAGTAAAACATACACAAATACACATCATAATTTACAACACACTACAACATTGAAGAAATATCGTATGGCGTAATATCATACGATTTGTCGGTGATTAGTGATAACTATTAACTAGCCATTTCTTTATATCACTCATATTCTAATAAATATTATAGTGTAAGTATATTATACTTAATATTATATTGAATTGAAAAACATTAATTTAACGCCAGTCTTGAGTGTGTGACATATAACGAACTAAAAACAGTACTTCATTACCACTAAGCCTAAAGAGTAGAATGTATAAACATTAAACACTATACTAAATATTTTTAGCTCTTGACCATAACATAATATTTTACTTGAAAGATACGATGCGCCTGAGACAAAGGTAACAAAATGAAAAATGTTCGGAAAATTCAGGTTTTTTTTATATAAAAAAATGTATCTCTTGAAGTTATTTAGATAAGGGAAATATTTAGTTACTTTGTATTTATTTATCTAGTTAAGATTAAAGATAAATAGTTATTTATCTAGATAAGTCCCAACACCGGACCTATCATTGTTCCACTTCAAATGACTTAAAATGAATTAGTAACTATTTTTTTACAAATAATTTGTAGCTAAATTGTCTACAATTGAGTAACCGATAACAAATAATATTTATATATTTAAATTTTATTCCGTTTCAAAACACTTTCCATATCCGTTGGTTTTTAAAAGAAAATCATTGAGAAAATAATTTTTATAATTTTCTATCTTTGTTTGATAAAAATAATATTTTCGTTTTGAGTCACGTATTATTTTTTTTTTTTTATATTTAGAATGAATAATTTAATTATTAATAATGATCCTTAAGTGAAGAAACAAATTAACAAAATGTACAGTGTAACCAACATGTTTGATTGACAGACATTTCTGTCTTATACAGAATACTACTATAGATAATATGAAAATCTAAGAAAATTTTTTTTTAAATAATAATAACGCGGCTTTTATACAACGAGTAGTACGCTATGACTCAAATACGAAATCGACTTAACAAATGAAAAAAAAAATGTGTTTTTGGTTCTATGATTCTGGACGTTCATGGTATTGCAGCAAGTTGTGCCTTCTCAATGAACGGAGTATCGGAGTAACCAAGTATTTGTTTTTTTATCTTGAAGTTTTCAATCACGATGAAAATATAACTGTATAATTAAATACACACATAGTTGTTAAAAACGTCAGTGGAATGAAACTCAAAAGTAAAACTATATTTATTGCCTACTGTAAAAAATCCATAACAATTGAGAATATTATTTTTTAATCAATAGGCCGATTAAATGTAATATCAATGACGACGATTTAACGGTCCCGATCGATTGGTTTATCGAATGGTATTATCAGTGACACGAAAAGGGATAATATGAACATGAATACGATGCTAAACAAACACAGCACAAATGGATGTAATTGAATTATTTCCGAAATAAGCACAATCCTTCTCCGAAATCTGCTTGCTGTCGAAAAATCAATTACAAATTTATTGCACGGGGATACTTGGAGTAAGATTAACTGTGTGTAATAATGTAATCAGTTCGTGCATAAGATTCCGACAACTACTGAACATGACCAAAGGTTGCCCACCTTAATAAAAATAATTAACTCAAGTAGAGCCAAGTCAAGCGAACACAAGATCGATAAGTTAAAAGTAAATAAGTAACGAATCATAAATTTAACTCGATAAATGTAACGTTATTATGGAAAAAAGTAATAACATATCTAAATTTAAAATAAGTAAACAATTTTTTTAAATTTGTATGTAGATGACATAAAGAGTGGCTGTGTTTTTTTTTAATTTTCGGGATTACATAAACACTTATTTTATTGAACTTCCATCGTATAATGTACACTGTACAGTGTATTAAAATATTAAACACCTATTTTACATTACACGGTAATAAATACTTAAGCTATATAGACTCTCAATTAATAATTTAAAAAATATTAATTGTCTTATATCAAATAGTAATTTAACTAATTTAAGGGATTATAATATTAATCTACTAAAATATATCTAAAACAAAATTATTTTATGAAGAATAAAAATAGAAATATGTGTATTATTTTAGTATTGGATTATTATTATTTATCATCAATTAATAAATGTTAATCATTTAAGTATAAAACCATAAAAATAAACATTTCCAAACAATGATCAAAATTGATGGATTATTTTTAAATCAACTCAGAAAAACTAACTTATTTAAACTTCAATTAAACAAGTTAAGTTTATAAGTTGATTAGAAAATTACCTAGTTAATTTAAAAAGTTTAAAAAATCTAGTCAATTTTTGATACGTCGTCCTGCATTTGTTGCGCATGCCTAGAAATCGATTTCAGATAAAGAGAAACGCTGAATTTCGACAATATTGTCGATACCGACTAGACTGTATATTTAATTCGAGACTGATTTTTTAGCTCAGTGAGGGTGGCATATAGTAGCGGTGTTGAGTGTGACAGTTGAGCGTCGTTGACAATTATAATAATAGGATCGCACACACGTCTGGGCGTGGGTTCGTACAACGTTTCTGATGGAGTAATTCTGGTCAATATTTTTGTCGAAAATACGTACTCTCGCTTAAGTATGTTTGCAGTTTTTCATTTTTTTTTTTTTATGGTTTTCTCGTATAATACCTCTCGGAGTACAATCTGTATCCACTTCGTAATCTATATAGATGTGCTAAATGAAACATTTGGAGCACTTTTACCACTCTAAAAGTTTTTTACCGAAAAAATAAACACATCGTTGTGAGACAAATAGCTTCGTCACTCCGCTCGGAATACAAAACAACGTGCGTACACTTTTCGTCTGTAAAGTACACACACTATAGAAAATAGTCGGCCATTATAGGAAGTAACTTTCCATTTTGTTCTCTTTCTCGTATTCATCCTTTTATATCAATGATATATTTATTGATTGCCAACACGATGGATATAAATACACAATACCTCCGACTGTGGCTGATCAACCGACCAAATGATTACAGCAGAATCGTGTTATACGTATTAAGTGCCACCGGGAAAATCTAAGTACACATCACATGGCACAAAAATATTATAATATATGTTATGCACAGGCACAGTTGTTTATATAAAACCAGATAGTGCACTTTCCATAAACCATAAAGTGAGAACAAAAAGTATTCCAACTCGGGAACAGTAAGTTGTGTGCAGAATGGATAAAATTATTTTATTTTTCTAAAATATATAAAATATATGTTTCTTTTTTTTCAGTCATTGTAGGTAAACAGTACTTTGAATCACGGTTAACGATAATAAACTAGATAAATAACTAACGATAAGATAATATGAATTTATTGCTTTAAGTAATCGTACCAAAAACTTTGCTTTTATAACAAATACAATTATGTAGAAAAAATGCACTAGGTTAATGAGAACATAATATATAATCATTATTACACCAAAACAATGCAAACCATTTGCTACTAATATAACACTTAATATAATTTACTCAAAGCGGTGACGATCCAAGAGCTAAATGTTCATTCGGCCAATATAATATTATTATTTACAATACTGAAAACTCTGCGATTAAATGTATTATATATGCTCTGATGGAGCTATGGCAATCGGTCGTACGCGTGGTGAATATAAAAAAATTACGGCCTTTACCCTTTTTTTCGTCGAACTAGCGCTTGATGATAATAACCAAGAATTCTTTAATAACTCTATTCTGCTCCACACAATTGTGGTCATCAAAAACCACCACGACAAAATGAATGATTCGCCTCAGCGCCATAAATGTCAACTATACGGTCACGATCGTAATTACTGCCATTACTAAAAAAATGTAAAATGTTGTGAAGATCATCTTACCGTGCGTTTTACTTAAGATTGCAGCCACCCGGCTAAATGCTCTCTATGATAAGTTTGGATTAGGATCATTCAGCCTCTTAGAAAGGATGTCCTCCTCGTAAGAAATGGGTAGAATCAAAAACAAAACCAAACATTGCAAATCTTCAATCTCGAGAGCCACGCACTTGTCGTCACAACACTAAACCTACTGCTTGCCCAAAATCGTATGCTAACATAGCCACAGCTCAACCGTCAAAAAATAATTCCGAGACAATATCCAGCTTGCTTCCTTGCCAAATTCAAAATCTTATTAAATCCTCTACTTCCCCTTTTCGCCGTCCTTATAAATAAACTCTCAATATATTCCCCATAATCTATATACAATACCTTATACCTTTATCCATATCATATTCTTTATGTAACTCGTACATTTATATAACATTATCTGTATAATACTTCTATATTAATATTTATAAAAATGTATTTAATTATTCTAAACAAACAACTTATTCCATAGTTTCGAATTCATTCTCACCTTATTCACTAAATTTACAATATTTTTTATAAAATTTGTTATCTGTAACTTGTACATTTTAATGGGTCTTTGGTCCATAGTATGAATCTACTATTTTATAACTATCTGAATTATTACTTTTCATTATTATTATTTCAAAATATATATTCGATGCACATTTTTACTATTTATATTGTTTATATAATAAATGTTGACCTATCATAGTTTAAATTGGAAGCTAATAAAAAAAAAATTTTAAAAAGTACAAGCCATTTAAGTTTAAAATTCCAGGGAAACGAGTTAATATTTTCAGTGATTTAATACACAGCTCGCTGAAGATATATATATATATTACAGACTACCTACCCATACTATAAATCATAAATTTCATAATTTGGCGAAATAACACTAAGTAAGTAAGTTACTGCTTAATTCATATCAAAATTTAAATATTTAAAGATTCCACGATGACGAAGTGAAGATTTTTTTCGGGCAAACACAAAATAATCAGAAAAATGTACATAAAATCACATGAATTCTGGTTGTTTTTGTTCTTTAAATTAAAACTGTTTTGTATGAAAACGTATTTAAAGGCATAGAATAAAAAGAAATGTACGCAGTTTTATTACGAAAAATAAATAATATTATTAAAACAAAATAATAATGAACATAAAAAAAATTGTAAAACCTTAATTATTATATTATGTAAGAGCAGTATAAAAAAAAATCAAATAAATTATTAACCCACAACAGAATGTTGCATCCAAAGCAATAGAATAACAAGCTGACGCCACGGAAAACTACAACTGTGATACCATCATTAAAAGTGATTCCACGAGCTCAATAAAAATAGTTGTAAATAAAACTAACACCAATAACTTTGGCCGAAAATACAAGACCGTTCCTGGAATTCAACGAGTGGAATAAATATATACACTCGGAGTGTGTAAAGGACCCAACTAACACGTATTACATAGTGATGTGCATAAAAACGGAAAAATAGAAACGCAATGAACACAATCCAATCAAATGGAAAAAAACAAGACATAACTCAAAGATATGTTCGTAATAAATGGCATTGGGGAAAAAAACACGAATTTTGACAATTGGCCGGAGAAAACTTAATCTGAACAAAAAAAAGAAAAAATAATAATAATTCACCATGAACCTACAAACTCACAAAATAAAAAATAATTTTGAGAAGGTGTATTAAAAAACAAAAATCGAACAGAGAGACTGGAAAATCAACTAAAGATTAAACACCTCCATATAGTATATACCTAACCTATAAGCTACCTATATAATATTACATGGTACATAGACGTGGCCAAACGGTGTAACAATTTTTGTTTCGTATTAATGATTTTAAGTGAAAACAGGTTTAAAAAAATATAATATATGAAAACCTCAATGAAAATAATTTCAAAAAGTTTTGACTGATTTATATAATACTAATAATAATATTATATTATAGTATTATAAGCACAGTTCTGAATATTAAAGATAGGTAAGTATCCGGTACGAAGCCAACAAAGAGCAGAATATATTTTTTTTTAAATGTTTTTTATTCCGTATTGAAATTAATATGTCCCAGGAAGTAACTTAAAAAAAATTTAATAAAATACTCTCCATTATATTTGTTTGTAAGCAATTTATAATGTTATTGCAAATAATGTTTATTGCTCGTTCAATTTCAATAACGATGTTATGCAAGCAAACGTTCTTCACGAGTGATCGATTCATAAATCATAACATTAAACCTTTTCTATATTCACATCAACAGTCGGAATATAATATGCGTAGTAAACTACATACAAAAGTTGTATTTAGTTGTTAACCAACATTTAATAGTTATGACTATTATGACACTTTGTGTCATTACTTTAACATTGTTTGTGGGACCTACATCAAACGCACACCGAAATTATAGCTCTCCAAATTTAATGAAAAACGTGATTCAGAATTTTAATACAGTTCACTAACTTAAAATTAGCTACAACATGACACAGTTAATACGTTTGAAATGTGGTCATAATTTTGTGGGATAAATAATAATATTTGATAATATCAATTTAATTTTTATCGGTATTAAATTGTCATGCACAATTATTATAATATTTAGATATTATTAATAACATTAGAGGAGTGTTTCACACTTGATATTTTGTAATATCGTCTTTGGGTAATGGATATAGATGGAGAGCAACCTGGAGAGCTGACCAATAAATATTGTGAACATATTTAAGTTTGTAACGTATCTACGTATTTCGAAGACGTTTCAATTTAAACATCAAACAAACATGGGCGGTTCATATTGTCATTATTCAAACTTATAGACATCACACTCAATCATAATAATTATAACCTATCCGTGGTTATAATTTTAAATATTACAAACGTTGTCAAGAACGTGATGTCTCACAATATTATTATCATATTTTGAGATTATTAACTTAACCTATTCAAATAACCAACAAAATGACTTCGATATGTTTGCGATCGCCTTCGAATCTTGATTCTTGAGTTAATATGAACTTGATATAAACGACATGCATGAATTAATTCTAAAACAAAGGCCTTATACTGGTGTTGACAGCAATAAATATAATGTCTTGTGCAATGAAAGAGTCTAAAAAAACCACTTCGTTATTACAACCGCAATGAGCGAATTCACTTGGTTCCATTTTTGAAGTGACCTAATCAAAAATACTGTCAGATATGATTTATAATATTTGAACGAAATATTGAAATTGCGCTTGTGCCAGAAGGAACGTCAATTAAAATATTATTGTGCACGCCCCTCGAGTATTCACTATTTAAATATGTTTAAAAACGAGTGATTTTACGGAGAAAAAGGCATACAATTTCCCACTAAAGCACAAAAATATGAAGACGCACCCACAAAAAGTGAAAGAGAAAACCATAAATAACGAAAAAACATAATAAAATAAACAAATATAATTGTATGAAATAAATTGTACCGAGAAATAATAACGGTATAGCAACTAAAAATGTATTATCATAGCAGTTGATTGATTTTACTTAACTATAATACTATACTATACCCTCATTTTCCAAGTTTAGTGTTACTTGAGATTTTCGTTAATTTAATCGTTGGCTAGGTAAGATAACTGTATTTTACTCTACCTTCTCCTGTGAGTATAATATTATATGACATTTCGTAACAAATAAAACATTAAAAAAAAAACATTGAAGCCGCGGTAAAAAATATAATAAATATATCGATTGTTGGAAATTTCAGTTCATAATTATTTTTAAAATACGATATGTCGTACTTAAATTTTAAATATTATTTAAACTGCTGTTTGTTCTTTATAACCCTAGTTCTGTTTATACAAGATAAAACCTGACATATCAAATATGTAAAATATATCAAATATGATTGATACATTTGAATATTATCGTGTTTTCGTCGACAGTTCAAAGAAAACTGAAATTTATCAAACAGTAGCAAAATGAGTAGGTTTTTATGACTGTTGCCGGTTCAACCAATACGCCGAGATTCAGAGAACTGAACGTTTTGTTATGTTACCACAATCGTCACGACTGTCACACAGGCGATATAAGTGTGGAATTAAGTCCATCGCCGTCTTAGCGTAATCCAATGTAATTGTGCTAATAACCTAAATTTTGTGCTCAATGAAATATATATACCCTACATATACCGTGGTTGTTGTAAGCGTGTACAACAATAGCGTCCGTCTAGCAATGATTTAGAATTGGATTTTTTACAATGACAACGATAACTGCGAACGATTATGTTGTGTATAAATCATAATAATATAACTTACGGAATACGTACCAAATCCACCACTACATCCATTATGCAAATGAGTTCAGATTAACTATTTAACAGTTTGCTCTGAATTTGAACTGGGACCATTTGTATTTGAAGGATTGAGTGGTTTCCGATGGGAAATACTGCCAATGGAACATGACAACTACGGAACTATTTTATTATGATTAGACTACGGATTTCGAAGGCGTTTGATTTGTTTTCTACTATAGTTCGACATGAAGCATAATCTGCAACCGTGAATACCATTAATATAACCATTGATTATAAATGTATAACCATTGATTATTGATATTTTATAAATTATCAATTTATAATCAACAATGTAAAGTTGAATGAAATATTTACACATACCTTATCTTATTGAGATTGATTTGGTATCATTTTAGAACGCATACTATTTTTGGCTATTTTAAATGCTGTATAAGAGCTTAAATCAATTTTAGTGGATTAAATATGAAATACATTTTTAAAAAAACTTACAAGCAATCATTTTCTTTTTCTATTTATCAATAAGATTGAAATCGAATATCAATAAAATACTGTCTTGCAACATGAAATAGTCTAGAAAAAAGACCATTTTTTCGAGCAGTTCGACATATATAAATCTATTTTATTGTAATACCTACTCTAATAAATAGCATTTATTTTTATTTTAAAAATCAATCTTAAACCTCTTTTTATACATTTTTAGACCTTTATTGCTTTATCTTAAATGGTTTTTCTATAGCTACATTTTTTTAGTACTTCCAAATCTTTAGTATAATTATAATATAACATAAATATTCCGAGCTGTACTATTTGTTTGTAGTTATATTATACAAATTTAAATCTATGAATCAAATGTAGGTCCTCATCTAGTAAACAAAAATATTAGTTCTAAGCAAAACTCTATAATTTACCTATATCAATTATTCATATGTCAATTGTGTATACAATATACACAATAAATTTGACTTTGATTAACTTAATTTAAATTCAGATATATTATGATTAATCTATATGATCGATTTTCTTTTTAGTACACTACTACTGTAGATTATACTGTGATAATCTACGAATCTGAGCTAGAAAATATAATATTACCATGAGCCATGCGGTAGTTAAGAAACAACATGCCATGTTACATTTATGAAAAAGCCTATTTTATTTTAACAAAAAAAATGTATGAAAAGGATCCTATGGACGTACTAAAGTAAGCTATAATCCGTTCAGAATTGATCTTTAAATTCAAGTATTCATTTTTTTAACTATAAATATCTAGTATAGTCCACTATCCTACATTGAGGTGAGCAAAAAGAGGTGAGTGACAGACACTTGGTCTCTGGTTACACCCATCTTCCAATCTTTTTGATTGTGCAAAGTTTTAACCACATAATCCTTTTACAACTATTAAAAATAAAAACAGAATATAAGCACATAATATTTAAAACTGTAAAATTTATGCAGGTTCATAAACTTTAAGTATTTTAATTTTTATCTTTTATACAATTATGAATTCATTAGCACATATTTATTATGCACATAGTTTTGATTTTATTTTAAACAACAAACTTAACATATATTTATACTCGGTACACGAATAAATGTATACAATATTATAATTTTATAAATAAATCGTGATTAAGTAATGACCCCTCAAGTATTCAAAGTTGTAGAATAGAACAAAAAACAAATTTTATCAGACCTAGTTTCTATAAATGTGTGGGAACTTCTATTTAGTTTAAAATATACAAGTAAAAGTGTAAAATTCATTATAAATTATATAGAAAATAACTATGAAAATAATGTATACAGTTCTTGAGAAAACGCACCTTATTCAATATTAATTAAAATTAAAAGTTGCAATAATGAGAAAAAGTATTCATATCTTAACTACTTTGCTACTTTTATTTATTTCAGTGCATTTATAATTAAACGGCAAAGTCAAGAAGAAAAGAATTTACAGCTTTCTAAGTTTTTTATTCATATTATTGTGTTTACCAAAATATAATGAATATGTTGTTCATTATTCTTCTTAACAACTTGTACAAACATACCTAACCTATACCAAGGCAATTAGTGAAATGTACATTTTTTTAAATCTAGGTAATATCCAATAGTTTTCTTAATTGTAGATTATATAATGGTTTTTTTTCTATAAATAATCATTAATTATTGTAAACATATTAACTAAGTTGACATTTCATACATTTTTATTTATTTTTGGTGTTTTTCATATTCGGGTTTTGGTTTAGTATTGCTCCCAAGCTTTGTAGTATTTATAAGTTGGTCACGTAGTTGGTATATTGGCTGTTATTATAATGTGTTTGACTATTGTAAGTTCGAAGTACCTATCTTTTGTGGTCATTTGTTGTCGATAGCAATCCGTGACTGTGACCAATACAAAACATATGTGTTGTTGTTTATATTCTGTTCAAGTCATACTACAGAGTTAATAGTGAAGCGACCATCATCTGTATTTTGTTTCATAGTTGCCTTCAGCATAATTCGTTTCAATTAAACACATAGGCATTGAGTTAAAATCAACTGTAACTTGTTTTATATTTAGTTCAAATAAAAAATAAAAAATGTGTGTGAATGTATTATTTTATTAATTTGTTATAATACAATTAGTAATTAATAATTATACAGCAATTATGAAAGAGAGTTTGAAAAGTATATAATATATCGTATACTATTTACTAATAACTGTTTACTTTAAAATCGTTGGCAGGTCATTTTGAAAATAAATAAATATTTATAAATATAATTTAATGTATTATGCAAGGCATCCTATTGATAATATTTTGAATTTTACACTAAAGTGACTTACTAGTAAACCACTTTCAAAAATTAGAACATCAAATGAATACTGCACAATAAAACTGAAATGTACTGTTTACTTTAAAATATGTAAATATCGTTATTTATGTAACGACTATCGTAAAATAGAATGATTGAACATCGTAATAGTAATTGAAAAGTAATTGGAGTAAAAAAAATGTATTTTTCATTGAAAGTCTCTGGTAAAGATTTGTTACTCACACATATTTGTTATTATAGCGACGACATAGTTATTTATACTTTTCCATTATGTAATTTATTAGATACATTAAATCTCATAAAGAAATAAATACAAGGTTAAGAATAATGGATTTAAAAATTTTTCGATAATTGATTAAAAGTTCTAAGTGGTTATTTTTTTTCCTATATCATCCCCGGATAAGTCTCCAGTGCACCCGAATCTAAAAGCAATTTCAAGATGACACACTTAATAAATGTTCGCAGTTTGTCAATGACCTGTCTTCCGGAAGACAATTTTGTTAAGCAACGTACCAATATTTTTTCTATAATATAACTGGTCTAGAAAAAGGTGCTAGTGCTTAATTTATTTTTCATATTTTATTAATATCGTAACTGTAACTCTCGTATTTATATGATAAATGGTCATCACTCTTATATAAAATATATTCAAATAAGAAATGCAGCATTAAAAATTATGGATGCATGGAATCAGTAGTAATATGATAAATTAAAATTTATAAAAACTGAATGGAGTTGTTATTTATTTAAATAATAGTTGTAAGTATATAAAATAATCAATCACAATGTATTAGATAGGTAAATATGATCATACTACTTTTCCATTGTATAATTTTTATATTTAATAGCGTTAAAATAGTTTCAATACCTAGCTAAATAAAAATTTATTGTCTGCAACAATTAATACCTACTAGAACTGCAGGCAATTAAAATGTACAACAGAACTTACCTAATAATAAATATTATTTTTTGATGAAAATCATATCTAATAAAATGTTTACAGAACAAAAATAATAAAAAACACCACGTTTTCTAGACCTTATTAACAGATCGAAATATTAAAGATGGAATTACCAAACTAGCCAACTTCTTATTTCAAATATTGCCTTTTTTAGTAGATGAATCCACGTAGAGGACCAATTATCAACGGTTCACACAATAATATCACTATCCAAACGTTATTCATATTTAAATGAAGCGTTGAAAAAATGTAAATCAGTTTAAGCAATTATTTTAATAAGTATATAATGTAATAAGTGATAATTTAAATTAATTGTTAATTGTTCATCCCTTGTTGCTATGGGTCTTGAATAATAATAATTAAAAAAAAATGTTCCGTCCTTTTCCGTAAATAAGTTTCATATGATTGTTTTTCACTCAGCATAATGTTATTCTTCAAAGTGAATAGTGTCTTCCTTGGTGAAGTAAATTCGAGTATCAATCTTCTCACAAAATGGATTCTGAAAACCAATTTCGGACAAACTGCTAGAAACATCTTCGCGTTTGTCGCATATCAAACGATCTGCACCACAAACTGTAAGAATGCTTAATCGAACAGGGCCTAAAACAAGGATCAAACACTTAAATACGCGTGTGAAGTATATACAGATTGTTTCACCAAGCATGATCACCCCTTTTTTTCTCCGATGATTTAGTTATTCAGTATCTGATTTTTGGAATTTTGAAATATACTTTAGAAAACTTTCTTTTAAATTCTTGAGATTGTTTGTACAACTTAAGAGTTCTCTGTAAATGTGCAAACTTCTGTTTTTCAAATGAGAACACCCCTTTTAAATTTTAAAAGTGGATAATTTTTCTGAACATTTTGACGTTGCAGGATCAACATTTATATTACTAGTTTTTGAGTTATTTAAATTTGTATTGTGAGAATAAAAGGTTCATGGTAATGGGCTTATAACATGTGGGGATACAATGGTATTTTTAACATTTTACTAACTAATAGTAATAATTTTTAAACATGTCCCAAGTAAAATAAATACGAGATCCAATTTTTCATCCAGCTTATTTGTTTATAAAATCATTTTTAAGGACTATTATTCTTAGTGCACACATTTTAACAAATAAGAAACCAATCATTCGAATTTTGAATAAGGTACATCAACATTTACAAAAAAATGATCAACTAAATAATTATTTACAGTAAAAGGGGGGGGGGGTCATATGAAAAAATAGAATATTTATAAATATAGAACACTTTAAGTAGAATACAAAAATTCAAGAATTTTAAAATAATATTTTATTATAATATGGCCTTTGAGTATAAATAAAAATTCTAAAAATCAGAATTTAAATCAATTCATTATTAAGGGAAAAAATGTGTGTGATCATGGTATGTGAATCAATCTGTTTATATTTTTATAATAAATATATATTTATAATTTACGTAGGTACATAATATGAACATTCCTGCAGCTACGGTGACTAAAATAAAACGAATGAGCGGGGTGGGTCGTGAGTGTGGTTAGAGGGTGGAAAGTCAAAACTTTTCATTTTTTTCACACCGCGGCTGTGGGGAATATTCTGTTAGTTTTAACGGCTGGCATTGCCACCGTTTGATCACACGCACGTGCATGAAATATTATATTATAGAGCTAAATAATATTATATTATGTGCTGTTCGTGTATTTTATTGCATAAAACGCATTTCGGTATTTCAGATCAATCGTTCCAAGATAACGCAACATGTCCACGACGTTTTTAAAATGCGATTTTCAAAGCGCCAGCGTAAAATTTATCATTCAGTAATGTTCGCCCTTAACGACAACTTAATTGCCCATTTTTCCAAAAGCCGATCTCACGGTAGATGAGATATTATTGCGTATATTATACGACGACAACGATGATGTCACGGTAGGTTTTTTCCACCCGTTTTTCTTCTCTCCCGTTCGCCCCTCTCGCCGAGGCCGTCTCCGTTCTGTCTTGCTTATTTTCCAGTTAGAGAAAACTATTTTTTTTTCACGTGCCACGTAAAATATAACGCTGACATTACCCCTGCGTGTTATTCGAATCCATTAATATTTATGAGTTATAATTCACGTGCGCCTCGTAAAAGCGGAGGTCTTTTAAAACTATTCCGTCGCATGATATTGAGTCCTTCTCTCGTGGTATACGGCGACGACAAAACCTACGGAACCTTATCCATTATTAATGGCCACCAGGATATGTGATATTTAGAAACTGTATGCTAAAGGTACCGGAGGAGATAAGTTTCTTTAATGACGAACATTTTGTTCTTTCCGAGGTGTTTGATTTCTATCGGGTTCGAAACAGCAGACGAGGGTCTAAAAGTGTGTCCCACTCGAATCGCAAAATGTTAACATTTTTGTTCATAATTTAAAAATATAAAAGTCTTTGCATGAAAATTTCTCAAACAACAACAAAATTCACTATATAAAATTCTTTCTATTATATATAAAAACCTGACATGCCTTTAACTGTTTATATATAGGTCTACATAATATATTTATATATATATATATATATACATAAATGTGTTTTTTTAGATCATACTGAATGGAAAAAAAATGTATCGTAAAAAATAAACGTATTAAAACTTTACCTCGATATATAATATAATAGCGTGGGTAAGGAATTTTATAATTTTTTTTAACAATCCCAAGCGCTTGTTGTAACAACAATTATTTTATCATTGATATTTTTATATTTTTAAAAAAAGATAAGTACCTAAACATCAATAATAATTACTTAAAATATAATTAGATAACTATAGACTTTTAATATTAGGAAAATAATATATCTTGTAAACATATAAAAAAAATTCTTATTTTATATAATTTTTAATTGGATTTACAATTGGACCCGATAGGTCCGACCCGGAGAGTTGCTCAAACAGAGATTTTAAGATTTAAGAAGAAAATATTTGTTTATAAACGATTGCTATTGGTTATGGGAGAGATATAAATATATTTAGTAGAAATGGTTATTTTTTTTTTTATTTCTTGGTTGCCTACAGTGGTTCATAGGGCAAATTAGGTATAAGCATGCATACAATTGAATTTTCGCACATTGCCTACCAAGGTGGCTGAGTTGCACTTATAGCCGCTCATCGGCGTGTCCGCAATCAAAATAAATATAAAACATATTATTATTTCAATAATGCATAGCAGGTAGGCATGATAATATACTGCTCGTATTATCACTATCGAGTCTCATATAGAGTTGGCATATTTAACGGGCAAAACAGTGCACGGCATCAGATAGTATTATATAACTGTTAGTGTTATTGGAGAAATAAACTATATATTATTATATTATTAAAAAATTATTATCATTTGTAAATAAATTATAAAAATGATCAACTAATTATTTACTGCAGAAAAAATATCCAGTTTATTTTTCAGTTGAACATTAACGCATTCTTAACAGATTAACCATCTAACAGTTGTGTCTGAACATTCACTACTTATAATAGTATATTGGGTGATATTAATTGTCACCGTTCTTATGTATTCAATTTTTTTCAACCAGATTGACAAAGCAACAATATTGATATCTCGTTTTATTATCTAGTGGAAAACATTTAATTTTGATTAATAATTTTCTTAGTACAATGTCATGGTTTTATAAAGACTTAATTTAATACACATCATTGGCGTGCAATCGGAAGCATATTTTTTAACATCTGCCATGATCAAATCATTTTGGCTGAGCAACATTGTTTCGTTTTAAACTATTCATTTTAATTCTCCATCCAATATAAAAGTAAATTCATCTGGATTATTTAATTTTCTCTCCACTAACTTGATTCCGATTAATTACGTTTCTCCAACCCTCCTCATCTTTAATTCGTCAATGTGGCAAAACCACACACTCACCCTGGTCTTTGTACCTAAAAAAAATATTTATACGTATATAATATACATTACACTCATCCTGTAGTTTGATATATTCCTTTAAATGCAAATCGATTCGAAAAAAATATTTAAAAGTGCTATTGCAATACGAGATTCCGTTAGATAAAATACAGACACTGTATTTACTAGTTTAGTCATTGTGCTTACCCAATTGTTCCATTTACATAAACTTAAATGTAAAGAACATTATTAATTCAGATATTCATTGAAAGTCTTCACGATTATTATAATAATATGTAAGCACCTACTTTAGTCATTATTTGGATCCCAATATAATTGTGTTTTCTATCAGCCATCGGGTAGTATGTTCGATATTTCACTTTTCAAAATTGGAAATCGTGTTAATTTAATTTTATATTGTATAAATAAAAATATAAACTACCTACTCATGTTTTCCACTAAGTAGGTATTTTAAAAATATGCTTATAAATCATCAAATATTTTTTGTTAACCGGAAAAGTTATAAATTATCATAAAGATTATTGTAAAATACAACAAAAAATATTAGACATACCTTGGGAGTGAAGGGTACTTCATAGACTGTACGATGAGTAAAGCTACTACCAGAGTGGGTGTTATCTATTCTATTATATTTTAAAACGATTGTCTAAAATATATATAGATTGGAGCGTTTTTTTTTTATTTTGCTGTAAAATAAAAATGGCAATTGTGCAATTTTGACGTACCTCTACGGTTTTCCTTGAAGTAATTTGAAGTACTGTTTATTTCTGATTTTCAATTAAGGATAATTAGCTATGTATATTAGTATCGTCATAATATACTTATATTTTAGCATTTAAACTACCTTACTAAAAACCAAAAAATGATTCTTGATTAAAAAATAGACAACACCTTGTTACAACGTTTCCAAATTCAAATACCACATGTCATTCCACTTGAGCTCTTATAAATAAGTTTTAAATTTGCTAAACAACAATATTATGTTTCAAATATGTAAATCCAACCAAATTTCAATCATATGTCACCTATAACGTAATTATTTACACGTTCATCAAAAGCCAATGAAACTCCACCGATACGCTGTACAAATACTCCCACTTATCTATGCCTTACATACACGATAAATTAAGTATTATAGAACACTGTTAAATTGAAAATAATTCAGATTAATACGCTGATTTTTTTGAATACAAAGAAATGGAATAATTTGGAAATCGACATTTAAAAATTAAAAAAAGTTAGACTGTTGTGGGAACTTATCACTGAATTAATACTGGGAAGTTGAAAATTATTATTATAGTCTTAACGATCATTTGAACAGCTACCGCTAAAACGATACGAAAACTTTTCTTTTTTTCATAATGACATTCCACTTAGAGTTAACTATTATTTTTTAAAAATGATTTCGTCTGAATTTAATGTTATAATGTTATTTTGAAAGTAAGTTATTAATTTCCAATGATAAATCCAACCGTTAATGACTATGATTACGGTACAACAACTTTGGCTCCAAGTTCCCTGGAATTAAATATAAATAATCATTTATCATGCAAAGCTACTTTTGTGAATATTAAATATTTAATAATTATTATCAAACGTCATAACCTGACGTCGGGGACCGCAGTCACTGCTTTTGACATCACTGAGCGGAAAATGTGATACATTAAATTTATTGAAACTTCATGAACCAATATTGCGATGTATAATATAATATTTTATAACACACAAGTGTTTATAATAAAACGGATGGGTTGAAGAACCACAGTAATTTAAACTGGTATGTAATTTAGTTCATTTAGTTAATCAATATTATTATTTCATAGATCAAAATATGTATTGTTAGGAACTTTGGTATATCGAATCGTTGTTCAAAATGGGAAAAAACCATTAATATTGATTTTAAAAATTTATAAAAATTTACATTTTTTTCAACCTAAAACTCTTCGTTCAATTATATTAAATTGAAATTATAAATCATAAATTATAGTTAAAATGTTATACAAATACTAAATATAACTGGATACGAAAATACATCTAAATTTAGAAAAGATTGTTAATGAATAAAACATGCAAAATATATTTAACTCGGAACAGACATTATAATTATTTCAAATTTAAATAGTATTCTAATAATTGCATTTACATGCATCCGTAACACAATATCATACATAATATAACATGATACAACACAAACAAATTATTTCCATATTTTAGTTATCACATAACTTTAGCTTTTTGTAAATTATTGTTATTAATAACAAATTATGCTACCGAAATCGAATTAAGTCATCCAGCAACTAAATTCAGTTCTAACCAAATTACAAAGATAAGAACTATTTTGAACAATTTTACATTTTTTTTAAAGAAAAAAAGATTTGTTGAATGTTTGAACTAGTGAGATATATTATATTATTATCTAACGGATATTGTATCAATACAGCCATAATTATTCATGTGGGACAAATATCTCGATTTTTATGTGGTGGTGCATACAGAATGTTCTAAATTCAAAACTAAAAGAATTTTAACTATGGAAGGCGTTATTAGTTTATTACCAAAGTTCATGTTATATTGTATAGTCCAGGTTCGGTACTGTATCAAATGGCCACAAATCAGTTTAATAAATATTTGGAGCTGAGATTTGAAAACGGAACAAAATAGTAAGAGTAAAATATTAAAATTCCACGTAAACAAATTATGTGATAGAGCATAAGATAATATTTATTGAAGAAAGTATGAAAAATAAATATTATACTTAAAGGTTATACAAAGTTAAAAATAAAACCGAATCTATAATTTTTTTTTGGTATCAAAAATTGCAAACAAAAAACTATTTACGAGCAAAGTACAAAGCATACAATGTGTAAAACAAAATTTAAAATTTTTAGTGGTAAAATCTTGAACCACATTTATAATCGATTTATTTTGGGAATGAAATTCGTCAATATTCAAAATAATTATAATTGTATAGTCTTGATTATAGAAGGAATTGTACTAAAGTTACTTAGGATAATTTTTTAAAACAAAAATGTAAGTACTATTAAATTGTTCATAAACTGTATATTATTTGACACGAAAAAAAACCAATTACTGTATTAAAATATATAAAGTGGCGCCGCTGTGGAGTCACTGTGAGAGGGTGTAAAACCTGTTAGGTAAAATTATTGTATACATTTTGTAGAGCTCAAGTTAAAAACTGTAGTAAATGGTACAAAACAATTTTTATGGTGTTAGGCATGGTAGACGATACACATTATTATATTTTCATATTTTTTAATTTTGCCTCTGAATAAATAAATACATTTTAGATATGCTGTATAATCTATAGTTTGTGTTTTAGTTAATTAAATAAATATTGAAATAATTCACTATCAAAGTGTTACAATATTATTATCAATAGTAATTATAATTATTAGTAGCCATTACATGGTTATTTTCTAAATGGATTGACCTCAGCAAAAATGTTTTAATAAAAAAAGATACACATCGTTGGCTCAATATAAAGTTTAAAATACATATCGGAGTTTAAATATACTTTTTATTTGCAGGCCAAAGATGGTGTTTTACAAAAATAAAATAGGTGCAAATTAACAACAAATTACGAGCATGAGGCACGTCCTATTTAATTTGACTAACTTTATTTACAAAATATGCCATGAGATAAATTTAAAACCTACTTACACCGCCATAAACCTCAATTTCAAAGCTAGAGTTTTTTTATGCATAAAAGTGTAAATAATCAGGTTTTCTACTGTTGATTAAACCATGCACTTCAGTGCGATCAAGTGGAACATTTCAAAACAATGTATGCCAACGAATATTGTTGAAATGTTGTCTTGAGTAAAAACGAATATAAATCTTCAATGAAATGATGCAGCAACGCTCGAGATTGGTATAATTATATTTCTAGTCATATATTAAGTATAATATTATTGTATAACATATTTATATTGCCGGGTAACTGCATCTATTCATTCTAACGATTTCATACACTTTGCTATTATTTATAAGATGTTTTAATTGAATAAATTATTTATAAATACAATACTAAATTGAATCTATCGTTAAAATCTTCTCTGTAGAGGTATGCGCTCTAGTAATTAAAAAAATAATCATTACCATTGGACAAGTTGTTAATGAGTTAACATGTTAAAAAAAATACCTACTTCAAAATCTTTGAAGATATTCATTTTGTAGAGCTCATTTCTTCTAAAAATATTGAAGGTTCAACATTTTATTTTCATTGATCTCCTGATTTTTAATCATTTAAAAAAAAAATCTGATTTTGTAACACCATAGTGGTATCAAACATATGGCTCTTGCTCTTACGACCGGTGAACGCATTCAGTGTGGCCCTCAATGTTATCTCGAAACAAGAAGAAATATTAAAAATCAGGAGATTAATGACAATAAAATGGTGAAACGCCAATATTTTCAGAAAAATGAACTCAACAATATGATTATCTTCAATTTTGTTTTTTAATTATTGAATGAAAAATTTATTTTTAACTTTTTTATCAGTATACTAAAATACATTAAAAAATGAAATATTTTTAACTCCTGTCTCTGTGAACCTTATTACAAAATCAGAACTATGATAACATCTCCATTTTTTCAGAAGATATTGGAATGGTTAAATCCTCATTGGACACTCTGTATATTGAAATATTAATTATTGTATAAGTTTAAACTAATTATAACATGTACCTATTTAATAATCAATAAACATAGCATGTTTGGTAGCTAAATCAATAATAATTATGAAATAGTATAAAACCTAAGGAGTGAATGCTGCTTTACGAAAAATGCACTTTTCACCTTTATGTAGGCAGGTATTTTAGCTCACTATATTAAATTTGAATTTGTATATTATTGAAGTAGGTATTTACGATTTGTATTTTTAAAATTTAACTTATCAGCGGGTAAAGAGATAATGACTAGAGTGCAGAGAAAAAAAATGGTTTTAAGAATGAAGCTTGAGTGAACATATTTTTTTTTTTAGAATATAATCCGTAAAACAACGTATTGCCCTAAATGTATTTACTTACACACCACTAGTCACTATGTACGATTATATTATTTTATTTTATGTGTCGAATGAAATAAAGGCATAATATATTATTTTAACAAAATATTTTCAGATTAATTTGAGGCGTTGTATTTACTGTGTTGGTTTATTATACACCAAGTTTAATATACATAGATGAACTTACCATTACTATACCGTTATAATATTATCTTATATTAGGATTGATATATCTTGAAAAGAGGTGAGTTAATAAATATATATAAGCTACATAATATTACTTCCTATACAGGATGATCCAACATGTATGTTCACTCTCTTTTTTTCTTTAATTATGAAGTTTTTCAAAATCTGACTTTTGGAATCTTTAAATATGCTCAAATACCATATTTTCATATTCTTGAGATTTTTTGTGCCACTTAAGGAGTGTCCTGTGTCGATACGAACCTTTGTTTTTCAAATGAGAATCCCACTTTTTTTCTTTAAATTATTTAGTGGATTATTTTTTTGAGAATTTTTATGTATCGAAATCAAAATTCGAACGAATGGTTTCCTAATTATTTTACAATTTGTACTAAGGATAATAGTTGTAATAATTGCATTCTTTTGTAAAATAAGTGACCCCCGTTTTGAAGTAACGTACATTTTACTTCGTATACATTTTACTTTTTGGAATGGTTATTACCGAATACTTTTGTTTTGAAATTGATTGACATTTTAACTTTCAGTGAATGTACTAATCATGTTGAAAATCCCTGTAACAAGAAAGATTTGAAAAAACGTAGACATTCTTGAACATTTTTAATATTATCAATTATTTATCTTTGAATACAATTTTTGAACGCAAAATCTTCACGTTTCAAAAGGTTGCATATTTTATATTTTTCAAACAATGACCAATCTAAGGACATTTGAATGTTAGTGAATTAAAACATTTTGGTTTTGAGATAAAAAAATAAAATCATTTATGTTCTTAAAACGAATCCTTAGGCAAATGCAGAATGTAATGTTGCAATATGTCAAATGAAGTTATTTTGTTTGGAAAACTTGTATTTTTTTTATCACAAACGATTGTGATACCTATAAACAATTTTTTTTCCAATTTATTGTGTAAGCGTTTGGTAGACGTTTCGTAGTACACTCAGATATTAATCATGAAAGCGTCTTACGACTAAACTAATTAATAACATTTAAATAAAAATACATAGGATTAAAAGCAATACAACTTATGAGCCACCTACACATTTCCACGGCATTTCCACACAATTTTTGCCATTTTCAGCCTATGTATAGTATATACAAGTTTGCTTGAACTCATTTTATAGGATTGACGGACAAACTGTTTTTGTTTTTTTTTTTAGGATTCTCAACACTGTATGTCTTCCAAACTCACTGGGGAATATCCATCGGACCGGAAACACAGATATAGAAATATCTTTATTCTCTGCGTCCATTCTCTTCAATTATTTGTTTTTATTTTTGTTCATTTACTGAAAATGTACTATAAAAGTTTCAAATACCATTACGTATACCTCGGTGCGGTTTGGGCTCCAATAGATTTCGGTTATCGATAGCGTGAAACGTTGATGCGAGTTCCAAATGCGTCGGCTCAGGCCACTTTAAATCACTCGATTCTTTTATTGTTATGGCCTACTGTGGGTCTTATTATTTTTATACACGAAAGTTTAAAATAGTCGAAAACTAAATGGCATCACATCACGTATAATATTTACATCGTTTAAATTGAATTTAAAAAAAAAAAAACAGACCCTATGAAATTGTGATTTTTTTTTGTTCATGCATACCTCATCATCGGGAGCACACAAAACTATGAAATTTATGTTATTCGTCAGATTTCAATGACTGACACAATTAACTGGAAATATATTTTGATGCGAATTGATTTTGTGTATTGTGTTCAGTAATACTGAAAATTCGTTTATCATAATATTAAATTTTTTTTCTGGAACAAAACTTTGTTTTACATATTTGTATATTGTTAATTTAATTATATAAATTCAATAATTTTGGATTAATCAAATATTTACAAGGGTCATAGGTAAAATTAAGTTGTTTTTTATTGCACATTAATGGATTGTATTAAATTCTAAATACAGCAAAAAATGTATCAGTATAAATTTATTTTTAAATATTTATCTGCAAATAATTTTTCAATTAGTAATATATATTCCAAAATAATTATTTACTCAAGTATCTACTTAGCACTTTTATAATTATTAAATCGCATGTTGTCGGTACTTATTGTAAAAATAATGTTTACATATTTTATATGGTAGGTTTTAGAAATTTTCTATCTAATAAAACAAAACCACTGAAAACCATAAAAATTGCAGAATAAATGAATAGGTTAAAATAGTTTATATACAAAAATTATGTAAAGTTGGTTTTACAAAACCAATAATATATTCTACATATTTCGTACCTAGGAAGATATTAACTATTGTTGTTTTTTCACGTTTATCGTCAAAACATATTCGAAGGCCAACCTACCAATTAGCCCCGTACATTTTCTATGAACAAATATTTCCTTACCCTCCCACCATAAATACACCACTGCATACATGAATAGATGGAGAAAGAAAATTTGTCCAAACGTATCCCCTTCTTTTATGTCTGTAGTATAATATAATGGATTAAATTATATCATTATGAAATTACGTTTATACAAATCCTATTAAACATGATATAATATTATGTAGCTAATATGGTAATGACGTAGATTTAACGTTATTATCGAGTATAATATTATTTTTTGAGGTCAGCGTAGTCTCAAGAAATCATTAATATTATTTTTGATACAATTTACTAATAGTTATTAATGGACCAACACCGTTTAAAAAATGTAAATGAACAAAAAAAAAAACTTTGACTATCAGTTAATGAAGAAATATCGTACCGAACCAATGGCATAAGCCTTTTGACTCAAGTGATTCCGATCTAGACGATAGTTGACATAATAATAAAAACGTGGCTTAAGGATTACTTTGGTAATCAAACTATACAAAGAACGTATAGTGTTATTTTTATTTTTAATTTCAGAAATCGTACAATATTTTTCTGCAAAACACCGATACCTTTTCAAACGTTAGACTCATGAAACAAGTACTTGTAAAAAAAAATTAAATATATATACATTATACAATATTATATATCATGTCCTATACTGAGATAGCACCATGATAGCGTACGGAGGAATGCGATGTATCGATAAAATATTATATATATTATAACACACATTCTGTCATTCCTCCCCCTGCCCACTCTCCTCTCCAACCGACCATGAAACAACTTTAAGTAATATCTCCACGCTTTGCAAATGTTTTTTTATTCTTAAGATGTGACGGTAAAAAACATCCCCACATAACTATACATGATAAATTACTCACATTTTTCAGGAGTGGTATAAAAATTCCCATAAATCAAAAAATCGTAAAAAAAAATATCGTTCAGTCCGAATTGCAGTAAATCCACCATCAAACCCGTCAGAGATGTTCATATTCATCAAATATTAATTGGCATGAACGTAATATTTTCCACTCAGAGACACGACGTTCGTCCTTTGTACCGAATATATACTATTATATAATAATATAATATAATATGTACAACAAAACGTACTCATTAGTAAGTAAGAAATACTGAACTCGATGTTTGAATACTTCATTAGTCCGTTTGATAATTGTACGATAATATCGTTCAGTAAGTAAATAATATTTTCAAAAAATCAGGGATAATGTACATTATACGGTGTTCAGCCATAATTGCATTAAAAAAATCATGATTTTAATGAAGTTTTACAATTAACAGACCCGGTTGTATATTTTTAATTTTTAATTCAAATATAATATATACGTAGTTGCTTATAATAATGTTCTTTAATATTGAAAGCATACAACTGCACACACACACACACACACACACTCTCACTCACACACACAACTCGTGAATGTCATAATAACGTTTTTCATACGACACACTCTTTAAAAACCACTCTGTGATTCGGCGGCGTATGAAAACTCGGTATACTCATTTCTATTAAAATAATAATTATATAATATTATATAGATTTATGAGGTGAACATAAAATTAAGTTTATATTATATTATTATTATTTTTTTTTTTTTTGGTAATAACTCTTAGTGTAATAAATTCTATTTTTTTTAACATGCTATGCTTTGGTAATATGATAATAATAATACAATAATACATAAAATGTATAAATTTGTTTTAATTATACAATATTTGTCAAAAATTGTTACTTTTTAACACATTTACAAAATAATTTCATAAAAATTGGATGGACGAAATATTACTTCTTTATTTTACGTACACGCTGCACTTAAAAAATTTACAAAAGAATATTCCATAAACTCGAATACCAATTTATTTAATTTAATTTATAATGTTATAAGCATGAGCTAGAGAAAAGTTGAAAAATGATTATTATTTTAGTAGTACCTTCGAAGCATTTTCACCTTTGAACTTTTACTTATTACACTACAAAGTGGTGCGTAACTAACTGTGAGTATAGTTATTGATTGGAAGTATTGAATATAAGTCAAGTATTAAATCGATACACAATCGATATGAAATCAAACAGAACATTCATACACTTACGTTATTGTTTTGTCACCTACAATGGTAAAATCATACACGTAATAGTTTTCAAATGCCTACGCTTGCAATAAGATCCGTTTGGTAGGTTGACGTATTTATGGGGGGGGGGGGGCATCTGAATGGTACGGACAGACTAACCCCCACATTTGGCTAATAACGAATTCAATTTTTTTTTTAAGGGAATTATAAAAATGATTCTAAATGTGACCCATGATGGGAAAATTATGTTGACCCCCCGCTCCCCCTATGAAAAAATCCTAAATATGCCACAGGTAAAGTACTCACTTCAAAATTATTGTGATAAGTACTTTGTTATATTCCGTCTTTTCCAGAGTTGTAAACGGTTATGTTTGTTTTCCATAACGAAAACTGTACAAGAGTGTAGTTCCTACTCTGATATTATATAAAACGATACAATATGTTCTTATTTGTTTTCCATACCCATTTTTGAAGTTTTAAATTAATTTAGTCTATCAATGATTAAATTTAAAAACATTTTTGTTCATATTTTATATATACCTGCCTAATGTCATTAATTTTCTATTTCTAAAACGTTCTCATTTATGCAAACGTGATCGATGAAATTATATTTTTCTGGCTACTCTACCGTCAGAATATCATGTGATGGTAAACCAATTTTTGCAGGGCTTTTTAATCAATTTGCTTTTTGGTTTGCTTTTAGTATTATTTGTAAACATAATTTTAATTAAAATATGATTGTTTACTATTAATTAATGTTAATTAATCATGACTTATTAGCTAAAAACTAAAATCATTTTTAAAATTAAAAATCCAAGTTATTGTGCACAAAAACCTTTAGTACGTAGAAAATATTATCTGAAAAATATATAATAGAAATATTAAATTATGTTTAAAATTTACAATTTATTTTATTATTATTATTTTTTATTCTACATCATTTGTTTTTTTTTTTTTAAATTATGGTCAACGCATTGCTATATTTCATCAGGCAGCCCTGTCTATCATTTATTGTGTTTAAGGTGTAATGATATGCTCACACATCATTGTAACAATTATTTAAGATATAACAAATAAATAAATAACGGCCAGACTGTCACACGTAGAAATCGGAAATCTCTAGACCCCAATAAATTATTGTCACAGACAAAATTGTCTAATTATATTATACGATCAGGGATTAAGAAATCGACACGTACCTATGTTTGCAACTGTAGAGCGTAGGACGTGTGGCTTTCTTACATGCCGCCGGAGAAAAGGTATGGTAAAAAAGGTCCTTGTCACAGAAGAGAAATCGGATGTACAAAACAACCTTTTGATGAAGCCGCCTATCACTCTCTGGCCGGCACAACCGGATCGTCCCTTCGGCAGTGCATGAGCACCTTCCTCGAGTGAAACAGCCTCTCGCGAGTGCAGGCGCACCGCGAAAACAGATTAACAACCTCTCTATACCGAATTCTACGAGCGACAACTGGACTCCTTTTGACGAGCAATAATCAGTGTGTTTCTTTATTTTTATTCGAGTATTTTAAATAATTAATTTGTGTCACCTAAAAGGCTAAAACTCCTACTGCATAACCCAGAGACAGCTGCGAGTCAGGTAAGACATAATACATATTAAAATATAAAATATAGTATTGTTGACTGCCTTATATTAAACTATATGTGCATGCATTTACATTTACATCATAGAAGTGTATTTGATCAAATTCTCGAACACACGATCTCGAGAACCCTCCGACGATCAGGAGGAAGGTAGTAACGTAAATTTAGATCATCTTGAATATTAGTGTCGGCAGGCGTCGTACTAACATTTACGATTGATTTCTATAAATTATTTTATTCTTTTAATTTATTTTATTCTTTTTATTTTTGCGTTATTACAAAGGTGATGTGATTATCATATCCGTAAATACTAATATTGTTGTATTGGATTAATTAAGTACCTATTGCAATAAATTATTGGTTATATTTAATTTTAGTTTTATAAATTACGGAAATAAATAACCCGCTTAAATATTTACCGCCAAGTCGTTGAATTTGTTTTTCATGCTAGTCTTAACGATTCATTTGGAGTACATATGTACTCCACTTCATGCTTTAATTTAATTTTAAAACGTATGAGGACATTTAAAATGGTTTATTTACATATTGTTCAGTATTCTAGTGTGCTAATTTAAAAATTAAATTGCACGAAATCACTTAAACATGAATCATGATAGAATATAAATTTTCTCTGAACGTACATTTCAGTAATTGTATTATTATCATTGTTAGATCAGAAAAAACCAAAAAACCGATTTATGACTTAATTATTTATTTGTTCTAGAAAAAGTAATAGCTTTTGTTCAACCATTCCTTGTATATAAAATACGTTTTACGAGACCAGTAGCATGTTTTTTTTTGTATAAACATATTTTATGTATCAAAATTATATGAAAAAAAATTGTATTTCAAATAAATTAAAACCTTTATGATCCACACTAAGGATAATGTAAAAACGACCCTCAAATATACTCTCGTTACTAAATATTGATTCTAAACTAATAATTATAATACGATACTACCGATCCTATCGGATGTCATATGAGTATATGACATATAATATATAATTATAATACATTATACCCATTACACTAAGACGATATCATTTTATAGACAGTACATTTTAAATCACACCATTCAACAACATTTTTCGAATTCTCATAATACTCTCATAAAATATGTCATGCACATGGTAATATATTCCACGTTGAAATTTCGAATGGAATTACACAGTTTTTCACAGTTCCTTATACATCAAACTAACGAAGGAGACTAAAAAATGAATAAATAATTGGTAGATTTTTTCTCCACCGCAGTGTACCACGATTTGTTGTTGGCTAAGTACACAGTTTTTAACATAATTTTCACACGCTGTTGAGCTTCTGATAAAATAGCAACGTTATCAAACTAATGTAGTGTACCGAATTTCACCTTATGTGCATCGTATCTAAGTACATTTTCCAGTAGAAAAGTTGGTAGAGTTCACATAAAGTACACGATACCACTGAGCCCGTTTCCACTCGAACGGTGTAAGGATTATTTTGTACATCCAAGGTTAAGGTTCATCTGCACACATTATTAAAGCATACTGAAAATAACTAAACAAAACAATTATACGACGCTCAAATTTATGTTTCCTCAGTGGTGTTTAAGTTGTATAATAAACGTCAAAATCAAAGAAAAATAAGAGAAGTCGTTTATTATAAACTATTTGCAGCTAAATAATTGCGTATGTTGAAAAGTTTCGTCTCGTATATTAGAATTAGTTTTTAGCACACAAACGCGTTATAATTTATACCACAAAATTAAAACAAAATTGATTACAGTTATAAAAATTGTTGTTGGGTGAAGTTTTATTAAAATGTTTAATACGAAAATAAACACTGATATCTAGCGATGAATTATACATTTTTAAAAATATGCAAGCTACTTGGGTTTAATATTTTAACATTTTACATAAAAGTTGAAATGAATTAAAATTTGAAACTTTTCTTATTCAATTTAGGGTTCAGCTCGCGAAGTTCTATAATCTCAATCTAAATTAAATTGCGTGAATACATAAAAAAATCTACGTATTGATTAAGACTCTGTCCAAATAATATAATATTATTATATAAATAGGTTTTTTTTTTTAATTTTTATAAAATAAACTATGATAAACACTGACAGTATAATATTAGATTTTCTAAATCGTTATTTATTTTTAAAAAATTGTTTGTATAAACATAAATAATAAAACCAACATTATTAATCAAATTCTAATAAAGTGCTTAACATGCAAACATTTTCTGACGTCATAAAATATACTACGTACATTCAACACACTATAATATATATAGGACTGTTGGACAAATCGATGTTCCAAAATGCTAGAACCATGTTTGCATGGTTATAAATTCAGCACAACATAGTAGTTATTTAGAGTTTAGAGATGTGAAATATTGCAGCGATAATCAAACATTAGAATGTATTTAAAGATTTCTGGTGAGATAAAATGTACTGAAATAAATTAAGGTATAATCGTATGAAAAGGATTGAGAAATACCCTTTCTTTTACTCTTTGAGCTAGACAATATTCAATACAAAATCAATCTAATTCATTAATATTTTCGATTTGAATAACGATGTCGAGCTAACGGATCGTGTTAAATTCATGTAAAAAACTATAGATGATTTTATACACAAGAAAAATAGGTACACTAAATAAGTTCCTCTAATATTTTAGTTTGTGACATTTTGAAAAAGTCATTTTTTTTTTAAATTTACCATTGAATGTGTTGTAATAATTATGTAATGAATTTTAAACCTTTTTTTATTCATATTCTATTGGAATTCATCATAAAGGGCGAAATAGCTCGGAACTCGTTTTATCATAGAACAGTGAAAAAATGTGGAAGCCACGATTAAGATTGCTTGAGAGGAGAGAAACATATTATTATGAAAATAAAGAAGATGTTACGAATAGTGCAGAGGCGGCCGTCGTGGTCGGCGTAATAAGGTCCACGCAGCGTGTAAAGGATTGTCCCGGGACTCTGTATATTGTTATTGTTTCGGAAAAGTTTTTCTATCCTTCCCTTTACATTATATACACATATAAGAATATTCCCAGCATACAAAGTGTTATCAGATAACATCAATGCTGCAGCATGGCGTGGCGTGTTGGGGTGGAGGCGAAAAGGTCACGATTTCGGACAGAAGTTCGGGGCATAAAGGTAAACTTTGAATTGAAACGAAAACCACGAACTCCGTGTCCCTATCGTTCGAATACTCCATCCGAACATAACATTTGCAATCTCGGTATAATATTGATTATCCTATAATAGCCACGTCATCGATTATTACGACAGCTGCACTGGAAGCGACTTATTATAGTACGAACGCGTAGTCTCGCTCACATAACAATAATATTACTGTCGATATAATAATAATAATAATAATAATAATAATATAGTTAGGTACTACAAACGATAATTATAATAAAAAATTGTCAGTTATCGCAGACCGCGGCTTTAAGTTTACCGATCTGCTGATGCACCATTTTGCGACTCGATGACGCAAATCAATATGTTATGCGTCGCATTATGCATGAGTATGTGCTGTGTAACGCACATAATATAAACACATTTATTACGAAATAACAAGTTTTCGGTGGAGAAGCTGCCTGTAATATTATCATATTACAATACTTTTATTGCCACACCATCACTCTTCCTAAACCGTATTCTGTGAATACTTTACTTGTAAGACCAATACATGTGTACAATAGTTAATAAATCAAAAATAGTTCTTTTGGTGTCAGTCTAGTTTGATAGCGTAGTAGTTATTGGGAGTTGAGTGCCAAATTCTGTCTTGCCAAAATTTGGCGATTTCGTCCTTGGTAGCTAACATGATGTCTATTGCACAAGAAGTTAAGCAGCCTGAGCAGTTTATTAGGTAGATCGTGATCTGAACTTTACCACAATCACAATTTGTATGTTCATCGAAAATAAGTCTCCATTTAACATGATTTTTTTTTTTGGATCCCCTCAGCAGGTAGATTTTTGACCGGTTCCATGCACCGGGGCACCTTAGTTGCGTCCCATTAAAAAGGTATACATGAATTGCGTCCCACTATATGGGATAGGTAGTAGAATTTTTATTTCGTTTTCAGGGGTTCTCAAAGGTAAATTAACTATAAGTAAGCCACCGATGATGTTGCATTTGCAACTTTTTTCTACTTTTTCAATTTATTACCAAGTAAGTTTTAAATACATTTTTAGTAAGTAGAAATTCAAATCTAAAAATTTTAAGTGCAATTTATTGTAATTTTTGGGATTTTTTCAATTTTTTTGCAATTTTGTTTATTTGCCAATTTACTCATTTATACAACTATTTTAGCTAAAGTCGACACTCGACAGTTGTACAGATAAGTTATTACTATAATTTCCCTCTATCAATATGAGCAGAAAAAAGTTCAAGTTTACAGCGAACGACAAACGCGTGCGAGTCTTTTCACAAAAAATTTAATAGTTTTTTTAATAGTTTCCATCCAAATATTTACACATTTTTAGATGTTTTAAAGATAATGCAAACCGATAATGTAATGTTAATTAAAAGCTCGCTAATTTCTGTACGTCATTATAGGAAACAACGCCAAAACAATATTTTATTTGTTGAAAATCAGATCAAAAAATTGAACGAAAATAAAATAACAAGGTTAGATTTTGTAAAAAGCTTATCTAATAAATATAAACCTAATTTTTGACTGACATTTTTATTGACATTATTATTATTAATTAATTAACTTATTTATTATATTATTGACTATATTAATTTTAATTGGATTTAAGTGATTTAACGTTTTTTTACTTTATATTTATAATTGTTAGTTATTTTTGTTAGTTATTTAAGAACCCCTGATTTAATTACACGAATTGCATCCTGCATTTTTTGGGACGCAATTCGTGTATACCTTTTTTACCGGACGCAACTCATGTGATCCCCCATGCACTTCCTTGTTTAAGGAGATTTTCCATCTGTCGATCCTTTCAATTCATGACAGAAAAAACATAAATATCATCATCTTGTTACCGGTCACTATAAAAGGATTTTTGAAATGATTCCAACTTAAATAAAAAGTGAATTTCACTCCAAAACTTTGGCTCTTGATAGGACCTAAGATTATAAAAAACAACGCTCAGGAATATCGTCTGTGTTTGTCATCGCACTGTATACTCAGCCATGTATCAGGTTTGACCTAACCCAACATAACCTAGCCTAGACATTTATTACGAAATATCGAACGTTCGGCGGAGACGCCGTCTGTAAATATTATAATACAATATATAATTTATCATCGCCACTAGGTCAGTCTTCCCATATAATACAATATTGAGTAGGCTCTGCGTATATCTGTTTTTCTCCGTCACGAAAAATCGATGGATCCGCTGATGCGGGGTGCAGCGGCTCATAGCACTGCCGCAGGCAACAGTTTTTCACACACACCCCACCCCAGGCGGTCAAAGGCATTCGACCCCAAAAGCGCGTCCGTCTGGCGAGGTGGGTGTGGGCGCAGACAGTGGACCGGGATTACCGAGGATGAATCGCGAGTGTGGAAAATCTACTGCATCATACTGCTGTAGCAGTCGGAATCGGTCCCGAAATGTGTCCAAATTGTTTCGCAGGGTGTATTCGAATCAGTTCCCGGCCAGATTTATTATTCAAATAAAAAATGGTTTTTTAAAAATAATTTATTAAAGTTTTAAATTATTGCCACGCCAAACGGAAATTAAATTATTACTTTTCAGTGCTGTCTAAACTTTTATGTTCAAACGTGTTGCATAATTTGTCTGCTTTAAATCAATTCCAATATGTAAATTATGTTTTAATTCGTTGTATCTCCAATTGACTTTGGCTGATATTATTATGTCTATGTATCCTGTAACCGGACGTAGCCACTCCAGTCGTATAATATTGTTGTAAACGGGTAACACGATGTGTACGAATGTGTTAACTCAGTCAAGTGTCGAGTGGTGCGTGTATGAGAACCGTCCGGTTCCCACTGCGGACCACGTGACCAAAAGGGCTGAGTGAGCACATTCTGAAAGGCTCGGGACAGGCCATGGGCACAGCCCCGCCAGCTAGAGGCAGTCGAGTCTGGTCAAAAGAGTGAGTAACACCCGCGGTTACTAAGCAGAGCATCCTTTATAGTTTATGACAGAGCCTCATATAGTTTTAATCAGAACCTCTCATAATAACAGTGTTTTATTAAATTTATTAATTCTTCAATATTTAATTTAATAAATCAGTTATAGTATCAATAGTATTATCATTATATACATTAATTCTTTAGTGTTCAACACAATAAATCGGTAATCTTAATCATAAGCGAACTGCGTGTTATTTTATTTGATGCCAACACCTACGGTTTTACATCATTCGACGGTGGACCACACTTCAATTATATGCATTACATAGCTAATTACTTATGAGTTAATAAGTCATAGTATGCAAGTAGACATACATAATACTATTAATACTCATAAAGTATATCCGAACTGGAAGTGAAACAACTGTCTAAATAACTGATCAGAAGGTCCAATCACACCCATATGCATTTGAAATGGTATTTCGATTTATTGTCGTCTCAATATTATTATACGAAATATTATGAAACCATGGTTTTATACCGGCACAATTACAATTATAATCAACCAACTGCATAAGATTATATAATTGCGAACAGAAACTACGGTGCTTCGAGTTCAATAAATTAATATAACAGCATCCAATTTGCTCGAACACGTAATTCTAGATATACAACTCCAATTTTGACATTTTGTGCACCATATTATTGTATGACAGGGACACATATTATAATACATAACTGTTACAGATTTTAAATCAAACGTATATAAAGTGTAGCGCAGGTACGCGTTTACATTTTGTAAGAACCGTAAGCGATTTCGTAGCACAAACGCTGTTTTGTTTTTGTGATAATAATTAATAATGCATTTCATTAGTTTTCGATATTGAGTTAGGTTACTGAATGCTTTCAACGTGCTTTTTTTTTTACTTACGTTTTTATATTATTCACTTGTGAATAGAAAAAATAATAAAAAATGAACATATCTAATGTCAATAGTGAAGTTTCCATTTATATGAACCTACGCATTGAATTTTAGGCAATAGTGGGAAATGCTATATAAAAACTTCAAAACATATTTTTTTATCTTCCTCCGAATTTCACCTCTTTTAGAAGTTGAAATACAAAATTACCATTAAAAGGACCTACAGAAACTCGAGAAAAAAAAATATTCTGAACACATAATAAATATTTTGAAATAGCGATGGCCACGTTAAGTTGAGGTCAACACACCAATATAGGTATATTAGGTGTTTATACACCAGAGAAAGTCATTGAAGTTCGACAAACTTGTAGGCTTAACAATTATATTGCCGAGTGTAATAGCTAGTGTATAAATTAGTTTACATTCGATGTACTGCTGTGAAATATATAAATGTGCCTATTGTGTTTAATTATTTTTCACGCTGAAATGTTCTCATCAACACCACATCCAGTCACTTACACATTCAAATACACTCAGATACGTGTATTCTGGTTTGGAAAAAAAAAGTTTTAAAAAATAATATATTGTTCCCATTCAAGAAGAACGTTCGGTAAACAATTTGCATATGAAAACACACGGGTTGTTAGAGAAATTACCATAGTGATAGATATAGGTACGGGAGGCATTAATCTCGTTTAATTGTTCCATGCTTGTAGAAATAGTTTGTATTAATCATACGATATAAAGTACGACAGTGAGTAGATACAGCCTACGTTTATGAACATGGAGTTTAAAGAACAAAAGTAAAACCACGCGCGCGTTATTGTTTTATTGTGCACATTATGCATTAACAGTTTTTTATTCAAAAATATAACATACATATAATTTTCTTGTATTTTCTTGAATATAATATTTATATAGCAAAAAAAAAAAAAAAATAATAAACAAACACTTTTTGGCCGTAATGCGAAATACAGAAATTGTTCATGTCCCATGTAATATATTTCTATTTTTTGCAAAATATCTAACTTAAACTTCCTTAAATAGGTGATAATTATTGATTCCAGGTCGTTTTTAAAAACCACTCCAGTAAAGTATCGTACTGCGATATTATACTTCTAAGCTATCATTGTGCGTGTTCAAATCGTATTTTTATTATATCGAATAGTTAATTAATTTAACAGTGTAATTAATAAAAAAAAATGTATTATATTTAAAATATATTTTTACATAATATTACAATTATTATTATTTCGGCGTACCTACTGTTAATATATCATTATTTTTTGAATTGATTTAATCAAAGACTTTTATCCTAAAGCATTTTATACTTGGAGTTGTTGAGATAGTCCAAAGAATACGATTTTACATTTTCACTAAAGAGGGTAGGTTACCAGTATTTCAACTATGCGAATAATTTAAATTAGGTAATTGATTATACTGAACATACAACTTAGGTAATTGCAGCTGTACCTAATCGTAGTTTATAAGGAATTATATTTATGTTATTATTATTTTTTAAGCTTTATATTTAAAACGTACAATCTGTAATAAAGCGTTACAAAAAGCATGTGTTCAATTCTAATACACTTTGCAACTGGAACATTCATGAAAAAGAAGCGATGCCCTGTGTAGATATTCTTAATGACGACAAAGCTATAATTTTTTATGTAAAAAATAATGAAATGTAATATTGTGATTTAAATTTTTGCAAAATTATCTTGATAATATTAAGAGTGATGGTTTTGTTCTTTGCCATGACATCGAAAATTTACGGCAAAATATTTAAATGAACCGGATGATTCAATTTTTTAACTTTATGCTATGCAAAAAAGTCACCTAAAATTTATCTCGGAACAAGTAATACTTTATTGTATAGTGGTTTTTGATATACGTAACACTATAATCGCATTTAACCACTAAGTAAAGTTATTATGTTTTTAAAAAAATAATGGTCTTCTAAAAAAAATGATGATAATCGTTGACTCTACAAGTTTTAAGAAATCGGTATTAAAAAAAGTAGATGAAACTAAATAGTTTCACCTATTCTGTGTTAATATGGTATTCGTTTACTTAAATCTGAGTTCCATGTTACATTATACTATTATAAAGTGTGTTTAACTGTCGTCACTTATATAATAAACCGGTGTCTAGTCGGTACTTGTCAGTGTAAGCGAATCGAGAAATCAATTGATATTAAAATGTACTTTAAAGAATTGTATAAAAAACTTTTTTAATTACTTATTACATCATCCTATTGAAATAATTTTTTTTTATCTGTGAAATATATTATTTAATAAATGTATACGATGAATATTACTTCAAGCTATAATATTTACAGCCCAACTTTGTGTCATTATTACTAAAATTGGCAAATAAAATTCTTCTCTTGTCTTATTACGATTTATTTCACAAATTATGACTTTATTACTATTAGTCATTCCCATATAATCTTAGAGTTTTAGCGAAGCAATATGAGTATTTATTTTCTAGTTAAGTTTTATAATATTATATCATAGTATTTTGATTCATGTGAACTATCATTATTTTTATCATTACTAGTAGTAGACCTATATATAGTACCTGCTTCTAAAACTTTGACACTTTGCTTAGGAATATTATATAATATAATATATGTATCATGTATTAATATGCGTGTTATAATATCATTCGATATTAAAGCTGGGATAACTTCGAACTAAATATATTTATTTATCTATTTTCAAAACTATTAGATGTTCAAAACATAATAAACATAATTCAAAACATAGTTAGTGACTCCCGGTGGACTATAATTTAAAACCACAAATATTACGAAACATTGTTCATATTATGTTGTTTTAAAAACCTCATAATATACTTTTTTCTCTTTTAAAAATATCGAAAGTATGTCGCTGCAGCTGTTTATAGAAAAATATAGGAATACGAAAATGTGTCAGAGTTAATCTACCCAAAAACTTTGTTGGATCCCATACATATGGAAGGGACCATCTGGGATTTTTAGCAACGCGTATATGTCGGTATAAGTTCCTTCTCCACATCACAAGCTAAGCTTAATGTGATGGAGGGGTTACAATTTAGGGTAGGATAAGTATTAACAAATATATAATATATAAGCAGCTGTATACGTAAACCAAAACTATAGTCACAGTTATTTACATACACTATAAAACGTAAAATATTTTAACACTTTATTTAAGGTGTAATGTGTCGTCATATTGAAGTACGTGTTTTGTGTCAGGAAGCATCAACCTTGTACTACCGTGTAACTCACAGATTTGAAAATCCTAAAATATTGAGTAAAAAAAACCCTGCAGCTATAACCTGTAAGATAATGACGAATAAGTAATAGCCCTGTTTACCAGAATACTCACTGCCAGTTTTCAAACGAAATATTTATATAATACTGTTGTAACTGTATTTTCATCGTTTTTGTATATAATCAATCTTCACGACACAATCTCAGAAAAATTAAAACGTTTAAAATCGGTTTCAGTCACGTTTTATTACAAACCTCACTCCAGGACTTAAATACTTTCGGTCAGTAGGTAATAATATTTTTATCGAAATGGCGTGTTTGTCAAACAACCGGCTTCATAAAGTACCCCACACGAATATGTTATCAAATATAATTATTAAAACTAATTAGTAATTATTAGGTAGTACATAATTTTAGTATAAATAATTATTGTGCATATTATTTCCGCAAAAACACCCGAAGGAGTGGACTGTGGAAATTTTTCGTTTGTCAAAGGGTCAAGTCATTACGATAACGAACAATGGTTGAAGTCGTCTCTCCATCTCGGTCCCATAACGTGGTACAATAATAAAATAATAATATTATCATCATCGTTATGAACATGGCCGTACAATAGCCAACGACAACATAACGAAATTAACGATAACTGAAACGCATTAGGCATCTCCTTTTTATTTTTTATAATGATTCTAATTGGTCACGTTCCCCGTCCAACAAGTCTGAAGTCGTTGAATATTCCACCGTCTTATTATAATTCATTTCCTCGGATTTCTGAACATCCATAATCTTTATATTATAACGATTGTATACTATATTTTAAGCACGCGTAATACAGCTACGTGTATATTAGTCACTATCTGAAATATCGAAGAAACTATATAATACGACGAAACCGGAATTATTAATAGTACCTATATATAATAGTATTATGTATAATGAATTGAAAAAAATACAAAACGAGAATAATGAGATAATGCAAACTACTTACAATCATAGAAGTAGTATTATCATTTACAATAATATTTAATTTTCGTGATACAACACTATTATAACAGTGCTTATCGATAATAGGTACTATGAATAAGAAATAAATCGATTAATTTGTTCAAAACACGAATAAAACATTTCGCAGATCCATAATAATTCCCGTCTATTTGAAATCCACCATATCGAATCGCTTTGAAGGATTTTAATAATTTATTTTTCGGGTCTACGAAGACACATTGTATTTGTTCATTCACTCTGATTAATTTAAAATCAATCACTTGAGATGATTATCATTCAAAATGTGAGTGGCAACTCACAGAGCATAGGTGTATGATAGGATACCTACTTCGAATTTTGGGTATAATAACAATAATAATAATAATATTTGTTTTCAGACAGCAGTGCGTGATTTAATTCAACAAAATTTACGACGTGGAAAATAAATGGTCTCTTCAGACTCGGTATAATATGCATTATACTGACCTAAAAACAAAATTATCCAGCAGCCATTAATACTGTATAGGTACACGAGAATACAATCGGATATCTTATTATAACTATTATAATGGTTTGCTGCCATTCGTGTGGCGCAATCAACATTTTATTTTCACTGTTGACCCACCATTGTTGAAATGGATGAAAAAAAATATAATACCTGCAGTGGCAATATATACTATATCGTGCAAGTCACGTGAGTTTTTTTTGTCGACTACACTCTTCGGCATCGACTATCGAGAACGCCATAAACACTGTCATTGAATATTGGAAATTGTTAGTCTTTGGAATTTTGCACGAACACACGCACACAGCACATACTCACGTAAACTCCGTGCGTAGGTCGTATATGACGTATAGAATATTTACCGACGGCAATAATATTGCAGCATGAATATTGTAATTTATGTTAAAATGAGACAATATAAAGGTATAACATGACGTTTTATGACAACAACCCCTCAGCCGTCAGTATAACCATTCGTGAAACACATGAATCCAGTTAATATAAATAAAAAAAAAACATAATAATAGAATAATAGACGTACACGATCGATTTGAATATAATACACGTCACACACTTCACAGTAATATTGTTCGGTGCCTACTCCGACGGCGATAGTATGATATTTTGGTCATGGGTCTCCGCCGATAAGGCATAGAAAGATCTAGAAGA